>NC_136316.1:481749-776749 GCF_964198595.1 Lampetra fluviatilis
CCTTCAGGCTGGAGGCCACAGGGCTGCAGCAGAACAAGGTCATCCGCCACGGGTGAGATTGTCCGCGTGTTGGCGATGGCGCCCGCCTCGGGCGGTAACCCCCGTCGCCGCAGGCACCGCGCTGTTGAAAAAAAATATGTATATATATATTTGCTTTACACAAGAACGTAGGCCCGTCGCAGAACGTTGGGTGAAAAAACAACGGTTCGCGAATATCCGCTGGGCCGATATACCCATGTACCCATGTACCCGACACATTCTGATTTGATGGAGGGGGGCCGAGGGGTGAAAGTCAACTCGGGGAAGAGGGGGGAAAGAGAATCTATGATAGAGGTGTTTTGGGTTAGATCGCGTAAATGTATGTCGTTAAAACCCGCCACCACCCGACACAGCCAACTAGTAAGGGTTGTCACGTAAACAGAACGTGCCAATTTGTCACCAGTACAGCACACCGGTGTGTTGGAGAGCCAAGCCACAACATTTACAATCTCAGTACGACGTTTCGCCAGTAACAGTAATTACAACTAGCTTCATCAGGCGACAGCCAGATTTGTGGAGAAGTCCACCTGCATCATTCCTTATATAGAGGCGTAGATGTGTTGACCACTCTTCTGTGCTCTTGCACAATGTGGGGGGGGGGGGGGGGGATGACTGAGGCAACGTACATTATGCATGTGCATTATGCGAGCCCTTTGAACCCATCTAACCCAAAAAACCTCTATTATGGATGATATTGGTCGCGAAAGCCTACGTGTTAAACAGGGAGAGTATCTATCGTCTCGTTTACGTCGAAAAATCGCTCCTGTAGAACATTCGTTTTTTGTGTTGTAATGTAGGGGGAGGGAAGGGAGTGGCTGTGTAGGAGAGGGGAAAGGGGGGACGGGGTGGGGGGCACCGCGCTCCATTTTTAAATTTATAAAAAAAAAGAGATCTGCTCGTATTGACCCTGTCAAGCAAAATCCACAACCGCATCGCTTTGCTCGGCCATCATCTGTTCATTTGTTGATGTAGATCCCGCACCGTTCCTGTAAAGTGCCCGTGCTGCAGACAGCACTCACGTAAAGCAGCACGTCACCGCGAACAGGCTTCCTGTAACGTCGTGTGAAGTAACTACGCCAATAACGACATGGCATCACAACACAGGAATGAGGCTTTGATTGTCAGTCTTATTAATATCACGCTTGTTTACCCAGGGGAAATTTCACGGAGTGTCATGACTCTTTTTCAGAAAGGTCATAACCAAGCGCTTTCAGACGCGCTTCTGCGGCCGTCTGGAATGCTCTTCCTTCCGATATTAGGAAGCCACTGAAGCTATGCACTTTTTGCTCAGCTACATTGAAAACTAATTTCTTTAGAATAGCTTCTTGAAGTTAGTTTGTTGTCCTTTCCCCCACACCTCCGCTTAGCACATTTGGCTACGTACGGAGCGAAGCAAGTTCACCATGGGTACGCACGTACACGGGTGCTAGGGTTGCTTCGTACAAGCCGAGTCGTTTTGCGGCGTAACGTTTGAAATTTTTGGCAAAAGTGGACCACGACGGCAGGCGCACAGTGGACTTGCTTTTGCGAAAGCCATCATGGGGATGTTGTAGCGTCCGCCGCGAAGCCGAACGCGCATGCGCCGCGCTGTCTACGCTTCCCCGCGGGTTCTTGAGGCGCCCGCCGCTGGCATCGTCATCGTTGTCCTCGGCAGAAAGGCTCTCCCGTCGGCGGCGTCTCTCCGCGCGTTTCATTTCGGGCGGTGCCTTCCTCCGAGCTCCGCTTGACCCCCCGCCCACCCCCCTACCCTGCGCGTTTAATTTCGCTCACTCACTCACCGCCGCTGTTTTCCAGCGACATCCGAAAGGGAGAGACGGTGACAGTGCGGGAGCGGCTCACGCCCACCCGCCCGGGACTCCGCAAGCTCGTGGGCAGCATGGTGTGCAGGCAACTCACCCAGGTGCTGGGCGACACCGACCTCAACGTGCACTGAGCTGCGAGGTCACGGCCAGGGTCAAGGGGATGCCGCGGCCGGTGCCGTCGACGCTGCCCACGGCCCGACTCTGCCACCTTGGGGTGCTGCTGTGGCTGGGAGATGTTAACTGCCCCGCCTGGTACACAGGAGGTCCTGGGTCTGATCCCGAACCCGACGCCTGCTGTATATTTAGGGGTTTGCATGTCTCTCTCTCTCCCCGTGGTCGCGTGGATTTTCCCCTTCCACATTTATAAACGTGCATTTAGAGTATTTGGTTTCCATAAAATGTCCACCTGATGACAAGCTACTTCGTTGAGCTATCATTTGTGGCCAGGTCGCTCCTGAAAAAGAACAAACGTAGCTCAGTGGGCCTTACCTGGTGAAATAAAAAGAGTTTTTAGATTAGTGTCTGATGTTAATCCATTAATTGATGCTTCGTTACACCACAAACATATTAAACATCCTTTATATTCGGTTTTTGTTTTTATATATACTATGTGCATTTTGAGAGGTCGGTATGTTCTATGAGTTTAGGTCAATGTAAAGGTTTCTTCATGCCTGTAGCTCGCTCGCTCGCTCATCACTGCCGGCTGTGGGGCCACCTCTAAGAGAGACCGAGCACGGAGAGCTCCTGCCAGAGGCCTTTGGCCTGCTCTTCCACGCTGGGTCAGATGCCATAAACAAGCAGCCACCCACACTTGACCCCACCACACGCCGCAACCTCCCAGTCGTCGGTGTGGTGAACCCCTTTACACTGATGGGTGGACGGAGTCAGTGGGGGCTGAGGGGTTTTTAAAAACGCGTTTCAACTGTCGCGCCGGGAGGTCAAACCGGCGACCTCTGGATGGCAAATCCTCTGGATGGAAAATCTACTCGGACATCTGTGAAGAAAGAGCCATCATAGCTCATCGGATTCCTCCACGAAAAATACTGATTCTGGAATCCGGTGGCGCTGACGGTGATCCCACTGTGGCAGCATCTCTTGGCAGAAGTGAGGGCTAATGATCCCGCTTCCTCCGAGATTGAAAAGCCCGGCGATGGGAAAACAGAGACGCGGGGAGGGGAGGGGGGTGGACGCACAGATGGGCGTACGGAGCAACGTCCCAGCCCGAAACTTGGCGGCAGGAGGCCCGTGATAAGCTGAGGGGTTTTATTTTGGACCACGGCTCTGTCTAAGAGCACCACTGCAACCCTCGGTCAATTCGGCAGGAAAATGTAATTACAGTGCAGGGGCACCGAAGCCGATCGGCGCGCCGTTGAGACCGCGGCGGCACTGGGTGCGTTACGGAGTCTCAATGTCACCCCCGACTGGTGTGACACGGTGACAGAGCCCCGTTGTGACGGCAACCCCAACCACGCCTGGTTGTGTTCTAGTCATGCTATTGCGGAGTTGTCCGCGTAGTAAAAAAAAAGCTTTCAGCTGTTCGTTGGTAATGATGATGGTGGGAGATTTGTTTTAAACTCCGCCGCTGTGCCTGGTTACCGCAAATAAAAAAAAGAATTATACGCATGGCTAAGAGCCACCTACAAAGTGGTACATATTTTAACAAACCCAGAGCGATGATGGGGTTGTCAACTCTCGGCCAGGAAACTCTCGGACCAGGGATTGAGGGCAAACTTCTGACGACGAATCGTTTTCTCCACTACAGTGGCACGTGGCTGGGTACGGGATGGAAAGTGTGACGATTTTTTAATTAAATATGACAATTATAATTTAAAAATGTCGCATACATAGTAACTTTACATCGTTAAATTTAGCCCATTACCCAGTGAATGTCACGTTACCAAGAGGAGGCCATTGTGCGCCAGCGTCACGCTCCGAATTGACGGAAAAAAATTAGACCGCAAATTCCGACAATTGAAATCTTCATAGCAAATAGTGCCCCTCTAGTACGATCAATGAGCTTACGATCAATCACTCTTTGGTTCTTTCGGTAAAGTCACGAAGAAAATAAAATCAAATAATCGAATTAGACGTTTGGGTTGCAACAAGCAACCATCATCAGGTAATAATGAACACACAGACACGGAAACAACATAGGCAGACACACGTGCAGAGAGAGACACACACAAAGACACACAGAGCGAGAAACACACCAAACTTCTGTTTGTCTTGGCCAATATCGAGTGCCGGGCATGTGGAAGAAAACGGGAGAATCTGGAGAAAAGCCACTCACGCGAGGGGACACTGCCTTCTTAGCCATCGCGCAGTCCCGTGCCAATTTACAGCGCCTGGCCCGTCCTGCAGGTCACCCGTTCAAGTAACACATTCCTGCGGAGGGAGCTGGTAGGAACGTTGGGTTGCTCGGTCAATTGCCAGGTCAACGGCGGCGTGGTGTATTCCGCAAATATGGCCGACTGTGAGGGCGGGCACAAGCCGGCGTGAGTAGGTTAAACGTTGAGTTTTATAAGGGCACCAGAGGGTGACCAGCCCCTCCCCACCCAGCCCCACCCCTCCCACCCCCCACCCAGCCCCACCCCTCCCACCCCCCACCCAGCCCCACCCTCCCCTCTCCATCCAGCCCCACCCCTCCCATTTTTGGATTCACGACGGACGGACGGAGACAATAATCCCCCGTGGGCTGGTGGGACCAGGTGGTTCCTACCAGTATTAACCAAGCTCAATTCTGCTAAGCCTGTCGATATCTGACGAGAACGGGCAATATTGAGGATGCTTTGGCCATCATCATGGACTCGTGCCATACTAGGTGCACTTTGAAGTCACGTGGAGTGGGAAATAATATCTTTGGCAGGAGTACACAGGACGGACCCAGATGTTGTGGATTAGCAGAATGGTGGTGGCTGGCAGATGCACTGCCTGCACTGCCCACCGTGCCCGCTCGCTGGGGCGTAGCCGCCCGATGTCGTCTCTCGTTCTGGGCGTCGCTTCTTCGCTCCCGTTGTTGCTGGAGGGGCGGCTGCCTGCTGCCGTCCACTGGGATTATTCAACTTTATCTTTGGCAGACTTGTCCCGCAGCCAAACTCCTCGTAAAACCACGACTCCCCACACGCATCCCAAGACAAAGACACCACCCCCCCCAACAACACACACTCCAACACAATAGCGACACACACAAGGCAAATGTGCATTTCCACACAAACACAACGCAGAAACTTCACATAACAAGTACGCACACAGCCCAATAAACAAACCCCTTCAACAACATAGCAAAGATCCCCCAAGTAGCCTGTTGGAACTTTGTGCTGTTAGCGAGCACCTTTGAAGGCCAGAATGGCACATGAGGGTTATGGGTGGCCAGCACCAGGTACTCATTTGAGGCTGAGTCGACCTAGGGGAGAGGCCCAGGCCTGGTTCAGATAATCGTCACCGGTGTTGGCCGTGAGCGGGAATCGAACTCGGGTTACACAGAGTTCACAGCGCAGCGCTCTAACTGCTGCACCGCCGCTCCCCACGTCCAATCCAACACATACACGGTCCACTTTGCGTGCACACACAAACACCCACACACACAAACGCACACACATACACACTCCCCCAGGAACACACACGCCGACACATCTCGATCGCGAACACATCCCAACACGCACGGACAATTCAGTAGCAGCAGCGCGCTCACGCACCCACAACACGTCGTGTAAGTTCAGCGAAGTAAATCCCTTAATTCACGCCCTCGGGGTGCCCGGAGAAACCGCGTGCTTGGGGAACTTTAAAGGGCTTGCAGGAGGAAGTCGACCTGCGGTGCAACTTCATCGGCATCGGCACGCGGGAGCTCCGTGACGTTGACGCGGTGCCACGGCCTCCTGCCGTGACGCTCGCCTCTTGTGTGGTTGGTGGATCACGCAAGGGATTGGACCATGGGCGACACTCGTGGCTGCCATGGGTAGGTAAACTAAACTGTTTTAAACTCATGTTTATGTTACCCGGTAAGACCCACTGAGCTCTTGTTCAGGAGCTGCGGGCAATCAAGTACATCTACAAGTACATTCTCAAAGGATTCGACTGTGCCAACATCGCAATCACATCCACAGGACAACCGGAGCTGCGATACAACGAGATCACCAACTTCATCGATTGTCGATACATCAGCGCACCGGAAGCAATGTGGCGATTGCTGGAAAGCAAGATGCATGATCGATCACATGCAGTTATGCGACTACCGGTGCATCTTCCGAATCGGCAGCGCATCACATTCGAAGGACACGAAGAGAAAGCTTTAGATGCAGCGACTACCGGACACACAAAGCTTGAGTCGTGGTTCCAACTGAACGAGCGCGATCAGGATGCACGACAGCTGCTGTACGACAGCTGCTGTACATCGATATTCCGCTCCACTACGTTTACGTTCGAAACGACTGGCAAAAACGTCAACGAGGAGGCAACAAGATAGTGTCGCGCATGTACACCGTCACCTTCAAAGACGAGGAGCGTTTGTGCATATTGCTACTTCACGTTCCCGGGGCAACGAGCTGAGTCATTAGGAACATTCAATAACGTCATTTACGCCACATTCAAAGAAGCCGCAGCAGCACGAGGCCTTCTGGAGTCTCAAGCAGAATGGGATCAATGATGCACGGAAGCAGCAACTTATCAGATGCCGAAGCAGTTGCGTTACACTTTTTCCTACATCTGTTGTTTTGCTCAGCTAACAAGTGCTCGGGAATTGTGGGACAAGTTTTGCGACGATGTGACCCTCGACTACATGTGGCAATTTCCCGGAACACACAGCAGTCAACAAAGCTCTGCACGACATCAACGCAGTTCTAAAGCAGCACGGACTCTCGTGTGCCATCATAGGTTTACCAACACCGACTGGGAATCCAACAGAAGAGCAGCCTTTCGATCCAGTCGCTGAGAAAGAGGAAGGAGACCGGCAAGTTGCCATGCTTTACGACAAGCAGTTGGATGCATTGACCAAGATCGTGGCTGCAGTCGACGACGAGGAAATTGATAATCGCTACTTCTATCTCGACGGACCTGGAGGATCAGGAAACACTTTTCTCTACAAAGCTTCGATGGCATTCATTCGAGGAAGAGAAGAGGCTGTGCTTCCTTTTGCCATATTTAATATCGGCAGCTTCACCCAAAATAATCTGCAGCCATAGATTGGTCCGCAAGAGGGCGTCGCGAGCCTGTGCAGTGGTCACCGCAGGGCCAGGCTCGAGCAAATGTGCTAGAGTCACTGTGCTGAGCTAGCGTCCCATATCTAACGGAGCGGGTTCCTGCCAATAACAATTGGCAGTTCACCAGTGTCGGTTCAAGCGAGTCTGACTGCTGATGAGATAACACTTCAGTGTCAAAGTCTGTCTCCAGGGAATTGCTTGCGTTGAATCGATGCCGCTGATGAGATGCGCTCCGGAAGGTCGTGCGGCTGACGTGATGAGTCGAGCCACTCGCATTGTTCGTGTGGAGAGGCGGCGATGCGTAGACTGTCGTTCCTGCGCTGATATTTCGTTCATTGCAAGGCAGCGGCTGTAGCTGTGCGTTTGTCCGCAAGAGGGCATTATGTGACTTGTGTAGATCCAAAAGTGCATCGATAGCCACCTCAACCCCAGTGCCGGATTAAGCTAATGCGGGGCCTGTAGCATTGTTATACAAATAAAACCCACAGACTGAGTGAGACCCGTAGGCCACTGAGTTCCATAGACTGAGATATTCACAGAATAAATTACTCGGTCTATACATTCCCATAAACTCACAGAGATATATATATACTATTAAACAGACCCACTGACTCGTACAGCCTCTTATACCAGTCTCGGACTCCAGATGCCCATAGATTCGTAAAAAGAGCCATAGACTCGAGACACCCATCGGGCATAAGTGTCACTCGCTCAAATGCATTAACTCGTAAAGAGACAGACTCGGGAATATCCCAAAAAAATACTCGGATCTTTAATTGTAAGTCGTCTTCTTTTTACACTTTTATTTAAATCACTCTTGTCTGTTGTGGTTGTTGTCATTGTTGTCGTTGTTGTCGCATCCTCAAATATTGTGGTATTGCCTCAAATCTTGTAACTCAATTTTAACCCACTTCCCAATGTGGTATCGACTGAAAACTTGGTATACTTATGTCATACTGATGACAATACTATATTCTATCATAAAAAAAATGTAAACCATCTTTTTTATGTTATGTTTCGTCTTAGGTCTAATTGTCCACGCTCAACTCACGTTGGCTGTAAATCACCACGCTCACGTTATGGCAAGCCTCGGGGCCACTTGCTGGAGTCGTGGAGTTCTGCCATTACTCGTACGGTACATTTCATTAAAGCGTGTTTAAAAAAAACATTTTTAAATATTACTTAAGTGCGAACTTAAATACACAATTCAAATTGTAATAAGTATAACTCTCGTATGCTTTTTCCCACTTAAACACAAATGGGCACAAAAAAGCTTCAACATTGCATTTACTTGGAGAACTGGGTTGTGCTCAAGTAATGGCTAGTTAAGAAAGTACAATTTGCATGCAAAACAAGTTTTACTTACTCATCCCCTACGGGACATGACGCAACAGTGAGCTCTCTCCATCTCTCCTGTCCATGGCTGCATGCTGTGACTCTCTCCATCTCTCCTGTCCATGGCTGCATGCTGTGATTCTCTCCATCTCTCCTGTCCATGGCTGCATGATGTGACTCTCTCCATCTCTCCTGTCCATGGCTGCATGCTGTGACTCTCTCCATCTCTCCTGTCCATGGCTGCATGATGTGACTCTCTCCATATCTCCTGTCCATGGCTGCATGCTGTGATTCTCTCCATCTCTCCTGTCCATGGCTGCATGCTGTGATTCTCTCCATCTCTCCTGTCCATGGCTGCATGCTGTGATTCTCTCCATCGCTCCTGTCCATGGCTGCATGCTGTGATTCTCTCCATCTCTCCTGTCCATGGCTGCATGCTGTGATTCTCTCCATCTCTCCTGTCCATGGCTGCATGCTGTGATTCTCTCCATCGCTCCTGTCCATGGCTGCATGCTGTGATTCTCTCCATCGCTCCTGTCCATGGCTGCATGCTGTGATTCTCTCCATGAGAGGTTCATCTGACCAAGCTCTTTGGTGACAGTTCTCTGCCAGGTGGTTTTTGGCCTCCCCGGTTTTCTTTTTGCCCGAAGGCGTCCATCTCAGGTAAATTTTAGGGATGTGGTTCTGCTCTAATCTTAGGACATGGCCCAGCCATCGCAATCTTCGTTGTTTTATCTCCTTTGTGATGTTCCGGCTTCGGATTCTCGAGTACAATTAGTGATTGGAAATTCTGTTTGGTCAAAATATACGGCAAATGAGGCATCCATTGTTGAAGGCCTCATCCTTTTTCACGTCTGCTTTTACTATCCTCCAACATTCAGAGCCATATAGCAGGATGTACTTGACGTTGCTCTTGTATATTTGGACTTTGGTTTTCAGATTTTTTTGAAATCAACAAGGTTGCTGAATAAAGGTGTGTTCCATTGTAAGCACTGGCTCCCATTCCAGTAAGGATCCGGCTTTCTCCTTAAGAGTGCCATGGCAACACCATGTATAGGAGTTCTCATGTCCTGAGTACAGCACCATCGATCTGTCATTCATCACAAGACGGTCCAGAGCCGGTCCAGCGACATTCCCTTATCCCCAGTATATCGAGATTGCGCCTCTTCATCTCGCCGAGGACTTCCGCGGTCTTGGAGGTCTCGTACAAGATTCTGACATTCCATGCGCCAAGGCGGATCTTGGTTTTAGGCCCCAATAGGCCCTCTTTCACACTCCTGGTTTCCGGTTGGCTTTCATCAGGAGTGATCATACTGCCACTCGAGGGGCTCGAGTGGCAGTGTGATCACTCGAGTCTACCAAGGGCCTGCTGTCAATCGTTTCGTTCATTGTCATTTCTGCAACATTCCGTTTTTTTATGGGGTGACGTTGTTAGCGCCACGCCCAACCCCCAACCTGGAGGGCCAGTGTGCTGGCCTTCATCTGGCCTCTCTCCTGAAACCTATCCGGTATGGTTAAACCTGCCAGGGGCCAGAAGCTCCCACCGACATCGCTTTCAGGGGCTTTGGGGCACACAAGCCTCTCCACCACAACAAGGTCCACAGCCATATTTAGTGTTCTATAACATTGTGATTGAATAAGCACGTGTGTACAAAGATGTCCAATGCTGGTGGACGTTTGAAGCTAAGTAGAATTCATTCCTTTGGCAAAACAAGTGATAATTCCTCCAGATAAGACGCCATCACTTTCATTCCGTTCATGTAGTTTGAGCTTCAAAACACAGATACAAACAACAAATGCAAAATCATTAGTATTACTTCCATGAAATTACTTCATAAAAATATTCAAACATGTAATTGCAATATGCTAAATTGCACTTAGCTGCACCAGGATGGATAATAAAACACATTTTAGGTAATCGAATCATTTGCATACTATATACTTTGAAAGATGTGATGTAATATATATAATGCATATGTACTTGAACATCATATAATGTGTACGTGTAAAACATGCAAAAAAAGTCTAAACGTTAGTGAAGGAGGAGGGGTAGATGGTGGGAAAGGGTAACCAGGGAGCGGTAGGTGGGGGGTAAGTGGGGCTGCATCCCCTTGGACCGACGAACACGACTACAGGACTCTACAGAATGCATACGGAAGTACTTTTATATTTTTGTTTATCTGGCTGGGGTTTCCTATTCCTTTTGGTCCGTGCTTCTTAACCTGGGGTGCACGGGCATGTATGTACAACTAATTTTTTCCATCCAACCGATGTATTTATTAATATTATAAATAGAAAAATACGATTGAGAACCCAAGGGGTGCAGGCTGCAGTGAAGGATAAGAACCACGACTTTAGGCCAACCTTTCTGAAACCCACGGACCACTGTCAAAATCCTCAAAACAAATGTTGTGGACCACCGTGCACCAATAACCCCTTGAAGATTGCGGGTTTATCGTTCGCGGTTTGGACCTATCGCGGACGACCTCTCTGTATACCAATTTAGCTTCAGTGTGGGTTGGTTTTGACCTATCGCGGGTACCCTGCACCTGGAAGCACTGCATCACTGGCTGGTGCCGTGGTGCGGAGCGTTGTGGGGCAGGGTGAGGGATGCGAGACGGTCAGTGGCACGTCAACCTTTGCGTGCAAGCATCTCAATGACAAAGACCCCCATACAGTCTATCAACAGACTGTTGGGGCAAGTGCTGTTAGCGAGTAGCACCTATGAACGACGGCACACAAGGGGGTGGGGGTGGCCAGCACCACGCCCCGCCCCCTTTGTCTCCCGAGTGGTGACATTTACACATCGCACCAGGTACTCATTTGGGGCTGAGTCGAGCTAGTGGAGGGCCACGACCGGTTCACATAATTGTCACCGGTGTTGGGCATGAGCGGGAATCAAACTTGGGTTGCCAGGTTCGTAGCGCAGCGCGCCAAACATTGCACTACTGCTCCCCACTCGCAGACAAACGACAACACCCGCCGTTTGCTGCTAAGTGGCGGTGACGTCACCACAGCGCCTGTACCAGGCCAGGTATTCACCACCCCCCCCCCCCAAGCAATATTCAAGGGTCTCCTGTACTCGACATCATCGTATCTGCAACATGTATGCACACTAGAAGTTGGAAACCACTGCTTCAGAGAGAACAGCCAAAAGGAATTCGTGGCGAGCCGCGTTGGCTTACAGATTGAACTTCTCATTCTGCGAGTGGGCGCCGTCGTCACATGCACCCAGTGAGAGTAGCAGCACATTAAGCGCAGTGTGGCGAGCGAAGTCAAGTGTCACCGGGATGCTGCACCCGTCACGGATGAGGTTTGGCTCGACGCCAAACACTGCACGCACGGCCACAAACAAAAAAACAGAACATCCATAAGAGGGTGATTACCTTTTCCACGGACCAAAAATTGGACATGCAGTATTTCTCAGTCGGCCTAAGGGCTATCGAAAACTGCGCATGACACCACAATGAAGTTCAACACAATACCACCAGAGATCTCTGTACAGATAAATTCCTGCCACATGAACACAGCCGCCAAACTCCAGGACAATCCACCAGTTCAAACTAAGACAGCAGATCGCAACCCGATCTACATAGGCATTATATAAAATAAAATAAATCACAAATGCAGCAATATATATGCTTTTTCATCATCTACAATAATTGGGCACAAGGCATACAGTATTCCGTTGATCCGTTGATGATATAAAATAAAAACGTGGATTTCAGAACAAATACAGATTAGAGACATCCTATTGACTTGCTGAAGAAATTCAGTGGCAATGGGGCACATTGTTAGAATGTATGATGGGCAAAGGTCAAGAGTAATGACAGAATGGGAACTAAAATAAGGGAACAAGTTTGAGAGGATGACCGCTGCGGAGATGAAGTAATTTAATCAACGAGTGTGCAGAAGGTTGGTGAATCATTGCACCGTGACACTGCAAAGAATGGCGATGACTTAGGAGAGTGATCCGGCAGTAAACGGCACATGGCTAATGATGAGATGTTACGATACATGCCGGATATTCATACAGATACCTACAAACAATTGTGGCAATGCTTCACACGACTGTGTCAAAATCCAGTGATCAGGGGGACACTGTCCGTGGAATGCGCACGCACGCAGTTTGTGTGCGTGGCATACCCCTCCGCATGGCATTGCGTCCGGCGGTGTAGTTGGGGTGGGTGGAGTCGGCCACCCAAGCCTGCGATCCCACGGGCATGGTGATCCGGAAGCGATTAGGGCTTCGCAGCTCAGAAAATGTCTGTGCGACATAATCTTTCACCTGTTACAATGGAAGGGTACGTACAATTATCCCAACAACAACAAGAATCACAAGTGACACACTGTCCAAAATACTGTTATGATCTGAAAAACTCTGGAACCTCCTCCATTCATGCTCGGCACTCACTAAATATCTCCCTTCCTCTCAGGTGTGAATATTTGCATTGATTTTGGCTCTTAGCAGGGAGATAAATAACCATGTCAGTTTTAAATAGCACAATAACTTTACATCTATGTGTCTAAAATTTCAATGTTATCTTAAAACCAAAAATTCACTCACGCTTTCTGCCCTGTTCAAATGTGAAGTCGCACTCATGTCTCCTCCCCTGGCAATGTTGTGTCTATCTGAACTGATCTCGACACAGGTGACACAGATAGGTCAAACCTTTCTCCCCACCACCACAGTGCCGCCGCCTTCATGGTGCCAGCCCGTATGGACATTGCAGACATCAAAGTACTCATCATACTGTACAACATTTTGGTACGAACAAAGTGTCAACCAGTTTGCGAACATTTAAGCACTCAACATCAGAACTACAAACGTGAACTTGCATTGAACCCCGTGGTACAGCTTTAGATCACCGCATCGCTACAACTATGCGCCCACAAGTTCACTAATATGTGTGATGTGTGGTCAAATGTCCTCCATAACCTGCATGGCATAGGTAGGCTCTCATTCAGC
This sequence comes from Lampetra fluviatilis, assembly GCF_964198595.1. NCBI lineage: Eukaryota > Metazoa > Chordata > Hyperoartia > Petromyzontiformes > Petromyzontidae > Lampetra > Lampetra fluviatilis. Next base: position 495,090 of record NC_136316.1, read on the forward strand.
AGTGGATTGACAGAGGGCTGTACATGTACAAGTCTTCACCATTATCCGACCATGTTTGCAGTACAGTTGATCATCGATAACACTGTTCCTGGGTAGTAAGTGTTATTTCCTAATTGCTTATGCCTCAAAAGTACAGAAAATGGCTATTATTCCCCACAAACTTTGCTTTTGTGATCAGGACAGTGATATTTTGAAATATACCTATTTTCAATGAGAAAACGTGGTGTGCATTTGTGTCTTTCGTTCACATAAAGTCCTGGTCACAAAAGCAAAGTTTGTGGAGAATAAAAACCATTTTCTATACTTTTTAGGCGTAAGCAATAAAAAAAATAACACTTAATACCCAGGAACAAAATCATTATCCGGTGCGCGATTATCCGGCTTCCAACATTATCCGGCGAAATGGGCAAAACCGCTCCAAATGCTGCAAACAGTCCGGCGATCGGCTCCGTGTAGCGTACCTAACAGGCCGCTATGCTTGATTTCAGTGCCAAATATTATATACAGTACATTATACGCTGCATACAACTTAAACAATGACAATGCTGCACGTATGTACATTGTTCATGACTACTGACTGCAGTGATAACAACAGAAAAGATACAGTGTGATCTGGTGACAAGTGTGCGTGTAATTCGGCGTACCGGTCTAAAGGCTGCATTGGTCCGGTGATCGTCAAGCACATGGTTGTTGAAACAAGAGCATAGCACTACGTACATTACCCCATGCAGAGTCTTCGAGATTGAAGTGGTAAGTACGGTACAGTAAATACAATAACTTTTTACAATAGGAAATAATTTTTGTCTATTTGTATGTTTATGTATGCCAATTTCATATTGTAAACAAATGTAAAACACTAAAAAGCATATACACAATACATAAAACATGTTATTCAAGAAAGTGGAAAAATAAGTTATTTCAAATAATGATGTAGTGATTGTCCGGCGTTTTAGAAAATCCGGCTACCCCCTTCCCTCCCCCAAAGCCACCGGGTAATCAATCATCTGCTGTATTTACTCTAAAGTTATTTCCATCGTACAAACATTAAAGAAGAGGTCAAGCATGTTGCAACGTCATTTAGAATAACAATGGTAAAGATGGTGAGAATTTTCAAGGACACCGTGTTAAAATCTAGATGAGAAACATGGTCTCATTTGTCAGTGCGACCTGGGTCATCCATATGAAAAAAAAACAACAATAACATGACAAGGAATACAACAATAAAACATTTATAATGGCGCAAAAACATGAACCAATATTACAACGTAGATTTCCTGGAAACTACATTTTGCACCGTCAAATTACTTAAAAAAAAAGAAAGTTAAATTAAGTTACAGATCTCACCTGCCTCTCTACCTCATCCGGTTCCATATCTGGGACGGTCCGAATTGAGAACTTTCCCACCACGCGGCTGGGGATGACCGTTTTCTGACCGAGCTCCGAGAATGCTCCCTCAATGCCATGGATGGAGAGCGATGGCAAGTGCCAGCGATGATTTAAAATGTCCTCCTTCAATAAACACAACGCACACACAATAATGATCACACGCTAGAAAACTACACGTAACAAGTTAGAGAATTAAAAAGGGGAAACAAACACTTCGAATTTCAATTAAATGTTTAACTGGCACTGCGGCGGACACGATTTTGCACGGATCAAACCTGGACATATTTCTCAGTCAACCAAGGTCTATCGAAACTGTGCAGTAAACCTTAATGAAGTTAAAAACAATACCAGTACCAGATCTTGCTACAAAACAATTACTGCCACCAATTCCCAGACTGTCTGGGACAAACACAGACAGATGCATTTATATGTGTTTAGAGTTCTGTGGGGAGCGCTGATGTGGCGGTTAGTTTGCTGCACTACGAACCCGGCGACCAGAGTTCGATACCTGCTCACGACCAACACCAGGTGACGATTATCTGAACTGGTCCTGAGCCTCCCATCGGTCGACTCGGCCTCAAATGAGTACCTGGCGCTCTGTGTAAACAGTCCCACTCGGGAGACAAAGACGGCTAGGCGTGGCGCTGGCCACCCACCCCTTCTCGTGCCGTCCCGGCCTTCGTAGGTGCTTGCTAACATCATTTACCCTCTTGTCTTTTTAAGGCTATGTGGGGGATATCTATGGGACCTTTTTTGACCAGTACCAAGACCATTAAAAATGAACAGGCTTTACCATTTCAGGCAAGAGTACAGTGTGGTTGATGCAGACTTGATGCCACGTGATGGGTGTCTATTTGGCATTTGAACATCTTAGCACATGTGCTCTTGCCGAAAGGGTTAAGCCCATTATTTTTTTCATCTTGATACTGGCAAAAAAGGGTCCAACAAATCAAACTGCTCAACCCAAGCTATTGGTTTGATATCTGCATTGTCTTTGTACCATGCACCCTTTGACATTCTTCGGTCTGACGTATGCATGTTGAACTTCTTCCGCACCATACGTAGCCAACCGTGCTAATCAAGAAGTGGGAGGACAAGAAACTAGACACAGACTCGTGGAACAAGGCCATGAAGGAGCCTGTAGGCCAATCAGTTTCAAGGACAATGCATATGTCAGGGTGTCATAAGCACCCTTAGCAAACAGAAGATAGCAGAGATGACACTTCACGTGGCCTTAAAGTGCACACAGCCTGGCACAAGCACCGTGGTGATGTCACTGCTACTTAGTGGCAAATGGCGGTTGTTGAGTTGGTGATTGGATGAATGGAGGAGTAGGATGAGGGCGTGGGTGAGTATCTTCCTTCCCTTGCTTGCTCCTTCCTGTTCCCTCTCGATTTTATCCTGGTAATTGTCTGTTTTTGAGACAATTGTTACGTTATGGATGCATTACATTTGTAAGCAGCTGTTGTTCACGGTGCTGTCTGTGCCTTGGTATGCTGCTGGAGGGTTGTGGCCCCGATTTCCAGCCGGTATTCCTCAGGACTGAAGTCCACGTTGGCGCACAGCTGTGCCTCCATCTCCGAGAGCGGCTTCACAGATTCATAGATCCCTGGCACCAGGATCCTGCCACTGCTGTCCACTAACGATGCTTGAACACAAAGGCACACATATATAGATGTACACATACCACAAATGTAACATGAGCAATCGGTTAAAGTATTTCTGCATTTGTGTATGTGTTAACTGGATTCGTGTATGAATGCAACACCAGTAATTGCAAGTACTGGTGTTGCATTCCATGGGAAGTTGCTCCTTCTTGGTTTCGGCTCCTACTGTCTGGAATTCCATTTCTCTTGAACTTTCTGCTGTTGAGGCTCTGCCCCGTTTCAAGTCAAGATTCAGACCAATATCCTCCCCCCACCACCACCCCGTAAATCATTTGAACAAGTGACTGCATTAAATACTAATTAGCTGTAAATTGTATTGCATTGTGACCTACCCAGAATCTGCGTGAGATCTGTCATCGCCTCGTGTACAGAGCCACCGTAAACCCCTGAATGGAGGTCCTTCTGGGCACACTGGACCTGCAATTCACATTGAAAAAACACAACAATCACACTGCACCTGCACTCACACTGCACATATAACATGGATGTTGCACAAACACGATATTCATGTCATAAAATGTTATACAATGTATAACGAAAACATTAGCATATCTTAATTTTATATAAACCAGTAAATATATCAGGGGTATATGTGCCTCGAGATATTGGAAAAATATACGTATTTATACTTCGTATTGAGTAAAAAATAGTTAAATGACAATAGGCTACAAATTATATAAAAAATGTAAGATTGGTCAACTGTCTCGCTGCATAAATCAGTGGCGGCTCGTCGTTACAGCCACGGGCGCCTTCTTCACCGCCCTGAATGGGTCTCGAACGGCGTGGCTACAATACTAGAAGCTTGTCGCAATGAATGAAGGAATATCTCTCACTCGGACGCCTTCACAGCTGCCCCGAGACCTCCCCGAGGCACAAATCAGAGTGCGGTGTTACAGCGGTTTCTAATATGAACAATTTAAAGCGCTATCTTCATTAGGCAAGTCACGTGAAAATTTTAAACACAGCAAAACAATTTATAGAAAAGTTTTTTTTTATTAGAAAATAATTTCTCATCTACAGCTGCTTGGTGGATCGGTGTCCCAACACCCCTAGTGGACAAACCGTGCCCGGCATAAATACACAAATACTGCTCGAGTTGAGGAGGGAAGACAAATAGGGAAAGGTGGGCATGCCTTGACAACGTACAGGATGTTGCTTGTGGAACCGTAAAGGCTGCCCCACCCACGGGATATATTTACAGAAACACAACGTTCACGTGCCATTGCGCAGTCCGAGAGGAAACACCGAGAGGGCTCTGACCTCAATTTCAAAGTAGCAGAGACCCCGCAGGCCAAATGTGAGGCACGGCGTCTGCGTTCCCAACCAGTAACTGTCGGAGATGCACACGCAGTCCACGTTTCCAAAGAAGGATTTGCCCCGCTCAGCAATCAGCTCACCGAGCCCAATGGAACCCGACTCTTCCATGCCTTCCAAACACAGCTTCACATTCACCGGCAGGGCCTGCAGTGATACTCACACATCCGCACATTTCACGGATACATTCCCATTTCCCACAATGATTTGTTTCCAAAGCTGAAGAGCTTCGTCAGTTTAACACGTAAGCCACAGAGCTTATTTATTTAGTGAATCTATTAGGCATCTATTAGGCACAGTTACATAAAAAGTGCGTATTAGTCTAGATTATAAAGAAAAAACCAAAACCCCCCTTTGGTCTCACAGATTTTAAGATTGATCAACTGATATTATTTTGTAAAAATAAAGATTTTACCTGGAAAATCTCTAGAGATGGAATCTCTCTTTTTACAAGGGTGTCCGTGGTGTCAATTACTGCACATAATGAAAGGTATACAAACATAAAAAAAAAATCTCCAACTCATCCAGTGTGCTTGCATGCATTGTCCGTGCGTTGAGCATCACACGTCACACCCGTCAATTCGGCAAACACGGACATAAATAACTTTTTACATAAATATATGGTGCAAATCACCATTTCATTTATAACGCACCCTAGCTGTAAGTCACAAATGTTGTGAACATGCGTTTTAAATTAGATTTAAATTTAAATGTGAATTGAAAACTAATTCTTTCGAACTGCTTTTTGTGTTAAGTTTGTTACCCTTCTCCCGCACCTCCAATTAGCCCGGCTCGCAATGTACGGTGCGAAAGAAGTTCAGCATAGATATACACACATACATACAGACTTGCAGCATATGTTTGTGTGTCTGAGAGACAGCTCCGTGAGGAAGAGGCTCTTTGTCTGAATGAGAGTGCCGTTCATACATTTTATTCTTGGGACATGAAATGTTTCCCATGAGCTATTCACGATGGCTACTGGTCTCTGTACCTTACTGACAGCTTGAAACGACTCAATGCAGTTCAGCCAAGACAGTACAGGACCCTTGTCATCCGTTGCACCACGGCCATACATCTTTCCTGTGAAAATTAACCAATTCAGCAATTTACACGCATAAACATAAAGCATATCACCATAGCTCAATCAGCAATTGTCCATCAAATTGAAAGGCTTGTCAAAAGACTGCAATGTTTGAGGTACTACAATATTAGGAAGCCACTGGAACTATGCACTTTTAAATCTAGATTGAAAATATTTGTTTTTTAAACTGCTTTTTTGTGTTTAGTTTGTTGTACGTCCCCTGCACCTCTAATTAGCATGGGTTGGTTACGTATGGTGCAAAAGAAGTTCAACGTACAGGCGACCCCTGCACCTACGACCTAATTGGTTGTTGTCGAGCCGTAGTAAGTCGAACCCTCGTTTCCCATCGGTGCAATGTTGTAAATTGGGGTTCCGTTCCTGGCAACCCATTACATACCATAAAAATACCAAAATTGACCACGAAAATAACAAACATTTATTGTAACTTAACACAACTTTTACAAACATATATCAGGTAAAAACAAACACTTACATTTGAAAATCCTTAAGTAGTTTTCTGCATGTGCATCACATTTCCTATTCTCAGACGTAGCGAAAGGAATTTTTCTTATTTGAAGAAAATTTACAAAAAAGTGAAGAGTTTTGCGAAAGAGATGCGTTTCGCTCTAGGCGCAGCTGCAGACTGTCGTGCTATACTCTACATACGCATATGGCGGAAGAGCAAAGCAGCGCCATCAGTCTGAGTCTGGGCATGTCATGCCTGTCATGCGCAGACTCGTCGACAATGGACTCGGCGTCGGCAGCAGTCATAAAGCAGTCGTAGAGTCGAGTTGTGGTCGTTACAGTGGGGGGGGGGTGTTACTGTAAGGTCGTAAAAGCGGGGGGTCGCAAGTCGAGCCGTCCTAAGTCGGGGGTCACCTGTACATGCGGAGAAAGTCGAACCCTCCCAATGAACAGGTGACAAGGCCTTTGTCGTTGCAGCGTCAACGTTTCAGAAGAACCTTGTTTCTTTGATTAACATCATAAATCTTCCTTAAAACAATATTCTGAAGCAAAATATGGGTACAACCGCATTTGCAAATGTGATTTGTAACTTTGATCCTTACCCATGTAGCAACAGTTACATTTTAATGCGCAATTTAATTTAGGGATTGTGTTCTCTTGGTGTGGCCTGGGACTTTTTTTGTTTTGCTGCCTTGCCCAAGATTATATTTGGTGTAGAAAAAGCGGCAGGAATGGATGTACTTATCATCAATTGATGTACTTATCCTGTATATCGATAGTTCAATGTTAATGTGCCACTTGATTGAGGGACTACTGGGTGTTATCTTGTCGTGGTCTGGGACTGTTTTGTTGTTTTGCTGCCGTGCTCAATCTTGATAAATCGGACTTATATTATTGATTAATTCATTATATGCAGTGACTTGCTTACCATTTTAGACTCCCATAATTTGTTGTATTGTTTGTTGTTGGAACATTCTGACCCACCCCTACTGGACATGTGTGAAAAAAAGAGCTTCATAGCTTATCGGATTCCTCCTCCAGACTAAATAAATATTCTGATTCTGACAAATATTGAGCTGTCAACGTCGGTTAATGTAATACATGGCCCAGTGGTGGCATGTTCACTGCTTGTTGCAGGGGTTCAAATCAACCCATCACTCCACTCTATTCACAATGCGCACGCGATGCCCTCACCATTCCGATGCGTCAGCGTGAAGGGGTCACTATCCCAGCCATCCTCAAGCTGGGCAGGTTGGACGTCCAAGTGGCCATACACACAAACCGTCTTCTTGGCCGGATCCCTCCCAATCTCTGCGAGAATTACTGGCGGTAGAGCTAACTTGGAGCCATCTGCTAGCTGTCAAAACACGTACAATCCAGCGAGACATTACGGTTTTTGTATCCCAGTACTAAATTCTACCGCAGATTACAAAGGTACACCCCTGCAAAGGGAGTATCTACACTTTCCCCCCACCACACGAGACTTTAGGGGAGACAAATTGTGACATATCCACTTACACTTCTGGGTAGCCAGAGACAGTTGGGGGATTAAGAAACTTGCACCATTTATATCAACAGCCACACCAGGAGATGGAGTTGAACTGGTGACCTCTAGATTACAGGTGTGCTAACCAATATACCACAGTGACTGCTTTCATTTTCCATTAAAGATAAACACGTTGCGATTATTGCTGTAGACATTTATGACTGGTAACAATTTTTTTAAATACAATTTTTGGTAATGAATTACCGGTAATGGAAAACAAAACAAATGTAACAACTATGCATACTCTCAATCCACACATGTAAATTAAGTTCAACGTTGGTAGCATGGCCTACCGTCTCCGTGCCAATGTCCACCATCTCCACAGCTCCTCCTAGGCGCTCGATGTACTGTGCTGTCATCTGCACCATGCGCAACACTTCGCCGCGCAGTTCAGGCTGGCTTGACACACTGCGCACAGACACCCACTCAGCCAGCCTCTGTGCAGGCACACAACACACGCGTATCGGCAAACACGTTACTCACTGCCCACATGCAGCGCTTACAGAATGACAACAAAGCCAAAAGATGTCTGACAAAAAAATATGAAACACAATTGCTGAGTCCAGGACTGAAGGTCCAAAAAAATCCGGCAGCCAAAACAGTCTGGGAGTCCTCAACATGCTGAATATATTTGTTTGGCACTATAAACCAGAGTAGAGTAAATGGTGGTTAATGCCTGCATTTTCCAATTAGAAAGTCTGAAAAACAACCACACCTTGACACCGCTGTACACTATTACAATATCTTACAACTATACCAGATTTAGAAACATACGTTTAGAGTATTTTGGCTGCTATAAATTTCCACGTGATAAGCCACTTTGTTGAGATATCATTTATGGCCAGGTCGCTTCTGAATAAGAGCTATATAGTTCAGTGGGCCTTACCTGGTAAAATAAAATGTTCACAAAATACATTACAGTAAAACAAGGGTGTTTTATGGTAGAGTTGTGGAAATATGCCGGTATACGATAGTACACTCATAACGGCACTTCTCAAAACATAAACAATCGTGTACCAGCACTTTTCACAGCGATTATTTTCCTGTACCCGCAATGTTTACACGGATGGGAATTATTAATGAGCGTGGGCTGCAGGATGAATAGGCCTCATACCGGCACTTCTACATTTAAATTTCCACCACTGGTTTTGTAAAATAAACGGTATGGATATCCATTGTAATTTATATGAATACCTTAATCCCCCCGCTCCCCCAGGTAATTGGCTCACAAGTTACGATATCTTATTTACCCCCTCTATTTAAGGCTGAAACACGCGAGTATTTTTCCACAATCCTGCCTGTCGCTTGATGAGGCTGGTTGTAATTACCGGCGCATTGCAAATGCTGTGGGTTCACTCTCCAACACACCGGTGTGCTGAACAAGCAACGAGTTGGCACGTTTTGTTTACGTGACAAACCTTGGTAATTGGCTGTGTTGGGTGGTAGCAGGTTTAACGACACATTTATATTATCGCGATCTTATCTTATAAAAAGTTTATGGATAAACGGGTAGTATCTGCAACAGTTCTGCGGATAATTTCCCACGGTTTTGTGGGCCACTGGTGGCTCACGCACCACAGGATGGCAACCACTGCCGTACACTTGCACTAGGGATACGTTCCCGATTATTCAGATGAATCCGAAGTTGGGCCTAGAGATATAAATATAAACAAAAAAAAAAGTTTTGCATTACAAAAAAAATGCGACAATAGCAACAAGTGTCATCGCTCCCATGCCATCACTTTCGTGCTATTCTCATCCAAGCGTGTCATGTAACGTCATGTTAATGACCCACGATTGTCACAAGCGCATAAACTTAGTTTTAAAAGAATCCAAAAATGCTAACATTAATGTTTCTTTTTTTCCGGTGGAACTTTATATAAAAATGTATAATTTGATTAATAGTTAGAATTGTTTTTACTCCAGTGACCCGGCTGCTGCTGTGGGGTCCACTTTCTGCCCCGCCTCCTTCCCCCCCCTTCTCTCTCCCCCCCTACTGCCGAGGCCTACTATACACTACACTATACACTACACTATACACTACACTATACACTACTATATAACCTCGTGCCACGGCAGGTCTCTCGCCTACTTCAGCAGTCTCTTCTTGCTGTGGTTGTGCCACCTGATGACAATTGCTTGTGTTGCGATCGAAATGTCGTGATCTATTATTTTCTACCTACGTGACTTTACCGAAAGAACCAAAGAGTATGGATTCCTGCAGTCACGAAAGCTTCAAATCCAGAATATAAAAATTCTTAAAAAAAAATATTTAAATATGAAATTAAATCAGACATTGGGCCTAGAAAACAAAAAATGTTACATTAAAAACAAACAAAAAACAGACTTTGATAAATGTCCAAGATCCATTAATATCACATTCATGTATTTAAACTCCGAGTCGACGAGGATAAATGTGATCATACCTTGACAAACAGCTGCTGGTTGTTCTCAATGTGCGTGAACACATCTTGGATGCTGGAAGTCATCCGTCTGACAAGGCCAAACCCTGTAAGCCACTGGGGCACACACCACAGCATAGATATTGTTTTGTCATTACCCAACGCTTGCATTTGTTGATAATCGATTATCTAGCTGCGGTCCCGGGCCGATACGCCGAAACTGCTCCAAAGGCCGGCGATTGGCACCATTGGCTTAACAAAAAAATATACATTAGGTGAAAATCTAGTTTTTCAATGAACACATTTTTTTATTTCCTCTTAAAAGTATAAAATCAATTATTTTGACCCCAGAACTAATCAAATTTGATGTGCTGAATAAAACTGGGTGGCTTGCATAAAAAAATGTACTTATCGAAAGGAAACCACCCACTTTTATTCAGCTCATCAAATTGTATTACGGTAGTTCTTAGGTCAAAATAGTATATTTTATACTTTTAAGAGCAAATAAAAACTGCATGCATTGAAAAGCTAGATTTTCACCTACTTGTTCTACTTTTGAGTGCAAATAAAAGTGCGTGCATTGAATAAAATACCTTTTACCTAATTTATTTTAAATCTTGAATGAAAGCTTTCGTGACTGCAGGAATTAATGTTCTTTGGTTCTTTCGGTAAAGTCGCGTAGAACCAAAAAAAGTGTTCTACGCGACTTTACCGAAAGTCCCAAAGAATATAATTTATTTTAATGCTAATCTTGTAAAATAATTTGTATACGTACATATTCATTCTAAGATCTCTAACAATTGTCCTGATAATTAAAATATATTTGAAATAGTGCAAGACATTTTTTAAAGAAATAAACAAACCACTAAGAGGCCCAGGATCGACGGGACCTGGACCGGTTCTTTAAAATAAATCTTGAATTGTCACGCGAGACGACCACGTGTGTGTGTGTGTACAAGTCTGTGTGTACAAGTCTGTGTGTGTACAAGTCTGTGTGTACAAGTCTGTGTGTGTACAAGTCTGTGTGTGTACAAGTCTGTGTGTCTCTGTGTGTGTACAAGTCTGTGTGTACAAGTGTGTGTGTGTGTGTACAAGTCTCTGTGTGTACCATTCTGTGTGTGTACAAGTCTGTGTGTGTATAAGTGTGTGTGTGTACAAGTGTGTGTGTGTACAAGTCTGTGTGTGTGCAAGTCTGTGTGTGTGCAAGTCTGTGTGTGTGCAAGTCTGTGTGTGTGCAAGTCTGTGTGTGTACAAGTTCAGCTCGCTAGGCTGCGTAGATCCGAAGACATCACACCTGTCACCCCCTTATCAAGGACCAATTCAAACATTATCGGTCAACCCGTGCCCTTATAAATCTCAACGTTCATCCCACAAAGTCCCATCAAAAGGGGAGAAACACAAAAAAATAAGACAAAGACAACAATGTTGTTGATGTTGTCCGTATTGAAACGTCTGTTCGCCGTATGGAGCTGAAAACTCAATATCCATGCACAACGATACGGCGCAAACCCGTATGGGTTGGCAGCTTTTGGATATTAAGAGATTCCACAGAACATAAACAGACAAAACAGGGCAAGTTAAATAAAAGTGTGTAATAGTAATAGTGATAATAATAATAACAATAATAAATAGATGAGGGCCGTGCTTCGCTACCTCGCCTCGGCCGCCTCCCCCAGCCGCCGAGGCCGCGACGCGCATCGCCCGGGCCGGGCCCCGCAGGAGGGCAGCCATGGGAGCGGCTGCCCGCAGCCTCCTCCTCCTCCTTCTCCGCCTCCTTCTTCTCCTTCTCCTCCGCCTCCGCCTCGCTCCTGTCACCCCGAGACGCCAAGGGCACCACTGCCCAGCAGCGACCACCAAGGGCACCACGGCGCCCCCCCCCAAGCCCCCCCCCAAGCCCCTCCCCAAGCCCCTCCCCTCAAGCCCCCCCCAAGCCCCTCCCCCCCGCTCCCACCACGCTCTCGAACGCGCCCGAGCAGCGCCAGGCGTCACGAAGCCCGCGTGTCCGCTGTGGGGAATACAAAAACGGGAACACGGCCGTTGTCGCCCAAGAGCTGTAGGGAATACAAACGGCAAGCGCGGGTGGGGCCTATTCGCTGTAGGGAATACAAACGGCAAGCGCGGGGTGGGGCCTATTCGCTGTAGGGAATACAAACGGCAAGCGCGGTGTGGGGCCTATTCGCTGTAGGGAATACAATCGGCAAGCGCGGGGCGGGGCCTATTCGCTGTAGGGAATTCAACCCCGCGTGTCACCACCCCCCCCTCACGCCGCCTTTGGTGGAGTCGCGATGCGACTCGAGGACCCCGCGACTCCCCCCCGCATGAGTAGCGGCAGCAGCCACGGTAAGGCCACGGTAAGGCTACGGGTAAACTCACTGCTGCTGCTGTTGTTGCTGTTGTTGTTTAGCGAGGGCAGTGCCGGAATTGGCCTCTGCGTGTTGACCGAGCAAGTGGCAGCCGTGATGCGACTCGTGGCGCTGCCTCTGGCGGCGGCCTTGCCGGTGGTGACAGTCCTTGCCGAGCCGGGGGCCAGACGGAGACCCCCTGGAGAAGGTGGAGACCTCTTAGCTGCGGTGCCACGAGTGACCGCCTCCTGCCACCCCCTCCCTTGTGTCCCGTCAGTGGCTCTCATCCCGTACATCCACCGCCGCCACCAGCCGGTGAGCTCCGCACCCCGACAACCATGGCCATGGCCTCCAGGATCATTCGCAAGCTCCGGGGCGGCAGCAAGAAGAGCCGTGGCCGGGGAGGGTCCCCCGGCCCGGAGTCGCGGCCGGGGGACGTCGCCCCGGGCCTGGAGGAGGAGGACGAGGAGGAGGAGGAGGCGTGCCGCGTGGCCGCGCGCCTCGGGGGCACCCTGAGCTTCGACTCGCCCGAGACGCCGCGAGATCCGTCGAGCGGCGACTCGGACGAGTCCGGGAGAGCGACGCCGGAGCACGCCGAGTGCGGGGGGCTCCCGGCGGAGGTGGAGCTCGCGGCGGGGGGAGGAGGAGGACGAGGAGGAGATGGACGAGGTGGAGATGGAGGAGGTGGAGATGGAGGAGGAGGCGAGCAGGCGGCGGGTACGCGCGCGGTTTGAGCGCAGCTCCTGTTGCGCCCACGACACCAACTAGCCGACTTTAGCGCACGGGCACTCGGCTTCCTGCGAAGCGCGTCTCATCGGCAGCATTGGGTCAACGCAAGCGAGAGCCGTGCGTGGGCTGGTGTGGACATTCAGTGTCTCGCTAGCAGGGCACAGGCTGCCTTGAACCAACGCTGTTGAACTTACACGGCTGCCAGCCCGTACGGTTTACCCCGTATTCGTGTACAGGGAAATAGAGTTTTCAGGTCCATGCGGCGTAGAGCCGTTTCAATGCGGACAATTTTTGTTTGTCTTTTTGTTTGTCTTTCTCCCTTGCGATGGGACTTTGTAGGATGAACAAGGGGCACGGGGTGACCAGTAAGGTCTGAATTGGTCTGTAATAAGGTAGGCACTGGTAAGGGGTTGACAGGTATGAACTAAGAGGTTTATAGATATGGTTTCTTGAGAATCGTCAAATACCCCATGAGTCTCCTGTCCCAGGAGAATCTCCTGACCCGCGCTATACAGCAGCAGATTGGCTCACCACGTAAAGGTTGCAAATTCAATTTGGGATTGGGAGTTTACTCAGCCCGCCATCCGTCCGTCCTCCGTCTATAAAAGAAGTACAAATTGGGAGAAGTCAACACTTGTTGTCCTATGGATAGACTTACCCTCGTCATAGGAATGTGGAATTTCTACCACTCATTCAGAGCCGTAAACATGAGATTGAGCGCTGCGCGAATGCTCATTTGAGCAGGAAATCAATTTTAAATGTGAACATTGCCCTGGGCATTGGAGTAGTACTTTTTGCCGACAGACATGCAAATGTGCGTCACGGACAGGAGACGGAGCAGATGACTCGACACGGCTCACCAGTGCCCTGCAGGCCTCGTTCCGGTGCAAGCGCGACCAGCAGCGGCGGCAGCAGCAGCGCGGTGACTCGCTCACCTTCGAGGTGGTGGCAGCGAACGTGGTGCAGGAGTCCGGCTCCAAATACGTGGTGCGCAATTATACGTGTCGTCCAAGCGGACACCCTCATTTGCACCAGTCACTCGCTCGCCAGCGTTCAGTAGCTTCCTTATCACTTCGATAATGTAACTACCCATGGTTATACTGTTCCCGTCAACTTCACACATCGAATCCTCCACCCGTGTTGAGAACTCGGTCTACGAGACTATTTTGTCCTGTCGGGACAGTGTTCAACCACCACACTGCAGATCGCCAAACTTCTCTCTCTGCTTGTTCCCCCACAGTGCTCCACTTTGGATACCCTCCCAGCGTCTCCTTTTCCAAAGCTCTTATATAACAACATCTCTCAATTCAAGACGCGTATTAACAACCTAATTATTTCAACTTTGGTAGGACTGTTTGTTGCTGGGTGCTTAATATGTTGGGCCTTTGGGCCTGTTTTCAGCCAACTGCATTTTAGCAATGAATCACAAAGGCCTTTCCCAAAACATGGCACGTTGGGCCAACGGTTCCAAACACCTGCCATTGACCCAATTTAGCTTTTTTATTGGTAGACACCAGAATCCGAGCCGCAGTGGAGAATATGATTACAAGGCAGCATATTGCACCCAAGGCAATTTTCCGCGGTGTTATTGGTTGGCACGCCTTGAACTCTGTCAAGTGCAAGTGAGGTAGGAATTGGGGGCTTCCCCCCAGATATGACAACAGCAGGATTCCAACTTTGGCCGAATGTATGCTTTGTATAGCAGAAGTAATAATTGTGCTGTGCAATGTAATAATTGTTTGGCGTTAAACAAGCTATGGCACGGAAAAGAAAACCAAGCTTCTTCGATGCCTCCTTATGCAGATTAGAAATTTAGTAATACCCCAGTGTACGTGGGGGATGTGTTCCTGAAAGTTGCAACGAATATTAAAACGACATAAGTCAAAGCAATTTGTCTCTAAAAATGGGTTTCCTGCAGAAGTGTGCAGATGTACAACACGATTCAAGCTTTATTCGGTCCCAGTATTATTAAGCCATTCAAGATTAAACCACTCGGTAAATATTTTCTGTAGAAGTGACTGCTGTTGTTGATCACCAATACCGGTGCGTGTATGTGCGCGTGCAACTGTGGGAGCGGTAGAGTAGCGGTTAGCGCGCTGCGCAACAAACCCGGCGACCCGAGTTCAATTCCCGCTCACCGCCAACACCAGTGGCGATTATCTGAACCGGTCCTGGGCCTCCCCTAGGTCGACTCAGCCTCAAATGAGTACCTGGTGTGGTGTGTAAACATCACAACTGGGGAGACGAAGGCGGCCAGGCGTGGTGTTGGCCACCCACGCCCTCGTGTGCCATGCCGGCCTTCATAGGTGCTTACTAACAGCACTTGCCTCAACAGTCTGTTTAGGCTATATGGGGGATCTTTGTCTTTGTTTGCAGCTGTACACTGTGCTCGTAGTAGCGAATGGCTGTCTCGATGACAAGAAGGCGTCCATCAACCGTCGGTACTCAGATTTCTCCCACCTGCACAAGGCCCTCCTCCGCTCTGCCCCTGCAAATGGCGACAAATCGGACGACAACGATGACAACAACACGCGCTACCGCCGCCAGTGCGCCAGACAACTCTCTTCGGTCTCGTTTCCCTCCAAGAAAATCGCCGGGAACTTCACGGCCGTGACGATAGCTCGGCGAAGTCGGGCATTCGAGCAATACCTGTCACACATCACGCAGATACCCTCCGTACGTGGCACCCCCAGCCTCTGGGCTTTCTTCTGCCTGCCGGATTTAAAAGCTGGACACAGTGCAATCCGCGGAGGGGATTACGATGGAGCCCTGCAGAGCCTCACCAATGCCTTGCATCTGCAGGTACTTTTTTTTTATGTTTAACACTCATTTTGGGTACATATGTTTCACAGACAAGAGTCTGCAGTAAGGGGTGGTGATGCTGGTATATGTGATCGCAATTAAATAATATACGGGTAATTTTTTAAATTCGGCATATTTGTACCATAATTCCGGTACACTGTGAAGCACACAGCGTGTAGTATTTTTTTGTGTTTAGTTATTGTGTCCTTGTTTTTTTTCCCTGCACCTCCGATGAGCACGGTTGGCTATGTGCGGTGCGAAATTTACCATAAAATACTACGCAAAGAAGTATTAACCACGGTGTCCTGCAACAAGATCAACCAACATGGAACTGCTGGGTCATGTCATCGCCCCGTGAGCCATTTGTAAAATAGTGTACATTTTGGAACGTACATTAAGAGGCATGAAACCTTACAATGCGATACTTTGTGACATTTTATTCTTTCCTGTGCAGGAAAAGATCATTCCTCCTTCATCACACAAGTGGGAGCTTCCTCCCACGCTGTCTGCACTGGCGGCGTGCTGTCAAGCACTGGGCAGACGAAACGAAGCGCAGGGACACTGCCAGCGAGCCCTCCAGGTCATGGGCTCCGCTGACGATGAGGACGATGACGACGAAGATGCCAACACGGCCGCCGAAGATCGGGGTGGCCCCGGCGTCGAGGGCTCGGGTGGAGTCGCATCGAGGAAGGCGAACGGCGGGCAGTGGGGCGACCTTCTTGTTGCTCTGCTAAGTGCAAACGTGCACCTGTCCTGGCAGTTGGGCTTGGACAAGAGGGAGAGCGAAGCGAGGCTGCAGCGACTGCAGGGGCGCCGAGGTGCGGGGTGCCGCAGCCCACTGTCTCTCAAAGAGTGGGTCATCCAACAACATCTCCAGTGAAAAGCCAACGTCGTCGTCGTTATAATGGCTGTGCAGAGAACCGTGGACACCCTGAGCAGCTGCGTCCATTCTCTGCAGGTTACAAAGATGTCGTAGATTTGTGCAAAAGGTGACCGAAACATTTATAGAGGGGTTGTTAAAGTAATGTTTGTTTTGCCGGTGGTAACCGCATGAAACTTAACCCAGTATTAACATCGGTTATCGGTGTGCTGCACATAGACAGTGTCTCTAGCAAAACAAAAACATGTAACATGTTTACCTCTTTAACTGAGAAAGGGAGCTGCCATGGTATAATGGTGAGTGGCACACCGGACTTGCAATCCATAGGTCACCGTTTTGATTCCATATCGTGGCGCAGCAGTTGAAATAATTGGGAAAGTTGATTAATTCCCTCACTCCAATGCCTGTCCCCCACTTGCTGTACTGTTTGTATGTTTGTGCATTTGAATCGGTGCGCATTCATGACTAAAATTCCACTGAAATTGTATGGCCGTCCCCGACTTTCAGAACCGGTAATTTTAACAAAGGTTTGCGGGTTATCGTTTGTGACAACCCTAGTTTATGAAGGGACACCACGCTCTGGCCTGGAATGAGATATGTTACCATAGTTGCCTACTTGAGTGGCTTGGCCATTTATAGTACAGCCAAAGGATGAAACGAACACGTGTCATCCCTCGGCTGCCGCTCCATTCAACACCATCGGCCATCATCCCTTCTAGCCGTGATGCGTCCTGTCCACATCCATTTGTTTCCTTAAATGTTTGGACGTCATTGACATGTGTATGTTCTCAACCCTATGTGTCTCTGAATGTAATTCTAATCAGTGGAAAACATCTCTCTCTGTTGATTTCCTCTCTCAGGAACTCAAATAAGCGCTACTATTGTGTTTGCAGCACTGCTACATGTAGGAGTGTAATACAAAAGTTGACATCCTCAGTCCGTGTAAGTGAAATGTACCAATACGAGCAAAACAAAATCTGTCAGTGGTTTAATGATGCTGATCAATTGGTGATGAAGTATAAATAACATGCAAAGGGAGGTCTATAGTATTAGTTTGCACTTTTGTAAATGGATCAAATCTTAAACCACACGTTAACAGACTTGCTTTGAATTTCGTAAAAATGCTGATTTGGAGATTTTGTGCTGATGTCATTGTATACATGAAAACGTCTAGTACATCACTAGATAGTGCAATTCATACCTATAATGCATATCTTATCCTGTCGTATCCGTTATATCAATGATTAATTTTAGTTGTACATGCTGAACTTCTTTTGCACCATACATAGCCAATCGTGACATACAAATTCCACCTCAAAACGCTGTAGGAATTTGTAACGTGATTTATTTTTGCGCGTGGTGAACCACGAAGGGGGGCGGCAGCCAGGAACCGGCAGTCGCAATATCCGAAGCGCTTGTCCTATCTTGGGACGTTGGACCAACTTCATTCATGAGTGTTTATCAATTGACATTATTGTCTTACCCAGGACGTGATTGAAAATGACTCTTCTTGGTCTGTTGAGTTCTAAAATTGATACGATAAAAAGGCTTGCTTGGCGAACATACCAATGGAGGAATTTACATGACGGTTCACAAACAAGTTTTAGGCCAAATCAAGCAGCCGGATAATTCCAAGGAAAAACTGACACGGCTAACTGACAACTGGTACACTTGTAGTTTGTCATCCACGTGCTGCACCTCCTGTGGCCGTGAAAAGGGAAGACGGTATTATATTAATTTTGATCTGCTTAAAGCTGGAAACTTGTGCACCTCGTGTCAGTATTTGGAGCTGGTTTACTGAGAAGAGATGATCGCACTTGAAACCAGGAACAGCATTATGCGAGAGCTCTTGCACATTTTTACGAGTAAACGGTTTGATTGCCTTAACACTCAACGGTGCCTTTTACTAACATGAAGAGGTTGATTTTTGTGTGTTTATCAAACAAGAATTAGCAATAAAATGCAATACAACACGGAAATAATGCTGCCATCATCTCTGCACTGTTTGTGCAAGTCGTGACATTAAGCGTCAAGAGTGAAGTGCCTGTTGGAACGAGCAGTTGAAGGTTTTTTTTATGCTGATATTTTGATCTAAATCAATCATGCTAAATATTCTCATGATCAAAATAAAATATATATTAAAACATGAGTACTGTGACTTTAAGTTTTACTTGTTGAAGAATGTGCAAGACGGGTGCAGGTAAAGTGCATCAAAACAGGCAGCACGAAAGATTGCCTTTAAATATCTGCCAGCCACCAACTCTGGTTCAAGCAAACCGAACTGGGCGAGGAGACACTGAATCTCGAATGCGGATCAATCGCCTGCTTTGTGTTGAACCACTGCTGCCACTGAGACACACTCCAAGTAGCTGATTGGATGTGTAACAAATACCTCCTCTACGAGTTAGGTAGAGTGTCAGGACATGTGAACGAGGCGGATTGCTTATTTATTGTGTTACATTCCCCACTGATGTTAATCAGTTGTGTTGCACAGTAACATTTGTGGAGTTTGAGCAGTAGTCTTACATTGCATCCTGCTCCGAACAACTTGAAAGCAGCTTGCTCCCAGAGTGCTTCGAGTACATATTAACATCTCGCCACCGTGGTATTCGCGTGGGCGAGATGTTCACTGCCTCGCCAGGTATACAGGAGGTTGTGAGGTCAATCTCGACACAGACGCCGATATATTTGGAGCTTGCGTGTCTCTCCCCGTCGTTACGCGGATTTTTCTCCGGGTCCTCTGGTGTGTACCTCCACATTTGGAATAATGTGTTTCGAGTATTTGGCTGCGATACATTTCCACGTAAGCCACTTTGTTGAGCTATCATTTGCGACCAGGCCGCTTCTAAAAAAAGCTATATAGCTCAGTGGGCCTTACCTGGTAAAATGAAATAGTTTAGTAAAATAGTAATAACAATTTCCTCTGTGACGTTAATACTCATTTTGGACTTACAATACATATTTTCAGGGACATATATTTTTCGTATAGCAGTCCCCGACTTACGAACGGGTTCCGTCTAACTGCTCATAAGTCGGGAACAGCAATGTGCCGTATTTAAAGGCACGTGCGGTCACCGTGTTATAAAATGTTATGGTTCAACAAGGGGAAGCATTGTTAAACTTATAAGAAATATTGTAGATCAGTCATCCACTTTCGAACCGGATTAGTTATTTAGATCTATTCGTACGTCGAAACAAAAAAGCACTATTTAAATGCCCATACGGTTAGTGTTATGAAATGTTATGGTGCAACAAAAAGGGAAGCGTTATTAAACTACACAGAGACACACACCAACGACAGCGATCTCCCTCGTGGCCTGCACAGACTGTTGGGGCAAGTGCTGTGAGCGAGCAGCGCTTATAAAGGCTGGAACGGCACACGAGGGGGTGGGTGGCCAGCACCACGCCCGGCCGCCTTTGTCTCCCCAGTGGCGATGTTTACACACTGCACCAGGTACTCTTTTGAGGCCGAGCCGACCTAGGGGAGGCCCACCGGTGTTGGCCGTGAGCAGGAATCGAACTCGGGTGATCAGGTTGGTGGAACAGCACGCGAACCATTGCACTATCGCCCCCCCCCCACACACGCGCATGCGCACACAGGAGCCCCAACTCGGCGATGCGACCCAGAAAGGGCATCAGAGATGAGTTGAGGCAGAGAACTGGGTGAGAGGATAGATGGCAAGAGGTAGAACATGGATAAGTAGTAGTGAGATTGAATGATGAGGAAGTGACACTGGCTAATGAGTAGAGCATCATAGAGGATATTTAGACAAACCCTTAAACCATTACATTCCTATAGACCTGCACAGAAACCCATAGACCATACAGTACCAACACATTCCTGCGGAGGGAGCTGGTAGGAACGTTGGGTTGCTTGGTCAATGGCCAGGGTCAACGGCGGTGTGGTGTATTCTGCAAATATGGCCGACTGTGAGGGCGGGCACCAGCCGGCATGAGTAGGTTAAACGTTGAGTTTTATAAGGGCACCACGGGGTGACCAGCCCCTCCCCACCCAGCCCTGTCCACCCAGCCCCACCCCTCCCATTTTTGGATGCACGACGGACGGACACAATAATCCCCTGTGGGCTGGTGTATCCAGGAGGTTCCTACCAGTATAAACTTACAGACTCTCTTGTCCTCAAATTCGAAGGTGACGGAACGTGCCGTGCTCTGCACTGCTGATTTAAGGCCTCGCCAAGCAATTATTATTTTTCACCCACAGCCAATGATCTCTTCTCGCCATGGAGAGTCCTGCCCATGGGCGGGGTTTGGGGGGGTACGGGGGGGGGAATGCCCCCCCCCTAAACTGGGCACCTTTAATAAATTGTTTTCAGTAGTTTACAATTAAGATAAAACAATACATTAATCATATTCCTAATGTAAGGGACAAAGCGAACCCCCCCCAAACTGGACACGTTATTATAAAAGTATTTATACATTTGTAATGAGCGACTTCCACGACACGTCGTGTAGAGGGTGCTCTTCTTTATTCCACGTACGGCACGGCCAAGGCCAACGTGATCGGCTTCCTCTCCAGGTACACACTTAGGTGTGACGTTCTACAGACTACACACACGGCCGGTCACACGGCGGCTTCCGCCCGTCCGCTCCCGGTCTCGCCGCTGGCTGACGGCGTGCCGGGGAGGGCGGTGGAGCTTCGCCGGAGATCCGCCACGTGGCCGAACGACAGAGAGAGACGACGGCAAACAGCGACGCAGTCCGGACCCAATGATCCCCACACCGACCCCGAGTCCTCCTCCGCTTATATTCTCCCAGGCGCGCCTAGGCCACGCCCTAGGCCACGCCTCCGGCCACGCCCTCTCGTGGAACTTTCCAGCCGGTTCTGGGAGTTTCTCGGCCGGACCCACTTTTGGTCCAGATACTTTCCCCTTTGGGGACCCGTGCTACCCCTTACCAACCAGTAGATGTCACCATCTCATTACACATTGATTTCCAGGTGTTTACAATTAAGATTTAAAATGTATTGTATGCACCCGTGATTCCTACTGTGAGGGACAAAACGAACTCCTGCCTCCCCCCCCCCAAATGTAGAAGTCGAACTCCACCTGTGGTGCTTCCTGCCCTTAGCCTACTCTTCCTCACAGCGTGGGTGACGGCACCAACAGGTGTAGGGGCCTTCCAATCCACGCGTTTCTCCCTCCCCTGTCTCTCAATTTCATTTCAAGTATGCATCTTTCCACGCTTCTGTGTACTTTAAACATTTTTTTGGTTTGTATTCTTCATGGATGACCCGTGTTGTTTCTGAAGCGTACAGACCGGAGCGGGGTAGTGATCCAACGATGAACGACATTGTTATTATTGAGGCAAATCAGGAATGTTTCTTTTCACGATCAACTTCAGTAAAAAAAACACTCCGACGTGCTCTTGTCCACCCTCCTTATTACATCATTTCCACCCTGGTCACATTCTGACCCGGGCACGAGCATTATCCCGTGTTTTCTAGTTCGGTCTCTGTAATTCTGCCATAACGGCTTCGTGATTAGTTTTGCGAGACTTACATTTCTAAAATAAATAGAAAAACCTGTTACCCATTCGTGTGATTCGCAGTAATAGTGCACATTATCCACCAACAACGAGGACGTCACGGCACTCTCCATACGACACACATGGCAAACGACGGGCCGCTGTGCAAGTGCGCTAAAGCACGGAGCATCCAGCAAACAAACCAAGCACTCCCAAGTGTATACTTTTATTATTTTACACAAGTTAATACAAAAAAAGAAATAGACAAATATGGCAGGCGATTCTTGTGATTATTGTACATTGTAAATCAACAGCGCAAAGACTTATTTCCAGGCAAGTGAAAGGGCCAGGCTTCTCATTAAAAGCGTTGTTCGCTTCAGTCTGCGTGTTTTCCTTTGTTATAGCAAAAACATGTGCATTTGTCTCTACCATCAACCATGGGGCGAATCGCCACCCAGGGTGATTGATCAATGGGTTTTGGCCATCGCTCTCACGATAACGTGGCCTGGCCCAAAAGTGTCTGACCCCCCTGCTCAAGTGGACAAAGTAGCGGCACCCACAACTCCCCCTACCGCGTCTCGATGTACAAATGACACAAAGATCAGGCGTGATACACCCACCGACTCGGGTCAACCTTGAATCCACAAGCGTCGGTTAACTCTGAAAAATAAAAATGGTTAAGAATACGACTGTCATTGTCACGAGTGGCATTAGTGGCGGTAACACCCAACAATAATATTGCCTCTGGACACATTTCTCCAAGTCAGCCTCGGTCGACTATCAAAGTTGTGCGGTTTGCCGTGATGAAGTTCAACACGATTCCGGTACGAGATCTCGGAACAAATCAGCTCCTGCCACCCGGACACAGATGCCAATTCGTGGTCTGTCCGGATGAAACCAGGGCGCGTCTGACAACTCTTAACCGATAACATCAAACACGTTTGAGTGCACAATCACTCCCTCTAAGACGACCACGCATGCGTCACCATCTATACGCAGTGCAGGATTATCCTAGTAGCACAAGTAGTTACATATGTAGTAGCTACGGGCCCCGCACTTTCAAGGGGCCCGTGCTAAATGCTTTCAAGCTATCAATTCCGCTTCAGTGATTCTGCACTTGCTCTATTACTATAGTACTATACTGCCTCCAACTTTTATGAACGACTTGGTGTTTAAGGTTAGCGATTTGTCGTATTATCTGGCTGTATAGCAAATGAAAAAATACGATTACTTTTCTATGCAAGTTGAAAATCTGTGTTTTAAGATTTTTTTTTTCATCCGGCACTGTCTACACGAAACCTACAAAATACCTCCATTCGTCTGTCAGTCACTCGCAAGGGCAATCTGCGTCGCACCGGGTTCGGCCAGGTCTCATTCTGACCACAAGAACCCCGGGGATCTTTGGTATTGAACTTGACGTGTGTACAACCTATGACCTCTCACCCTGGACCTCAGAAACGATCACCGGCGTGGCAATCGCGACGAGTGCTGTGCCGCCGTTGCACGTCGTAACGTCACGTGCGACGCAGAGTTGATGGAGGATCGTGTCACGGTGGAGCGGCGAGTCTGGTGCGTTTCATGCTCAGTGGAATCTGGTGAGTGGTGTCTGACGTCTGTGATGTTATCAGTGTCAGGTCAGCGTTTGGTGATTGTCAGGTGAGTGTAAGGTCACCCTGCCCACAGACTTCCCGTACAGATGGAACCATGAAGGCAGCCAGATTATTGGAAGCTACAGCTGCACTGGCAGCCTTCCTGTGCATCGAGATAGCTCGAAGTGCACGAAGTATCGGACGACATCTTGACAGCAGGGCACAGAGCAAAGTAAGCCACCTTGACTGCGCGACGGAGACACACTTGAGATGTTGATGCGGTAGAACTCGATCGACCAGACTGACCGTTCCATCCGATCCAAATTGCACGTCACGACAACCCACTCGCACACCCACTCACCCCCGCATTGCAAGCTATAACAAAGACAAAGATCCCCCGTATAGCCTTAACAGACTGTTGAGGCAAGTGCTGTTAGCGAGCACCTATGAAGGTCGGCATGACACACGAGGGGGTGGGTGGTCAACACCATGACCGGCCGCCTTTATCTCCCCAGCAGCTCCCCAGGCTACAACTCCACCCACCCACACACTCGCCCCACTCACCCAACTCACTCACCACACTCGCCCCACTCACCACGCTGTCGTTCACGACGCTTCTCTTTTTGCGTCTTCCCTCGTGAACTGCTCCACTTTGGAATTCCCTCCGGTTGGCACTTTTCCTAAACCATTGTAACAACTTCGCCCAATCCAAGACGCGTGTTCATTATTATCGTAAACTCTCGACGGTGCCATGTGTTGTTGTTGGTCGCTTGTCTTTGTGGACATTTGGCCTTGTGCTCGGCAACTATTCATAAACTTTGTACAAGGACTCCTCTACTTACGAACGTGTTAGGTTCCAGGGGTCTGTTCGTAAGTCGATTTGTTCTTAAGTCCGACTTTACTCCTGTCGATTCCAAACGTGTTGTTATGGCATGTACACTAAACAAGGAGAATGGCTTTAAAATTTGTATAATCTCCCGTAGATGTAGATGCCACTGGTACTTCACGTTCTACAGAAGTTTGTTCGTATCTCTGAAAGTTCGTAAGTCGAATGCTCGTAAGTAGAGGAGTCCCTGTACACGTATGTTACTGTGTCTTAGCATAGTGGTGGTGTGTAGGTGGCGGTGTGTGGAGGCCTGGCATGTGAGATGTGTACTTGGGGTGCAAGGTCGTTGTGGTGTGAGGTGTCTGGGTAGTGTAGCATGGTGTCGAGTGGTGTGTAGGCAGGGTGGGTGGGGGTGTGGTGTTGGTAGGGTGTGGTGTGAGTGGGGTGTGGTGTAAATGGGATGTGGTGTAAATGGGGTGTGGTGTGGGTGTGGTGCTGTGTGGTATCTGGGTATTGTGAGGTGGATGGGAGTAATTTGGCAGTGTTAAGAATGCTGTAATAATGTTTTGGTAATTTCCCATAAAACCTATGAGACCAGGTATAATTAAATCCATATTCCAAGCAATCACCTACAGAGTTAGTACCGGAAATAAAAATACGAATGAAATCATATTTTACATCATCCCACACCTTATTTGAACCCTTGTAAAATGTCAATGATAAAAGTATGGGCCCTCTTGGTCAAATTAGTCATTAAGATTTATTTGCATGAATAATAATTCTAATTGGCAATATCATTATTTACAAACTGCTTACTGTTGAGTAGTTAGACTGCTCATCTCATTTACACTACAGACTTGTGCAGTAGTACAATGCACACGAACGTAAGCGCAAGACATTCAAATCGGGTCACCGCCTTTTCCCACGGTTGAACAAACCCAGCGATATTTCTCAATGAGCCTAAGGCCGATTATCAAAAACTGTGCCATACACATTGTAATAAAGTTCAATACAACTCTAGTACCAGCCAGACCTCGGTACAAATCATTTACCGGCGCGCAAACACAGACACCCGATTCCCGGACTGTTTGAGTAAAACCCGGACACAGGTGGCGACCCTGCACTGAATCCCCGAGCGAGACACAAAACAGCAAGGAACATGAACTGCAACATAAAAATCAACCACAGAACGAGCAAACGATGTCAACGACGACCAAACCCTGCAATTTGATTGGTGCCTTCCCCAAGAAATGCTCCACAGCATGCAGGCATCTCTCCACTTGGGCATCCCTGTGCTTTTCCCGCGTAAACGCAGACACGTGCCTCCGGCCTTGCGTTGTAGTGCCGGCAATGAGACTGCCGTGTGTCTGTCACCGGCGGTGGGAACGTGAGTGCAGAGGCGCTGGTGTGAATCCGACCCATTGCTGCTGCCCATTGATCACTGCCGTTTCTCCTGTGCGGAAACATCGCGGCGCGGGAATAGGAAACGGTTCCGAAAAGTGTCAGAACACGCGTGTTTGGTGCTCCGGAAGCGCCGGTATGGCATACCGGCGTATACCGGCACATTTCCACCACCGTTTGTCACGTATAAAAGGCGGAGTCTGAAATAGACAAGAGATTAAACGACTGCAGAGTAACAGCAGACTGGGCTTGGCACAGAATCCAGAGGATACAAATGGTCCAGTGACCTTAAACCACCTCGGGGCCACCGATCAGCGGGCCCTGACGTGAGCACGGCGGAGTCCCTTGTCCCACATCCATGGCGTCCTCTCTCGAGCGACGATCAGCCCTCGTCCGTCGAGTCGCTGGACTTGTCGCGGTGCGTGGGGCCCCCCGCCCCGGTGCCCATCATCGCCCCGTGCGGCGTGCCGCCCCCCGATCCGTCCTGGCTCGCCTTCCGCCGTTGTACCACCTTCTTCCTGGCGCGGGAGGCCGCTGCCAGCTCGTCGCCATCGCCGCCCGCCGCCTCGGAGTGGCCGCGGTGCGCGCCGCCGCCGCTCAAAGCAAGTTCGGCGCCAGGGCCCGGCGCTCCCCGCTTCTCGTTCGTGCCTGCAGCGCACGCACGCGCACAGATGTCATTATTATTTTTCCGCCTGTGTACCCAGCAAAACCTCAACGAGTCTCAAGACCTTTTTCAGGAGGCTCCTGCTGAGTATATTGCAGTTGAGGGCCGACGAGCGCGTTGCGTTTCCCAGCCGAGTGATTTGCGAGTAATTTCTTTTTGGGGAATTTGACAAAAAGACTTAAGACCGTGGCACCGGTCCAACCGTGGGCCTTACCCGGCAGGGGAGCAAGCTGCTCGTGGGCTGGGTTGGTGAGGTTGTTGTTACGTTGGGACATCTGCTCGAGCTCGTTGTCGGTGTCCGTCCTCAGGTCGTCACCGGAGAGCTCACCTGCTCGGCACACAATGCGATGGACCAAGAAGTCAAGTGGCGATGCCGTTGCACCTGGCCTGCAATGTGCTTCTGGTGAATGCGCATATTTGCATGCAAATATATTTGTATCAGCGAGGTTGCGCATGGTTGCATGTGATTGTGTGTGGGTTGCATGTGATTGCGTGTGGGTTGCATGTGGTTGCGTGTGGGTTGCATGTGGTTGCGTGTGGGTTGCATGTGGTTGCGTGTGGGTTGCATGTGGTTGCATGTGGGTTGCATGTGGTTGCGTGTGGGTTGCATGTGGTTGCGTGTGGGTTGCATGTGGTTGCGTGTGGGTTGCATGTGGCTGCGTGCCCTCGGGGGTGGCAGAGCGACTGCTGTGGCCCGGAGTGGCGCTGCTCTCCGATGGAGACCGTCCCTGGCCCAGGGACACGGAGTCCCCACTCTCCTCTAGAGATGCACAGAGGCACACAGGGACACGCATGGACAGGCAGGGACACACAGAGCAAAATAACGACATACAGGGACAGACGGCGACACACCAGGACACGCAGACATTACCCCACAGACAATACTACACAGGCATTACCTCCCATACAATACCGCACAGACAATACCCCACAGACAATACCCCACAGACAATACCCCACAGACAATACCCCACAGACAATACCCCACAGACAATACCCCACAGACAATACCCCACAGACAATACCCCACAGACAATACCCCACAGACAATACCCCACAGACAATACCATGTGCAGCAGAGGAAATAAAAATGTGTAACCCATGCAGACGAACGCAGGGACATGTGCATCGATCACAGTACTGAATACGCAGGCAAAGAGCCTCCTTCCCATATCTGTCCCTGCTAATAAAAGTATTTTTAACACATCCGATCAGCAACACGACCATCTCAGGAGTGCGTTACGTCAGCAGCATTCCTTCAACGCCGGCAAAAACTACTCCGAGCTGGTCTCCACCTGCAGCGTCTCGTCAGCAGTCAGGCTCTCCCGAATCACCGCTGACGAACTGCCAGACGCAAGTCGTGGCCAATCGTTTGGAGGCATCATTCCGCAAGCTCGGCAAAGCCTCACCCGAGGTCCAGCTGGGCTTGGGCCGTGGCGAGAAGGCCGGCTTGCCGAGGGGCGACGGCTTGCTTGGCGGCGTGGGCGACAGGGGCCCGCGGGGGCTGGTGGGCCCCACGGGACACGACGGCGTGACCTTGGCGGCGGCGGCGGCGGCGGCGGCGGCGTCGCGCGGGACGGCCACGCCGAGCCCCAGGCCCTCGGCCTCCGCTGACTTCTGGTTCTAGAAGGGACGAGAGGGCGGAGGAGGTGAGGGCGGAGGAGGTGAGGGCGGAGGAGGTGAGGGCGGAGGAGGTGAGGGCGGAGGAGGGGAGGGCGGAGGAGGGGAGGGCGGAGGAGGGGAGGGCGGAGGAGGGGAGGGCGGAGGAGGGGAGGGCGGAGGAGGGGAGGGCGGAGGAGGGGAGGGCGGAGGAGGGGAGGGCGGAAGAGGGGAGGGCGGAGGAGGGGAGGGCGGAGGAGGGGAGGGCGGAGGAGGGGAGGGCGTTCTCGAACGACGGGGACCGAGGACGCCGCGACCGCGACGGCCAACGAGGCGCAGGCAGCCGTGCCGCCAGCGACGGCGCGGTCGCGCGCCGAGCGGTGGAGCGAGCTCGCCGCTCGTTGCAGAGGTTCGCAGGTTGGATCCGGTTTGCATCCCGCAGGCCACCCCGGGCGCATTTAACTGTGAAATACTGCGTGGCGTCCGCATACCTGCCAACCCATACGGTTTACCCCGTATTCTTGTACAGGGAAATTGAGTTGACAGGTCCACACGGCGTACAGCCGTTTCGATACGAGCAAAAGAATGTGTCTATTTGTTTGTGTTTTCTTCCTTGTGATGGGACGTTGTAGGATGAACGTTGAGGTTTATAAGGGGCACGGGGTGACCAATAAGGTCTGAATTGGTCTGTAATACGGTAGGGCACTGATTAGGGGTTGACAGGTATGCGTCCGCTTCACGGTTGACTTTAAACATCGCATAATGCCAATCGTAGAAGTGTACGCCATTGTGTTCCAGGACAGTGGTCCAAATTTGCTGAATTTGAACGTGTACTGGATTGGAATAACGTTACCTTCCTTCTTTCACATTTCAAGGAGGCTCCTACCATAGCGGGACATTTAAGCATCGACAATCATCTCCTCAATGGGCAGCTGCAGAAGGACTGAGAGCTTGAGGGCACAGGCCCGAGTCAAAGTGATTGCCTTCGCAAATCACTTCTGCCTACGGCCCTGGTGGAAATTTCACATTCCTGCGGCTGTAGCAAGTTTTTGATCGTCCTCAAAAAGCGGTGCTCATTTTATCCACATCGGAGGAGATTGTGGGCCGATTCGACACCCAACCAAAAATGTGACCTCGTGACCTTCCGACCGCAAGCCGCCCGCCCGCCGAGCCATGAGGACGGGGGTCGCGACCCCACCTCACCCGCTGCTGGATGATGGCGCGTCTCTCCTGCTTGGCCTTCATCTCGGCCAGGAGGCTGCCCCCCATCACCGGGTAGCCTGGCGGGACACGTCGCGCTCCCGGGGGGCTTGGCTTGCTCGGCTCCGCCACCGCGGCGCCTTTGCCAGGCTCGATGGCCACTCCCCCGGCCCTGGCAGGCTCCGCGCTTCTCACGGCGTCCTCGGCGAACGGGTGCGGCGACCTGGGGAGGCAGGACGTGGAGGAATATCGACGCAGCCGACCGTGCTCTGCGGAGGGCTGTCCCCGTGTGCGAGAAGCGGAGCTGCAAATCTTAAGCGCGGCGCTACGGGGTCGGGACTGCGCCTCCTTTCGAGCGTTCGCCCAACGCGCCGCTCGCTGCCGCGATCGGTGCGTACAACCGCAGCACCGCGCGGGGGAGAGTTTTACGGGAGGAAATGCTCAATGCGCAGGAGCAGCCCAGAAAACCACACTTGGGCTTACACGAAGCTTTCTCTCGCTCCCAACAATTCACAGCTCCTCCACAAAGAACAGGATTTGGCCGAAGCTGGAAACCTGTTGCTGTATCTGGGGTGGAGTGACCCGGTTTGTACCACACTGCATGTGACAGGATTCAGCGTAAAGCAGCACTCACCTATTAAGCTCCAGCCACTCGTGGTCAGTCGCCTCCACATCGCTCTTCTATTGCTACTACCATGGTCACTGTTCCCGTTAACTTTACTTGTTAATTCCTCCACCCATGTTGAGGACTCGGTCTGGTAAATCACCGTTTCATCTTATTGACCCCACTGTGTTCAACCACCCCACTGCAGGTTACAACAAACACTCACCCCCACCCACTCACCCACTCACCCCCACCCACTCACTCACCCACTCACCCACTCACCCACTCACCCACTCACCCACTCACCCACTCACCCACCCACTCACCCACTCACCACACTGCAGGTCACAATGATAATTATCTTTCCACTTCCATCACACGCTCTGCTCCACTGTGGAATTCCGCGCCATCACCCTCGTCCTCCGACCCCCAGGCCCTCATAATAAAAAAATCGACTCCAGCCACGGCTGGAGTGGAGCGACAGCTGCGGAACGAAGGGGGGAGGGGGGGGGGCCTCTGCCCCCGCGCGCGGCGCCCCTCTCTCACCGCTCTTCCTCCTCGGGCTTAGCGGCGCTTGGCGGCGCTTCCATCTCCGCGGCCTTCACCTCCGTCCTCGGGGCCTCCGCTGCGGGCTCCGCGGCCGGACCCGGGGCCGCGGCGCCGGCCGTGGGCCCGGGGCTGGGGGAGGCCTTGGAGCTGCCCCGTGGCCGCATGAACCCGAAGAAGCTCCCCTTCTTAGAGTCGCGCCGCTGCCTCTCGGAGGCATCGGCGTCCGTGGACTCGGCCCTCCGCAGCGAACCCCTCCTGCGGGGCCGCACGTCACCGGGGTTCAATCGTCGCGAGCGCTCTCCTTGAGAATACGTGGGGGCCGCAATACATTCTCGGCTACTACGCCCTTAAAATGATGCACTCCTGGGATGTCTCTGCCTGATGGGATGTGTGACAAAATAATGAGTTGTTTTGTTTATGTGCGGAGGGACAGATATGGGAAGGAGGCGTTTATTGTCAGCCTATTTATTTTGTAAATGAATCATCTTGTATTGGCGCCGTTGTCACAGCACAAGGCTGTGTGACGTGTGGTGTGGTGGCTGTGTGTGATGGATGTTGGGTGGTGTGTGGTGACTGTGTGTGATGTGCTGTGTGGTGACTGTGATGTGTGGGGGCTGTGTGTGATGGGTGGTGTGTGATGGGTGGTGTGTGATGGGTGGTGTGTGATGGGTGGTGTGGTGACTGTGTGTGATGTGCGGTGTGGTGACTGTGATGTGTGGTGGCTGTGTGTGATGGGTGGTGTGTGATGGGTGGTGTGTGATGGGTGGTGTGTGGTGGCTGTGTGTGATGGGTGGTGTGTGATGGGTGGTGTGTGATGGGTGGTGTGTGGTGGCTGTGTGTGATGGGTGGTGTGTGATGGGTGGTGTGTGGTGGCTGTGTGTGATGGGTGGTGTGTGATGGGTGGTGTGTGATGGGTGGTGTGTGGTGGCTGTGTGTGATGGGTGGTGTGTGATGGGTGGTGTGTGATGGGTGGTGTGTGGTGGGTGGTGTGTGGTGGCTGTGTGATGGGTGGTGTGTGATGGGTGGTGTGTGGTGACTGTGTGTGATGGGTGGTGTGTGATGGGTGGTGTGTAGTGGCCGTGAGTAATGGTGCTGTGGGCGTTGTGCACGATGGGGGCTGTGCACCCGCTAGAGACGTAAACGCACTTGGAGGAGACTCGCGACACCTTCTTGGAGAAGAACTCATCGACTCCCTCGTCCACGCGTCCCATGATGCCGTTCTGCTCGCCCTCCTGAGACTCCGCGATGCCGCCCGTGCAGGACTGCGGCCACACACACACGCGCGTACACGCACACACACACACGCGCGTACACGCACACACACACACAACGCGCACACGCACGCACACACACACACATGCACACACACACACACATGCACACATGCGCGTGCACGACGGCTCAACGACCACGTTGAGCCGGCACAGACACAACGCGTGTTCCGCACACAGCACAACTCCGGCAAGCATTTGCTCACATAGCCGGATCCCACTGGGTCGGCGGTGGAGGGGGGGGGGGCACAGGCGGTGTTCCGTGCCGTGTCTACCGCTATCACAGAGAGGATCCAGAAATGGAGCTCGACCGGCCGGTGCAGCTGACCGCGTCCACTGTCACACCTTCCCCCCTCCATAGGACAGGCGGTGGAGACCGATGCCACAGGGGAATGCCAACCCCCGAACGAACGCTTGAAATCTGGGACTTGCCATTTGGTGACGACGCATCTGCCTGCCGAGTCGTCCCCGGAAAAAAAAGGCTTCTTAGCTCGGGGGGGAAAAAACTTCCGGTGGTTCCAATTCTGAGTGTGGACGCCTCGCACGTGACATTTCCCACCCATGTTGCTACGAGGGGGCGACGCGGGGAATTGCCGCTCACCGCCAGCCGCCCCAGCGGTTGCTTCTTGGCCCTGCGAGGCCGCCCCTTGGTCACGTGCTCCAGCTTGCGGCACTCCTCGGACGGTAGCTCGGCCAACGCGGCGTGAGGGCTGCGGTCCGCGCCGCTGCCGCCGCCGGGACTCTCCGGAGTCGCGGCCTCATCCAGGAGCGACGTCGGGGTCGGGGTCAGGGTCGTCTCCGTCGTGCTCGTCATGGCGACCGGGTCGATCTCAAACTCTGCGGAGAATCGAAAGTCGTTCGCGGGCGTTTCCACGCGGAGAGCACGGCTTCATTTGAACGCAAATCTTATTTTGTTATTCGGTGAAATATTTCATCACCGCGTTGCACCACCACATGCACCATCACCACGTTGCACCTACCAAATAACTTGGACACGGGGCGTAGTTTCCGGCTGTAGATGCTTTTCCGTTTACTTTTTGGGGTGAGCTGTGGCATGGACAGAGAGAGGGGAAGAACGTCATCACATGGCTTGCACAAGTCGTTAGGCAAGTGACGTTAGCAAACGCCTATGAAGGCCGGCATGGTGCATCAGGTGGGTGGTGTGGCCAGCCCCACAGCCGGCCACCTCTGTCTCGCAGCCCCTGATAATTACTGCGTAATGCATCAGGTACTGCAGTCATTTTAAGGTGGATTCAACTTAGGGAAGTGCAAAGGGTCAATGCAGATTTCCGCCACTAGGGTCTGGATCTTGTCCTGAGCAGACCAAACCCACGGTTCTCAGTCAGCCGAGGCCTATTGTCAAGACGGTACAGTTACAACTAAAATGAAGTTCAACACAATACCGGTACCATATCTTGGTACAAATTCATTATTTGCTGCGCCCAAAACACAGAGGGCGCCACGGTGGCGATGTGTTAACTACCTCGCCTGGTATACAGGAGGTTGTGGGTTCGATCCCAACCCTGACATCTGTATACTGTTTGCATGTCGCTCTCCCCGTGGTCGTGTGGATTTTTCTCCGGGTTCTCTGGTTTTCCCCCCTCCACATTTAGAATGAACATCACGCGTTTACAGCATTCGGCTGCTATAAATTTCCACGTGATGTTAAGCCACTGCGTTGGACTGCCATTTGTGATAGGACGCTTCTGAATAAGAGCTATAACATAGCTCAGTGGGCCTTACCTGGGGAAAAAATACCAATTCCTGGACTTGTCCCGAGTCAAACCAAGACAGACGGCCACCCTGTTCACCACTGATTTTGGCTGTCCCTGGGAACCAAACTCACCAGGCTCATAGCACAGTGGCACTAACCACTACCACTACTGCACATTTACACAAACAGCGGTCGTACCAGCCGAGGTGCACTTTGAGGCTACCACGTGAATTGTGCAAGGCGACGCTGGTAGGAGGTCACGGGACAGAGCCGGGTGGTGCCATGGGTTGATTGAGGACTGGCAGATGCACCACCAGTGCTGCCCACTGTGCCAGCTTGCTGTGTTTTAGCCACCTGGGGCTCAGATCGTCGCGAGCAGTGTTGAGTCAATCACAGTAACACGTGCACACTGCTTATGGACATGCAAGGTCTCAGAATAAAGCGGCTGAAGTTACTTACACTCGGGCAACAGAGCGTCTTCAGTGCCGAGTGTGACAGGGAAGCAGTGAGAAGAGGGAAAGAGAAAGAGACACGGCAACACAACACCGTCCCCTTACAGAAGAGTTAGACCAGGACAGTGCCGGCATCCACCCTCAAACATAGTCATCATCGGCATAATTCAACAATTCAGAATGTGCAGCGTGCGTAGTTGTTTTTTTCACTCTCACGAGACACAGAACGACGATTCAGAAGCGCGGGACAACCCACAGGCAAACGGGAAAGCAGCCAGAACCCGGCACCGTCCATTTTGGGCGTGTGGTCAAACTCCATTTGCTTCTGCGTGCAACTGCACGTCATTAAAAGTGCCGAGGCCTGGCAAGCTTACGTGTCTACGATAATCGAAAAGCATCATCTGGCTTCCCATGTAATATTGCAATTGGACGGCGTTGATCATAAATTGGCAATGAGCGACCACGGCACTGGGCGCTTTGATGGCGCCGTCTTTACATGAGCTCTGACGACACTTGGCTCGACTGGCGTAGGGGTTTAGCGCGAGATTTACGGTGAGGGCCTCGCATAGGGTGAGGGTTAGGGTGAGGTTAGGGGCTATGTCTGGGTTCAGAAAGAAGTGTGGTGAGGGTTAGGGTGAGGTTAGGGGCGATGTCTGGGTTCAGAGAGAAGTGTGGTGAGGGTTAGGGTGAGGTTAGGGGCGATGTCTGGGTTCAGAGAGAAGTGTGGTGAGGGTTAGGGTGAGGTTAGGGGCAATGTCTGGGTTCAGAGAGAAGTGTGGTGAGGGTTAGGGTGAGGTTAGGGGCTACGTCTGGGTTCAGAGAGAAGTGTGGTGAGGGTTAGGGTGAGGTTAGGGGCGATGTCTGGGTTCAGATAGAAGTGTGGTGAGGGTTAGGGTGAGGTTAGGGGCTACGTCTGGGTTCAGATAGAAGTGTGGTGAGGGTTAGGGTGAGGTTAGGGGCTACGTATGGGTTCAGATAGAAGTGTGGTGAGGGTTAGGGTGAGGTTAGGGGCTACGTCTGGGTTCAGATAGAAGTGTGGTGAGAGTTCCTGTGACTGTTGGGTGAGGGTTCGGGCACCGTGCAGCTGTCCGCGTCCTCATGCCGCTCGGCATCGTGCGTCCCCGCGGCCTCGTCGCCGCGCCGCTCTCTCTCGTCGCCGCGACGCTCGCGCGTTCCCTCCTCCGGCGCGTCGAGCTCCTCCGAGTCTCGCCGCTGGGCGCGGGGGACGGGGCGTCCCGAGCGGTGCACGTGCTCACCCTGACGCACGCACGCACAGACACGCGCAGGGACAGATACATCGGTGAGGCTGTGCACCGCAGCGCGAGCCGGTCACCCCACCTCTCCCCCCGTCGTGTTTTCTGGGCTCCCCCACCACAAAGACCTCAAAGAAATGTTCATAAACTGCAAACCTCTTCCTTGGGGAATCGGAGGTCACGTCACAATCCCTTGCGGATGGCGATGAGGTGCGGTTGCTGCAAGTTACCGTCTTGATGGAATTGAAGAATGATTTGTAAATTTAGCTTTGGTCGCCGAGACCAGGCGATGTTGTGCTTGAATGGGGTTTCTTTGGTGGATGTCTGCCATCAGTGGAAGACACTGTTCCCTCGGGACCTCCGACACGAGCATGGTTTGGTGTTCCCGCTGTAGTTTTGTGGTGAATGAGTTTAACGGTGGAGAGGTTCCAAGCCCCCCCCCCCATACCTGTCCAGCATCCCATTAGCCACCGATGTGGCTGTGAGTGCCCTGAGGTTACGAGCTGATGAGCATCGGTCTTTCAGCTTTCTCCCCCCAAATATCACTTGCTCTCAATACACCACTGTTGCCATCTTAGACCATCAAGGAGGCGGGAGTTATTTTGTTATAGGTGAGGGCTGTTTTGATGCCCACACACTAAAATGAACTAAATTGTTTTTATTTTACTCCTTCAGAAGCGACTTGGCCACAAATGATGGATCAACGAAGTGGCTTATCACGTGAAAATTTACTGCAGACAAATACCCTAAACGTACGTTTCTAAAATGTGGAGGACCCGGAGAAAATCCACACGACCACGGGGAGAGAGACGTGCAAACTCCAAATATACAGCAGCAGGCGTCAGGGTCGGGACCGAACCCACAACCTCCTGTATACCAGGCGAGGTAGTTAACATCTCGCCATCCGTGGCACCCATGCACAGCGACGCATGGCGGCCAAGAGAGACGACGGCCGATGCTCGAGACGGCGAGAGACATTCAGGCGAAGGAGCGAACACGCCAGGAAGGACGCCCCGCCGCGGAGACGGAGCGACGAGGTGGATGGAGACGCGGGGAGGCCCCCGCATCCAGCGGGCAAACAGAGAACGGCTGCCGACGTCACGCGAAGAAGAACTCACCAGCCGATGCTGCGAGGTGGAGAGGCTGCCCAGGATCTCGTCCATGAGACGGTCGGAGAGGTGCGACGCCGTGGCGAGTTTCACCTCGCTGAGCGCGCACGGCAACAAGGACAAGGATCACCCGCGTGCCACCTTAACAAGCGGTTGGGGCAAGTGCTGTTAGCGAGCAGTACCTATGAACGCCAGCACGGCACATGTCATGTGCGCCATGTGCTTAGTTGAATCAGAATCTGAATATTTATCCTGGAGGAATCCGATGAGCTATAGAGCTCTTTTTCACGGTTGTCCAGTTGGGGCACGGGGTAAGAACGTTACAACAACAAACAGTACACAAACACGATAGAAGTGTGAAGTACAAGAAAGGTGATCCAATCACCCAAAGGACAGGGTGCCCTCGAGGACAATAAAGTCTCGGAGTACGCAAGCTCATTGCACGCGACTCGCTCATACGCGACCGACCCCGATTCATACTCACACTTTGACTCGTACTTTTGCTACACGCACGGGGCGGGAAGCGAGGAGTCAAATTACCGCCGCCATCGTGAACGTGCATTTGACGGAGTGTAACTCATACCTGTCAACCCATGTAGTTTACCCCGTATTCTTGTACAGTTAAATCGAGTTTTCAGGTCCATACGGTGTACAGCCGTTTCATTACGGGCAATTTTTTTGTATATTTGTTTGTGTTTCCCCCTTGTGATGGGACTTTGTAGGATGGACGTTGAGATTTATAAGGGGCACGGGGTGACCAGTCAGGTCTGAATTGATCTATAATAAGGTAGGGCACAGATTAGGGGTTGACAGGTATTGCAAACACATACAAATAAAGCTAAACCATCGCCATCCTACCAGGACAAGCCCACTTTGAGTCTGGGTCGAACTATGCTAGGGTCAGGGAAAGCACAGGGCCGAGTTCAGACAATCGTCACCGGTGTTGGCCTTGAGCAGGAATCGAACTCGGCTCGCTGGGTTCGTGGCGCAGCGCGCTAACCGCTGCACTACCGCTCCCCAGCACCACGCACGCACGGACACGCACGGACACGCACGTGGTCAATCGTGACAAAGTGCGGGATACCTGATTTTATTGAGGATGTCGGCGGCGGCCTGCGTGAGGAGGACCTTGCGGACGAAGTCTTGCGGCACGGAGACCTTCCCGGCGCTGGACGCGCGCAGCTCCTCGCGCATCTCCCCGCCCGGCCTCATCACGTGGGGGCACAGCGCCTGGGCCGCGTCCAGCATCGAGTCCAGCAGCGTCTACCGGGCAGCCCCGCAATCACGCCAATCGTGCCGGCCAATCAGGGCAATCTCAGAAATCGATGAGCGCAATCTTGGCAATCAATCAGGACAATCTCGGCAATCGATGAGGACAATCTCGGATATTCAATCAGGGGAAATCAATTAGGGCAATCACGGCAATCACACAAATCATGCCAATCACATCAGGTCTCTGGGTTCGTAGCGCAGTGGGCCAACTACTGTGCCACCACTCCCCACATGAACTCGCGCACACACACGCACCGATACACATGCGCACACACACGCACCGATACACATGCGCACACACACGCACCGACACACATGCGCACACACACGCACCGACACACATGCACACACACACGCACCGACACACATGCGCACACACACGCACCGACACACATGCGCACACACACGCACCGATACACGTGTCAGGACACCAAAGGAGGATGCTCGGTTATTAGGGCTGGCGCTCTCGCGGAGTAATTAGCCGACTCTGCTGTTTGAATACATCGCTGGGAGCCTGCTGCTACCTCGGCTGTGAGCCAGGCGAGCTCTGATTGGCCGATTTGTCAGCATATTTGAATAGCGAAAGGTGGGAGGATTCGATTCTGCCGAATGGCCGAGGGAAGATTGTGTGCGTCCACGTCATCTCAGACAATGCCCACCTGTGTCTGATGAAGACATTAACCACCTCGTCATGGCCCTATACACAATGTACATGTACATTGTTGCGTGCTGTGCTGTGGGGCTTAGTGGTGTGCTACGTGGTGTGTCTTGCATTGTGTGCTGTGGGCTTAGTGGTGTGCTACGTGGTGTGTCTTGCATTGTGCTGTGGGGCTAAGTGGTGTGCTGCGTGGTGTGCTGCGTGGTGTGCTGCGTGGGGCTGCGGGGCTGCGTGGTGTGCTGCGTGGTGTGCTGCGTGGTGTGCTGCGTTGTGTGCTGTGGGGCTTAGTGGTGTGCTATGTGGTGTGCCGCGTGGTGTGCCGCGTGGTGTGCCGCGTGGTGTGCCGCGTGGTGTGCCGCGTGGTGTGCTGCGTGGTGTGCTGCGTGGTGTGCTGCGTGGGGCTGCGGGGTGTGCTGCATGGTGTGCTGCGTGGTGTGCTGTGGGGCTAAGTGGTGTGCTGCGTGGTGTGCTGCGTGGTGTGCTGCGTGGGGCTGCGGGGCTGCGTGGTGTGCTGCGTGGTGTGCTGCGTTGTGTGCTGTGGGGCTTAGTGGTGTGCTATGTGGTGTGCCGCGTGGTGTGCCGTGTGGTGTGCTGCGTGGTGTGCTGTGGGGCTAAGTGGTGTGCTGCGTGGTGTGCTGCGTGGTGTGCTGCGTGGGGCTGCGTGGTGTGCTGCGTGGTGTGCTGTGGGGCTAAGTGGTGTGCTGCGTGGTGTGCTGCGTGGTGTGCTGCGTGGGGCTGCGGGGTGTGCTGCGTGGTGTGCTGCGTTGTGTGCTGTGGGGCTTAGTGGTGTGCTATGTGGTGTGCCGCGTGGTGTGCCGCGTGGTGTGCCGCGTGGTGTGCTGCGTGGTGTGCTGTGGGGCTAAGTGGTGTGCTGCGTGGTGTGCTGCGTGGTGTGATGCGTGGGGCTGTGGGGCTGCGTGGTGTGCTGCGTGGTGTGCTGCGTTGTGTGCTGTGGGGCTTAGTGGTGTGCTATGTGGTGTGCCGCGTGGTGTGCCGCGTGGTGTGCCGCGTGGTGTGCCGCGTGGTGTGCCGCGTGGTGTGCTGCGTGGGGCTGCGGTGGAGAATCCCGCGTCACCTCCAGCTGCTTCTCGACAACCACGGTGAGCTCTCCGGCCATGAGCTCCAGCTTGGCCTGAATGGGCGACCCGCGGGCGCCGCTCTCTCCGTACCACGCCTCGGCACCCACGTGGTACAGGTTGGGCAGCAACTACGGGGGAGGGGGGGGGCGAGACACGCACGGCGTCGCGACGTGAGCGATCGCTACGCGGCAGACGCACGCGAAACGGAGCGGCGATCGCCGTTGTGGGGTCCGTGGGCCCGCGGTATCCGGCTTTGTTGTGGCAGTAGAGAATGGAGCAAGTCTTCCGTTGACTCCCCCCACAAAGAGGGGTTGGGTTTGCGCGTGCCCCGGCATTGCCGTGATTGGTGGAGATTTCCTGCCGCTCGAGTGGGCACCAAGATGGTGGTCACCTGTTCGCAGCCCTGAGCCAATGGTGGAAATTCCTCATTCCTATGGCGGGGGGTGGGGGAGATTAATCCGTACGACAACCAACGACCGAGGCGATAACCTCAGCAGGCGAGTGACGGCCGGGAGACTTGTGCCGGGCGGGCGATGAGGGGGGGGGGGGGGTGAACTGACCGTGCGCGCGTTCTTGGCGTCGCGCACCAGAGACTCGGCGGTCCTGACGTCATCCCGAGCGCTCTCCGCCTGAACGCTGCGCAGGGAGTTGAGGTGATCTCTCACCTTGACGCACATGCGGTCCACCATCTGTGAGCCAACACCACGGCACGCGGGGGGGGGGGGGGGGGGGGGGGGGGGCATGGCAGGGTTGTGCGCAGCGTCCACGTGTGTGTGCGTGTGTGTCATAGGTGCTGCCGCTTGCTAACAGCACTCGTCCCCAACAGTCTGCTTAGGCTATATGGGGCATCTTTGTTTTTGGCATTTACACTCGCGTGGAAACGCGGACACGCGTGTCCGCGTGGAAACGTTTCCACACGCGTGTGCAGATCCGCGGGGGCGAGCGGGCGCGGAACTCGGCCACGCGCGTCGCGGGCGGCGATTGTGGCCGGGCGGGGGCCGCTGTTCGCGGGCCGCCCATTAGTGTTTGTGTTTCTGTTTTCATTTAACTTTTACAACACAATGGCCGAGCACGGGCTGAAAGGTCCGAAACATCGAATTTGCAACAGGAAACGAGTCAAGGTGGTGGTGTTTTATTGCGTGAGGGTACCGATTTATGAGACTGGGATAAAGAGACAGCGGATGGGGATTTTCCCATACTGCGGCGGTGCGATTAAACCATGGGAATCAGAATCTTCATTGGGGGAATCCGATGAACCAAGAATCTCTCCGTGTTTTTTTTACGGATGCCCGAGTATTTTCACAGACGTCCTCTCTGCGTCCAACCGTGAACGCCGTCTACTTCCGAGTGGATGTTCAAGATCCCGAGACGTAATTCGTGAGGATTGGAGGCAACCCACGTGCCGGCGTCACGGTCCGAGGTGACGAAAATAAAGTTTCATTTACCTGGTAAATACACGACAATAGCGGAGACGTTGCATCGTAGTGCAGCGTCATGCGCGCAAGCGGCCATCTCGCACCGTTGCTGCAGTTTGCGGCACGCGCAGGGATTTTTGCACAGAGGTGCGGGGGGAAAACGACAGCGCCAGCGAGAAGGAAGGCAACCAGAAGCGGTACCAACAATTGCCCAAGCTCTGCGGTCCTACATTGGGTTGCAAGGCCAACTCCGTCAGTGAGCGCTCGTGCTCTCAATGTGCAGCGCACTGGCGGCGGCTTCCCTCGCGACAGCCTCGCGCCGTCGTTCTCGCGGCCAATCCGTGAGCAGCGCCGACGGCACCGTTTGGGAATCAGGGAATTGTGATGCGGCGGACTCCGTTCCAACGGGACGAGCGACGCGGCGCACGGACAACAACCGCCGAGAGCAAGGGAGCTGAAGACGCGGTGAACATTGCCGAGAAACCAAGGGAGCTGCCACACAATCTCGGGTTAGCACAGTCGGCTACGCACGGCGCGAAAGAAGTTGGACGCACGCAGAGGTGTAACCGTCAGGAGCGCGCCGGACTTGCAATCCAGATGTAGCCGTTTCGATTCCATCTCCCGGTGCGGCAGGTGAAACAATGGGGCCACATTTTCATGAATCGACCCCAGCC
Organism: Lampetra fluviatilis; assembly: GCF_964198595.1. Taxonomy (NCBI): domain Eukaryota; kingdom Metazoa; phylum Chordata; class Hyperoartia; order Petromyzontiformes; family Petromyzontidae; genus Lampetra; species Lampetra fluviatilis. Next base: position 536,517 of record NC_136316.1, read on the forward strand.
ACCCTCTCTCCACCCAGCGGTAGAGACGGTCAACAACCACAGTTGAGCCGATTGGCAGGTCGCGAGTTGTGGGGCAAATTGTGGCGACGGCCACCCCCCTCCCAAGCCGCATCACGTGGAGAGCAATCACCCCCCAGGTGGCGGCCGCTCTCCCCGGCGGCGGTGTGAGCGAGACATTGCAGGGGCCCGCGCGCCTTTAACCTCTCAGCCGAGACACGAGGGCCAAACGCACCACGACGCGGTCACCGTGCGGCTTGGCACGTTCGCGCGAGCCAGTCGGTTGCGTGCATTCGCTGCGACACCGCACTGGAATCGGTTACCGCTTCCTGGCCTTGGGAACCGGTAACCGATTTCCCAGGTTGCGGGTTGCGGTCGAACGCCGCCGCCGCTGCCGCCGGTGACGGTGAAGCCGGAGGAGAGGAGGGTGACGATGGCGAGGAAGGGGGGCGGGGGGGGGCGACCTGCTGCGACGTGCTCGTCACGATGCCCTGCTGCAGCCGGTACGCTTGCTCGGGGGAGAAGCGCCGACTCTCGTGGTTCCGCAGCAACACGTTCTCGATCTGCACAGACGCAAGCGCACACACACACGCAAGTACATACACACACACGCACACACACGCACAAGTACATACACACACGAACTCGGGTCGCCGCCGGGTTCGTAGCGCTAGGTAGCGCTAGGTAGCGCGAGGTAGCGCCAGGTAGCGCTACCTGGCGCTAGGTAGCGCCAGGTAGCGCCAGGTAGCGCCAGGTAGCGCCACCGCTAACCCACCTTCTGGAGGGCCTCTTCCGTTTTCTCGGGATTCGCTTTCAGGGCCACGGAGGCGTCATTCACCGGGGTCGGCATGTACCGCAGCGTGTAGTTCCTGCTCACATGCATGACGCGTGTACGCACACACACGTGGACACGCGCACAACAAAGACAAAGATCCGCCATATAGCATGAACAGCCTGTTCGGGCAAGTGTGGTTTGCGAGCACCTATGAAGGCCGGCACGGCACACGAGGGTGTGGGTGACCAGTACCACGCCCGGCCGCCTTTGTCTCCCTCTAGTAGCTTTATGCATCGCACCAGGTACTCATTTGAAGCTGAGTCAACCGAGGGGAGGCCCAGAACCGGTTCAGATAATCGTCACTGGTGTTGGCTACCGCTCATCACACACACGCGCGCGCATGGGCACACAAGTGCGCACGTACGTACGCACACGCATGCACACACGCATGCACACACGCATGCACACACGCATGCACACACGCATGCACACACGCATGCACACACGCATGCACACACGCATGCACAGACGCATGCACGCAAAGAGAGATCCCCCCTTATGACCCTACCAAGACTGTTTGCGAGCAGCAGCTACGAACGTGGACTTCCCCCCACTGGGAAGTGTGAGCACCGATGCCTCATTGCTCAAATGGCAGCGGCAGGATCTCGTGTTGGCGACGCACGGTGCACGGACATCGCGAGAGTGGCGGCAGAGTGGGGCTTGTGCAGGAGGGGGCCGGATGTGACACGGGCAGGGGGGGTCAGGACACGGATGTGACACGGGCAGGGGGGGACAGGACACGGATGTGACACGCACAGAGAAGACAGGACACGGATGTGACACGCACAGAGGAGACAGGACACGGATGTGACACACACAGAGGAGACAGGACACGGATGTGACACGCACAGAGGAGACAGGACACGGATGTGACACGCACAGAGAGGGCACAGGACACGGATGTGGTACGGACAGAGGAGACGTACTTCTCCAGGGCTCCCGCCACATCCTGGAAGCCTTGTGCGGTCGTGTTGTTTTTATCCCAGATCACAGTCCTGCGCACAGGGCGACAGCGGAGCGAGGGTGAGCGCACCTCAACAGCAGCGGCACACTCGGTGGCAGAGTGGCAGGGCCCGAGTCACTCTCCGTGGGTTCTATCCATCGGTGGAAAATGTCAACGGAGAAGTTCCGGTATGAATTCGGCATCGAGTTTTGGGTTAGGCCACGTAAATGATCCGACCAAATTTGTGTCGTTAATACCCTCCACCACCCGACATGGTCAAACAAATTAAATGGGCAGGCAGTGAACAAGCGTTTGACAATTCGCCGATTATTATTTTTCCAGCTCAGTCACTCACTTAGTCACTTGCCTACTGACTAAAGTCATTCACTCACTCACTGTGGGAGAGTTGGAGAACAATCTTCACAAATAAATTTAGCAGCGGATTAGATTCGTGACGTTTTGCTTGAACCCGAATCAAACATGCTCAGGGAAATATCCAGGAAGTCAGAATAACCGTGTCACCTAACCCGGCTTTTTCACAGCAGGAATCACGAGCTCACATGAACAACCAATCACATTTAAACGGGACAATAATCCATTCTAATTAATAAACACCCAACGATACTGATTAGGACTCGTCGGTGTTACTGGTCTGTAGGACGGCGTCATTAAGTTTGACCGAATCTCAATAAACGAAGTGAGTGAAACGATTGTTCCAGCGGCTCGCGCTTGCTGCCATTTTTTCCCCATCTGCAGAAAAAACATCTCGGTGCAGGGATCGGAACCACCCAGAAAAGTGTGCCGGTACGCACCCGTGGTGTTTTGGAAACGCCGGCACGGCGAACCAGCCGATCAAAGATGTCCGTTGCCAATGCCGCCAGGATTGAGTCTGTTTGGCACTAGAGCGGGAGACTGTTTTGCGAGTAGCAGGCAATGTCGGTTTGGCGCAGGCCGCGAGATGGCCAGAAGAGGGGGCAGCAAAGCAGCGGATTCTTGAATCTGTGTGGAGCTTTACTAAAAAAAATCAAACTAAACCATTTTTATTTGACCAGGTAAGGCCCACTGAGCTACGTGGCTCTTTTTCAGAAGCGACCAGGCCACAAACGATAGCTCAACGAAGTGGCTTATCATCGTGTGGATATTTATAGCAGCCAAATACTCGAAACGCATGATGTTGATTCTAAATGTGAAGGGAAGAACCCACATGACCACGGGGCGAATGTGTAAACTCCAAACATACAGACGTCAGGGTCAGGATCGAACCCACGACTTCCTGTATACCAGGCGAGGTAGCAAACATCTCGGCGCCACGCCCGCTTGTGAGTGTCGCCCCCCGCCCCCGCCCCCTGCCATGCGTGGTGGGGGGTTCCTCCGGGGCACCGTCGCATCGCGGCACATTCCCGCCACTGGCCGTAGGAAGAGCGGACGGACGCAAGGGGAGAAGGGGGACGCGCCGGCAAGCGCGCGAGAGAACGGGCCTCAGCTTGGTGTTGATCTGCAGGGCCTTGGCCAGCATCTTGGCCCCGATGTCGCCCATGCTGTTCCCGCTGAGGTCGACGCGCGTCAGCGACGTGTTACTTCCCAGGGCGTTGATCACGATGGTGAGGTCCGCCTTGAGCTTCGAATCCGCCAAGGACAACGACTGCAGAGGCTGCGGACGGCACCGAGCCGCAGCAGCAGCAGCAGCAGTAGTAGTAGCAGCAGCAGTAGCAGCAGTAGTAGTAGTAGCAGCAGTAGTAGTAGTAGCAGCAGCAGCAGTAGTAGTAGCAGTAGCAGCAGCAGCAGTAGTAGTAGTAGCAGCACCAGCAGTAGCAGTAGCAGCAGCAGTAGCAGCAGTAGTAGTAGTAGTAGCAGCACCAGCAGTAGCAGTAGCAGCAGCAGTAGCAGCAGTAGCAGTAGTAGCAGCAGTAGCAGCAGTAGCAGTAGTAGTAGCAGCAGCAGCAGTAGCAGCAGCAGCAGCAGCAGTAGCAGCGGACAAAGGCAGCGATCGCCCGTGTCGCCTCAACAGGCGGCCGAGGCAGGTGCTGCTAGCAAGCACCTTTGAAGGGCCGGCACGGCGCACGAGCGGGTGGTGTGGCCAGCGCCACACCCCGGCCACCTTTTGTCTCATCATTACCGATGTTTACGCAGTGCACCGGGTACTCGTGTAAGGCTGAGTAGACATAGAGGAGGACCAAAACTGGTTCAGACATCCATCACTGATATCCAGGAGTGAGGATAAAAAATCGAAAGAGGCTCGTTAGCTTCATCGTGCAGTGCACCAATCACGACTTTCATGGTTCCCCACCCAAGCTACCACAACACCACGCATACACACACACGCACACACCACGGGTACACACACACACACCACACGTACACACACACACACCAGGCAACACGTGTGTTGTGCGTGCACACACACCACACATGCACACACACACGCACACACACACACAAACACCACGCACACCGCGCACACACACACACCACACATGCACGCACGCACGCACACACACACCACACACACACACTACGCACACACACCACGCACGCACACAAACACCACACATGCACGCACACACACCACCCGTGCACACGACACACCACGCGTGCACACACACACACGCCACACACACATGCGCACCGCCACCCATACATACACACACACGGGTGTGAGGGGGTTGGGTCAAAGTTCACACGTACCGAGTCTTCGTCCTGGATCATCTGCACAATGTTATCCAGAACTGGTCCCACGTTCCTGCAAGAGACAAACACGTTGTACGTTTGATGCGGAGGAGGAGCAGACGTGGGCAGGAGGCCCATCTGCCTGCTCAGCTTACGTATTACAGTCAACGTGTATTATGTATTATTATGTATTACTATGTATTAGTATGTATTATTACGTATAATTATGTATTATTATGTATTAGTGTGTATTCTTACGTAGTATTATGTATGAGTATGTATTATTTTGTATTATTGTGTATTATCATGTATTATGTATTAGGGTCTCAGAGTGCGCGGGGGTTGGGTTTCGTGTACCTCCGCGCAAGCGCGCAATTCGCCCCTGTCCTACGCCGAGTGTCTCATCATGAACAGAAGCACGAGAGAGAGATGTGGAAACTGTCCCGTCCTGTCAAGACGCGCGCCGCCCCGGGCTGAGACGACAAATGGGGAGTAACTCACTTGGGCTTCATGTTGCTGAAATTCCTGCCCAGCGCCAAATGCTTGATGGAGCGGTTCTTGCACAGCCAAACGGTTAGCGTGGCCAGGTCGGACTCCAGGCCTGCATAGCAACACGCAGCGACACGCAGCGACACGCAGCGACACACAGAGACACACAGAGATACACAGACACACAGCGACACACAGAGACACACAGCGACACACAGAGACACACAGCGACACACAGAGATACACAGACACACAGCGACACACAGAGACACACAGAGATACACAGCGACACACAGAGACACACAGCGACACACAGCGACACACAGAGACACACAGAGACACACAGACACACAGCGACACACAGAGACACACAGAGACACAGAGATACACAGCGACACACAGAGACACACAGCGACACACAGAGATACACAGAGATACACAGCGACACACAGAGACACACAGCGACACACAGAGACACACAGAGACACACAGCGACACACAGAGATACTCAGAGATACACAGCGACACACAGAGACACACAGCGACACACAGAGATACACAGAGATACACAGAGACACACAGAGACACACAGCGACACACAGAGATACACAGCGACACACAGAGACACACAGCGACACACAGAGATACACAGAGACACACAGAGACACACAGCGACACACAGAGATACACAGAGATACACAGAGACACACAGAGACACACAGCGACACACAGAGATACACAGAGATACACAGCGACACACAGAGACACACAGCGACACACAGAGATACACAGAGATACACAGAGACACACAGAGACACACAGCGACACACAGAGATACACAGAGATACACAGAGATACACAGAGACACACAGAGACACACAGCGACACACAGAGATACACAGAGATACACAGCGACACACAGAGACACACAGCGACACACAGAGATACACAGAGATACACAGAGACACACAGAGACACACAGCGACACACAGAGATACACAGAGACACACAGAGACACACAGCGACACACAGAGATACTCAACACACAGAGACACATAGCGACACACAGAGACACACAGAGATACTCAACACACAAAGACACACAGCGACACACAGAGATACTCAACACACAGAGACACACAGAGACACACAGCGACACACAGAGATACTCAACACACAGAGACACACAGCGACACACAGCGACACACAGAGACACACAGAGATACACAGAGACACACAGAGACACACAGCGACACACAGAGATACTCAACACACAGAGACACACAGCGACACACAGCGACACACAGCGATACTCAACACACAGAAACACACAGAGACACACAGAGACACGCAGAGACACACAGCGATAAAAGCGACATTGTTGTTTTACCACCGTGAATGGGGCTCTGACTCCCCCCGGCACGACGGGGGCTGTGCACACGGCTCCTCACCATTGTCGGACACGTCCAGGCTGCTGATGTTGTGGACATCGGCGATGCACCCTTCCAAAACTTGTGCACCCGCTGACCTCAACTTTAAAAAAAAAAGTAGCTAGTTTAATGAACGAAACATCACGCGAATAAAAACACAGCGTTACATTAAAACCGGCAGCATGACGGAGCGATCATTGCGGCTACTCTACTGCTCTCACGTGCTAGGAGGAAGGATCACCGGCCAAAATATCCCCGATTATATATTTAAACTTTCAGGGTCACACCGTTACTGATGAATGCGTCGAGCTGTTTGTGTTGTACTTGATTGTGCACCACTGCCGAGGGAGCAGCATCACCAAATACATGTTTTGTTATTCATTTAGTCACGGGAAAGGAAGACGCAAAATAATTCACAGCCTCCCTGCCAAACCACTGCCGGGTGAAGGCCTCCTCGGGGCAGCACCGTCTCCCACGGTGCTGCAGCGAGGAGCTCCAGAGAGCTTGCCCCCTGTGGGCGGAGTGGGCGCCAGCCCCGACTCGGCACACTTGCGCGCCGCTTAAGCGGCGGATCGTCCCCAGGCCGTTTCAGACATACAAGCAGCGGGGGGGGGGGGGGTCTCCGAATCCACAAAACGCAAACGACGATGTCGGGATACTCACACAGTGACCCAGCTGAGCAGTGGGGAGAGGCAGGCGGCAGGCAGGCAAAGTAGGAGGCACATGCGCACACACCCAGCGGCGGTTATCAGAGTGTCAAGTAGCAGGCACCGCACAGAGAGGCGGTTATCAGAGTACCAAGTAGCAGGCACCGCACAGAGAGGAAGAAGGTGAGGAGGGGCATTTTCTCCATGATTGGAACGATCAGGGACTCCACCAAACTGCAATAACATCAGCCGCACAACACCGATGGGTGCCCAATACAGCAGGCGCATTCCCGCAGACGACTTCACTCAGCTACCCCAATACCAAAAGGCGTGATGGTGGCTAGGAGATGTTCACTACCTCGCCTTGTATGCAAGAGGTCATGGGCTCGATCCCGACCCCTGACACCTACATTTTTGGAGTTTGCATGTTTCTCTCCGCGTGGTTGTGTAGATTTTTCTCCGGGTCATCCGGTTTCTCCCTCCACACTTAGAAACATGCGCTTAAAGTATTTATAGCTGCTATAAATTTCCACATGATAGGCCACTTAATTGAGATGTAATTTGTGGCCAGGCCGCTTCTGAAAAAGAGTTTATAGCTCAGTGGGGCCTGACCTGGTAAAATAAAAAAATTGTAGTTTAGCAGGAAAAAAATGGTTTAGTTTAGTTTTAGTTGACAACACGCAGACTCTGGTGGAACAACTACCCGGACGCTGCGGGGGAATGGCTCTCAACGGTAAACACGGACGTCGCTCGCCCTGATGCTTTTTTCAAACGCCATACGACAGGAGGAGCAGCAGCTCCGAATTAACGGGGCAGGGGGGGGGGGGGACGCCTTGGGAAGCAGCCGCAGCCACCGCACCTCGGTGCTGCTGATGTCGAGCGAGACGTCGCGCGCGTGCTGGTTGCAGGTGAGGCCCAGCAGCAGCGCCCTGCGCACCACACGGCACAGCACGGCTCGGCGGCGGTCGCGCACGGCGGGAGCGGCGGCGGCGGCGACTGGGACCGGCCGTGGTAATGGGAGACGGCGAGAGCCACGAGCGGACAGGTCGCGCTCCCGCGCCGTGTCCGCTCGTGCGCACGCTACTGGCACCGGCAGCACGCTACTGGCACCGGCAGCACGCTACTGGCACCGGCAGCACGCTACTGGCACCGGCAGCACGCTACTGGCACCGGCAGCACGATACTGGCACCGGCAGCACGCTACTGGCACCGGCAGCACGCTACTGGCACCGGCAGCACGCTACTGGCACCGGCAGCACGCTACTGGCACCGGCAGCACGCTACTGGCACCGGCAGCACGCTACTGGCACCGGCAGCACGCTACTGGCACCGGCAGCACGCTTGTGCCGCGTGGCCATGGCCAGGTGCTCAGGGTGTGACGATGTGGGGGAGGGGGGGGGGGTGAAATTTCCCTGCCTCCGCTGGGAAATGTTATGCCCGGCACCGCACTCTGGGGATAGAAATACATTCATCCCCCTGGATGAAAGGCGTTGATCGGACAATGCCAGCTGGGCTGAGCCTGATTCGTATTTGGGTGGGAGACTGTTCGTGAGCAGCAGGCGCTGTGGGGGCTGGGACTGGCCACCAGGTGACCAGCAGAGGGCAGCACAATGACAGATTCTTGAATCCATCTTTGCGGATTTTTCAATGTCACCCCCCTCCTTTATTGTGGTGGGTTTTCTCTGGGCTCCCGGGTTTCTTTCCACAAGAACCCTCCTCTCATAATTGGAATTGGTCAAACATCCCAATGTAGCCGGGCCCTGCTGGGCAAGAGGTAAATTCAGTATCATTATTCCCACGGGCGTGAGTCTGAGCCGTGCACGCGAATCCTCACTTGACAGCCTCGGCTGGCAGCTTGGTGCCAGAGAGGCTCAGGTGGCGCAGCGCAAGGGAGCTGCAGAAGAACTGCTTGCACGACGGGGCGATGTCTCTCGTTCGTCTGCCGGAGAATGGGAACGGTCAACGGTGGCAACCACAACCAAACCCTCATCGCAGTGAAATACAAGCATCTGGCTCCTCTCGCCCGTCACCACGTCCGTGTACCCAACACTTCATTCGCCACGTACTCACGATCGACCGATCGATGCAGTGCTCAGTGATGACACTTTCCTGCTCCCGCGCAGATTATTTGGCCCACTAAACGGACAGCAGCAGAGCCACGCCAATCAACATCTTTCAAACTCCGCCCACTGTTGCCAAGATATGCAACTACTGTACTGTAGAGGCGATCACGTGGCTTTCCAATTAACTGGAGCAATGTATTTCTTCAGTATAAGCATGTAACTTGGAATAAACATTTCCAAGAATATCAATGTTGAACTGTTTTAAGATGTTTAATTTGGGCTTAAGGGAAAATCCACGAGTTGTAAATTTATGTCAAAATCTCAGGTGCAAATCCGTAAATCAGATGAACTGCACGCGGATAATGGAGTCTACTGTGCTGCGGTAATCACCATAACGGCACCACGCGGCCCTCTGCCTCACTCGCAACGGACGCCGATGATCCTGTGACGTCGTTTGATAAAGAGCATTTGTATTTTACTCGACACGTTTCGCCCGGTGGGGGGGGGGGAAGGTAAAAACGCTCGCTCGAGATGAACGCATGCCGCTCGAGATGAACGCATGCCGCTCGCAAAGCCCTCGGCTTGTCAATCCGACACACGCACGGCGAACGGGCGAGCCATTCGCGTGCCGACGTCACGGTCAAAATTTGGCAAATAAAAATAAATGACAACGCCAGTGACTTCATTGGGCAGCGCGTCGCAATCGTCGCTCGACCCTCCTGAGAAGTCCCAAAAAGTCTTGAGACTCAGCGAGGTTTTTTTGTCTGGGTCAACAAAGAGTGATGATGATAAACACTCACCTCTGAGAAAACACGTTCCTAGAGAGGTTGATGTGCGCCAGGTGATGGCAGCAGCCACGCAGGAAGGGACCGAACAGCTGAAAACATCGTCATCAACATCATTGACATTAATTCTAGATTTGAAGCTTTCGTGACTGCAATGATTCATATTCTCAGGTTTTTTCGGTAAAGTCACGTAGGTAAAACATTAAAAGTAATGAAAGTAAAATAAAACAAAACAAAAATAAAATTCACGACGTTTCGGAGGCAACACAAGTCTCCGTCATCAGGTGGGACCGTCACAGCCAGATTAGCTGCATCAAGTGAAGCAATGATTCAAGATGTAATCCCTTATAAGCAAGTTGAAGGGGGGGAGGAGAGGGGGGGGGGAGTTCATCAGAATGTGGTAGCCAATGAATGGAACGTATCGGGAGGGAGGGGGGGTGGGAGGGGGAGGGAGCCAACAAAACATTTGGCGACGGCTTGGACGCGGCTGCTGCGCACGCCAACACAATGGGCAGAGAGGGGGGAGGGGAGATCTGATACACATGATAGAACAAAGGAACGAAAATGCCCATGTTTATACCAATGCAGGCTGAAAAATGAAGAGAGTACTGTTAAAAATAACTGGGGATGTTAACACTCGGTGAAGTAAATTAAAATAGTGCCTGTCAGATAAGATGGTCCAAAAAGTGTAATTAAGTCTTTTTTGCGTGGTTAATAACATCTTTCCAGTGATTACTGAGTTTGTACCCATCATCACGGTTGAAATTATGTCTGTGTTTGTATATTTGTATGGCTTCGTGTACAAACCTTTGATGGTAGCCAGGAGGCTTGCAGAGAACCTTGGTCTCGGAAAAGACAATTTCATGAGAGCCCGCCGAGTTGTAGCAATGATCGGCAACGGCCGAAGAATCAGTTCTGCCGTGTTTCAGATCTGACTTGCGCTCGCGGACACGATCAGCAACATGACGTTTTGTTTCTCCAATGTAGCAATCACCACAAATGCAACTCAATTTGTAGACTCCAGGATACTGTAAGTCAGGAACGACATCCTTCACAGATGGAATCAGATCACGGATTTTATGCACTGTGCTGAATCGGACTTGGATCTTATGTTTGTTTAGAATTTTTGGAGATCTTTTTGGTCACGCCTGCTATGTATGGTAACGTGATAGTTTTGGTCGGAGTTTCATGTGGTTGTTTCTGTGTGGTGGGAGAGACAGCTTGGCGGATAGTACGGTCAGAGTATCCGTTCATCCTGAGGGCCCGATGTACATGTCTTAATTCATCAGTCAGGTGGTGTTGGTCAGAAATGCCATGGACTCTGTGGTATAGCGTTTTGATGAGAGAATTCTTTTGAGATGGGTGGTGGTGGGAATCCGGTTTCAGGTAGGAATCTGTGTGGGTGGCTTTCCTGTAGACAGAATGTCCCAAGGATCCGTCAAGCCTCCTCTTAAACAGAATATCCAAGAATGGTAGTTTACCGTCTTTCTCCACTTCCATGGTGAATCTGATAGATGGGTGTCTAGAATTGATGTGGTCCAAGAAGTGGTTCAATGCTGGGAGGCCATGTGGCCAGATGACGAAAGTGTCATCCACATATCTCTTCCACAGGGAAGGACGCAGGGTGGATGTCTGGATGGCGTCTGATTCAAACTTTTCCATGAAAATGTTGGCTATAACTGGTGACAAGGGTACCCCTATGGGCTCCCCCTTGTCACCAGTTATAGCCAACATTTTCATGGAAAAGTTTGAATCAGACGCCATCCAGACATCCACCCTGCGTCCTTCCCTGTGGAAGAGATATGTGGATGACACTTTCGTCATCTGGCCACATGGCCTCCCAGCATTGAACCACTTCTTGGACCACATCAATTCTAGACACCCATCTATCAGATTCACCATGGAAGTGGAGAAAGACGGTAAACTACCATTCTTGGATATTCTGTTTAAGAGGAGGCTTGACGGATCCTTGGGACATTCTGTCTACAGGAAAGCCACCCACACAGATTCCTACCTGAAACCGGATTCCCACCACCACCCATCTCAAAAGAATTCTCTCATCAAAACGCTATACCACAGAGCCCATGGCATTTCTGACCAACACCACCTGACTGATGAATTAAGACATGTACATCGGGCCCTCAGGATGAACGGATACTCTGACCGTACTATCCGCCAAGCTGTCTCTCCCACCACACAGAAACAACCACATGAAACTCCGACCAAAACTATCACGTTACCATACATAGCAGGCGTGACCAAAAAGATCTCCAAAATTCTAAACAAACATAAGATCCAAGTCCGATTCAGCACAGTGCATAAAATCCGTGATCTGATTCCATCTGTGAAGGATGTCGTTCCTGACTTACAGTATCCTGGAGTCTACAAATTGAGTTGCATTTGTGGTGATTGCTACATTGGAGAAACAAAACGTCATGTTGCTGATCGTGTCCGCGAGCACAAGTCAGATCTGAAACACGGCAGAACTGATTCTTCGGCCGTTGCCGATCATTGCTACAACTCGGCGGGCTCTCATGAAATTGTCTTTTCCGAGACCAAGGTTCTCTGCAAGCCTCCTGGCTACCATCAAAGGTTTGTACACGAAGCCATACAAATATACAAACACAGACATAATTTCAACCGTGATGATGGGTACAAACTCAGTAATCACTGGAAAGATGTTATTAACCACGCAAAAAAGACTTAATTACACTTTTTGGACCATCTTATCTGACAGGCACTATTTTAATTTACTTCAGAGTGTTAACATCCCCAGTTATTTTTAACAGTACTCTCTTCATTTTTCAGCCTGCATTGGTATAAACATGGGCATTTTCGTTCCTTTGTTCTATCATGTGTATCAGACCTCCCCTCCCCCCTCTCTGCCCATTGTGTTGGCGTGCGCAGCAGCCGCGTCCAAGCCGTCGCCAAATGTTTTGTTGGCTCCCTCCCACCCCCCTCCCTCCCGATACGTTCCATTCATTGGCTACCACATTCTGATGAACTCCCCCCCCCCCCTCTCCTCCCCCCCTTCAACTTGCTTATAAGGGATTACATCTTGAATCATTGCTTCACTTGATGCAGCTAATCTGGCTGTGACGGTCCCACCTGATGACGGAGACTTGTGTTGCCTCCGAAACGTCGTGAATTTTATTTTTATTTTTGTTTTGTTTTATTTTACTTTCATTACTTTTAATGTTTTACCTACGTGACTTTACCGAAAAAAAACCTGAGAATATGAATCATTGACATTATCATCAATATATGATTATTAATGTAACCAATGCCATTAAAATCTGTATCAATGTCATCGATATCACCATCGGATTCACGTGTTCCGCTTTGCGCGAGCTGGCGTGTCACGAGGCTTCTCTCCCGCCCCATCCTCCTCCACCCAGAGTCCTCGGGGCGCTCGCTGTGATCCGGGGGGATCACCGGTCACCCAATCGCATCTCTCGCCGATCACGGCGGAGCGAGCGTGCCTCCTCCAAACACTGCGGCAGTGCTGTCAGCACCGGGAGGCGAGGGTTGGTGGATCACGTGAAACTTTCTCCCCTACCCGCTGGGTGCCGTGAGATCGCCCATCTCCTGGCGTGCCAGGTACTGGCAGGAGAGCGAGCGGGTTGGTTTCCATCTCATTTTAAAAGTGGCGTTTTGTGAGAGACGCAGCTTGCGTGGCGAATGAGGCCGCTACATCTATTTACTCATCTGGGAGATTTGAGCGCCAACTCCCTCGCAGACGTGGAATTTCCCCCTCGGGAATTCTGATTTTCCTCCCTCCCTCGTTCGTTCCATGGAGATGGCCGAACATCCCAATATTGGACCGCAGAGCTTAGACAATTGTCGGCGCCAGTTTTGTTGTGGATTTCCCCGCTTTGGCCGTGGTTTCCCCGTGAGGGGGGGGGGGGGTCTGTGCGTCTGAAAATAAAACATCGTCGTCGTCGTCGTCGTCACCACCGCGAGGACATCACTCACCGAGTCCACGGCGCAGTCGGTCGCCGACAGGTCGAGGTGTTGGAGGGCGTTGGGCACCGCCAGGAAGCTGTGCAGATGCTGCGGCCACAAAGCAAAACACCGGAGCGGCATCAGCGCACACGTACGCGGGCGTGCACGTGTACGATCAACGTGTGTGTGTGTGCGTACGTGTGTATTTCTGTCGATGCGCACGAGTGTGTGGGGAGCGGTGGCGCAATCGTTAGCGCGCTGCGCGACGAACTCGTCGACCAGAGTTCGATGTCCGCTCGCGACCCAATGCCGGTGACGAGCATCTGAACCGGTCCGGGGTTTGGTCCCGAGGTCGACTCAAGGAGTACTTGGTACGGAGCGTAAACATCAGCACTGGGGAGACAGACGCGGCCAGGCGTGGTGCTGGACACCGCCCCCCCCCCACCACCTCGTGTGCGGAGTCGGCCTTCAGGAGGTGCTCGCTAACGGCGCTGGCCCCACAGCCCGGTAAAGGCTGTCCCCCGGGGGGGGGGGGGGGGGGGGTGGGTTGTTCTGTTTTCTGCTCGAGCGGCGGCGTTGGCCCGAGTGCGAGTGCTCTGTGTGCGCGTCTCTGCGGTGGAAGCGCGACGCGCCGGCACGTACGGTGAGGTCGTCTCCCCGCAGCGCGTTCCCCGACAGGTCCAGGTGGGTCAGCGTGGAGGCGGTCACCGGTGCGCTGGACAGCGCCTGGGCCAAGGTGTTGACGCCTGCCGGAGTGAGCGGAGCAGCCACCGGGGATTCTCGCTCAGACGACCAAGCGGACTCGTTTGCCTCCTTCCCCCTCTTACACATCCCATCAGTCCCACGGTCTTCTTTTGAGGACAGCATTTTCAGCAGCATTGGGTTCAACGCGAGCAAACAAACTCAGTTTCTCATCAGCAGAGTCAGGCTTGCCTCAATAAACGCTGGTGAACTTACAGATATTGTTTAGGCAAGGGCCCTCTCTGTTAGACACGAGTCCCTAATTTGCTCAAATGAGCACCGCAGCGGCTCCTGTTCAAAGCCCTGAGCTCGTGGTGGAAATTCCACATTCCTATGGTGTGGTGGGTGAGACGATCCATACAACAACCACTGCGGACTTCCCCGTGAAGTGGTTCTCATTTTATCAACCGCGGAGGGAGGGAGGGAGATCATGGGCTGAAGTCACTCAAACAAGGAATCACTGTGAGTAATCCACTGCCTCCAAATCCGCGGTTAGAGCTCCCTCGCGCTCCACCAGCTACTGCAACTCTACAGGTTCTGCATGGACCCAGTGGGACGAAAACATGTTCTTATTCATTCATGTGATTGGCCGGGCGTGGCATTCACTGTAAGTATGAACTGTGCACACTTACACAGTGAATATGTGGGCACGTGTCATTATACATTTGATACGTGGTGTGTGTGTGTGGAGCGATTTATGGAGCAATGCAAGTCTTGATTTGTGGAGTGAAGCGGGGAGCGATGCGTGGAGTATTGCATGGGCGATGCACGGGCGATGCGTGGGCGACACGCGGAGGATTGTGGGAGTGATGTGGGGTTGCGTTACCCTTGGCGGTGAGGGCGGTGCGGGAGAGGTTGAGCAGGGCGAGTCCTTTTCCCAGCTTCCCCAGGGGTCCACTCAAGCAGGCGGCACCTGCATCACGAGCAGCAGCAGCAGCGGCAGCGCCTCCAGCTCACGGCGATCGGCACGGGCGACGCAGTCACCGCGAGCAGCTGCGGCAACTTGGTGCCGCTCTTGTCGCAGAGGTTCGTGGTTCGAAAACCGGCAGGCCGCCCTGGTTAATACTGCGAGTGGTATTAAACCGGAAATGTACTGCACGCCGTCTTGCTTCACGGTGGATGTCAAAGGATCCCGTGACGTCGTTTGAACACACGTGGGCCGTCGTGCGGTGGCGGGTCGCGGTCCAAATTTGCCCAAATTGAAAATGACACCGCACAACCACTCGCTTGGGAAATGAATGTCAACCGTCGCACCCGACTGCCAAACAAACCCAGCCCCCCCGTGTCCGTGAAATACAGCAACTCCGCCCCCCTACAGGAACGGTGCAAATAAGAAATGTACTCGCGACGTGACGAGTTAAACGGCGGGTAGATTTACCCAAATGTTTTTCAACTAATTGTGCTCAACCTGCCCCCCCCCCCCCGATTGCATCAGGGGGGCCCCTTTTCTGACTGTGCAGCAGCAGCAGCAGCAGCAGCAGCAGCGCGCAAGCGAACGGTGCGCGCTGCTCGCGCTGCTCGCGCTGCTCGCGCTGCTCGCGCTGCACGCGCTGCACGCGCTGCACGCGCTGCACGCGCTGCTCGCGCTGCACGCGCTGCACGCGCTGCACGCGCTGCACGCGCTGCACGCGCTGCTCGCGCTGCACGCGCTGCACGCGCTGCACGCGCTGCACGCGCTGCACGCGCTGCACGCGCTGCACGCGCTGCACGCGCTGCTCGCGCTGCTCGCGCTGCACGCGCTGCACGCGCTGCACGCGCTGCACGCGCTGCACGCGCTGCACGCGCTGCACGCGCTGCACGCGCTGCACGCGCTGCACGCGCTGCTCGCGCTGCACGCGCTGCACGCGCTGCACGCGCTGCTCGCGCTGCACGCGCTGCACGCGCTGCACGCGCTGCACGCGCTGCACGCGCTGCACGCGCTGCACGCGCTGCACGCGCTGCACGCGCTGCTCGGACACGCAGCCCTGGGCTGAGGAACTGTTCTCACATTGAAATGTCTCCCGGTAATCTATGGCCGTAGCAACCACACCCTTCTATCGCAACTAGTCGTTCTTGGTTACCGCTCGATGATGCCTCCGCCCGTGTTGAGGACTCGGTTGACACTCTCTCATCCACCACAGGTCACAATAATGCACTCACCCACACTCACCCACACTCACCCACACTCACCCACACTCACCCACACTCACCCACACTCACCCACACTCACCCACACTCACACAGATCCCCCGTGTAGCCTTCACAGACTGTTGGGGCAAGTGCTGTCAGCGAGCAGCACCTATGAAGGCCGGCACGGCACACGAGGGGATGGGTGGCCAACTCCACGCCCGACCGCCTTTGTCTCCCTAGTGGCGATTTTTACACACAGCACCTGGTACTAATTTGAGGCTGAGTGGACCTAGGGGGGGGGGGTCCAGGACCGGTTCAGATAATCGTCACTGGTGTTGGCCATGAGCAGGAACCCGGGTCGCCAGCTTCGTAGCGCAGCGCGCTAACTGCTGCACTAGCGCTCCCCACCCACTCACACACTCATCCTCTTACCCACTCGCTCGCTCCCGCTCACACCCACCACACTGCAGGTCACCGCCTCACTTCTCTCTCTGCTTCTTTCCCTCGAAATGCTCCACTGTGGAATCCCCTCCCAACATTGTCATCGTCATCTTCGTCGTCACCGTCATCGTCTCTTCTCCAATCTCTCACAATAACAATCTCGCTCAATCCAAGCGAGTCCTCGCGTACCACGAGTGACTTTGATAGTGCTGTTTGTTGCTGGCCGATCGGTGTTTTGGGCCTCATCTCAGCCAGTGTGTAGTCAACAACAACAACAACAAAAACCCCAGTAAGCAAGTCACATGGCTGAAGAAGCAATTTCATAAAAAGAGTAAAGAAAACGATTTAGTAGCATCGCACGGATGGTGATGTGAGGGTGCGTGCGGGGTCGTGACCTCTGTCCTCGAGCGCGTTGCCCGCGAGGCTGATGCTGTGCAGGGCCGTGCCGCCATTCTGCGCCAGGGCCACTCCCAGCTTCTGAGCAAAGTCCCTGGCACACAAAGACAAAGGTCCCCAGTGGGGAAAACCGCAGGCTGCTGGGGGCAAGTGCTGTTGGCGAGCGCCTACGAAGGCCAACAGCGTTAGAGAGACCAGCACCATGTGCCTGGCCGCCTTTGTCTCCGCAGTGCTGACGTTTACACACCTGGCCAGGTAATCATCTGAGGCTGAGTCAAAGAAGTTCACAGAGTTCATTGCAAAAGTCACCTAATAAGTGCACATTATTATTATTGTTGAGGTAAAAAATGGTTGTACTGGATGTGACCCGTGTGCAGGATTAGGGAGGATAGGGTCAAGCAACTTGGAGGTTGTTGAAGAGAACGTGGCAGGCGAGTTGCTGTAGGTACGACTTGGGGACAAGTGTACAGGGTGGGGATGCAGGGCACACCACAGACTCGGTGTGGGCAAGCCAAAGCCTCGTCGAATGGGAGAGAAAATAAAATAGTCGTCAGAAACACACTGGGAGGGTGGTTATCACGACAGCGAGGAGGACAAGCGGAGAGCTCCGTCCTTGTGAGGAGTGGCAGCGCTTGCTGCTGCGGGGGGCGGGGGCGCTGTTCTAATGGTCAAGCGGCAATTCATTGACCGAGGCAGCAGCAGCAGCAGCTGTGTGCAGTCCACGGGCTGTGTGTGGTCTCTCGCCACCACCGAGCAAAACTTTAATACAACTGCAAGGCAAACTGGTTGTTCGTGTCATCTGTGGCTAATTTCCAGCTCTGGGAATTGTAACAATTGGTTTGACTGTCACGTGATAAAAACAAGCCAATTTGCATAACCAACGTCGCAGAAAGCGAGCGCCGGACACAACCTCGAGGCAGACCAGAAAACCCGGACCGAGACCCCACAAGCCAGCAGCCTGGGGGTCTACTCATTACTAAACACTAAACTGGCACCACGACCTCGCGTACAAGTCAGCCCCTGCAACCCGGTCACAGCTGGACAGAGTGTGTGGGACACGTGCGCCAAGA
Organism: Lampetra fluviatilis; assembly: GCF_964198595.1. Classification (NCBI taxonomy): domain Eukaryota; kingdom Metazoa; phylum Chordata; class Hyperoartia; order Petromyzontiformes; family Petromyzontidae; genus Lampetra; species Lampetra fluviatilis. The sequence continues at coordinate 555,075 of NC_136316.1, forward strand.
TGAAAGGTTTTGTTCTCAGAAGCACTTCTGTGGAAATGTCTCCTCCACAGGAAGGGGTTAAATGGGTCCACGGCGCAAAACTCCACTGGGAGCAAGCCGGGAACCAGGATGGGCGTTTCCATAGTAACCGGTTGTCATGGAGATTTGAAAGAGCTGCTGCCACATTTACATATACGAGTAAAAAAAAAACACGTGGACATACGTCACACGCGTGTAAACATGCGTGGCGTACATTGACGCGTTATGCAACGCTGCCTCCGTTGCTGCCGATCCGAGAGAAATATCGAATTTGACTTCAGGACAGAGCGTTGCTTGTTTGAAAAATGCAAAAGCATTATTTATTTATTTCTTGCAATAACTTCACCCGGAAAATGCCTCGCGACTGAGCGCCTTGTTTGCTTGGTGTCCGGGGCCCAATTGTGCGGTGAAACGGCGAGTCTGTTCGGAAATGTCATGGCACGGCGTGGGGAAGGGGGGGGGCGGGTGGGTAAAGGGGAGGGGAGGGGGGGGGAGGGGAGGGGGGGGGCGGGGGGGGGGCCACGAGACTCACGGATGAGCTGCGAGCGGTGGTTGTGACCGTGCGTAACTCCCCTGCGTGTGCGCTCCCGTGCGACGCGTTACAGTCGTCAACAACACGTTTTTTGTTACTCACAAAGCCGGAATTTGGCCCAAATTAAGTGAAATCCCAAATATTTATCGCACCATTATTTAGATTTCATTTTTCACATTTTTCAATTTAAACTTCATCAATTCATCCCATCGGCATTTCATTTTTTGTTACCCGGTAATTATTTACCAAAGCCTGAGAACTTACACTTCAGATGCCAGTTTGAGGACCGGCGGCTGCCTGGTTACAAACCCTAGGATCTCAGCGGAGCCGCCAGCGTGTGGCGCGCGACAGCGCACGGCCACACGCTGGCGCTCATCGCTTGGCCGCAATAACAGCCGCATCGGTTGCAAGTGAGCGGTCGGCTATGTACGATGCGTCCGTGGCCGGTGGGTCTCACGTCTTGAGGCCGGCATTCTCCAACAGAAGTTCCTGGAGTTGCGTGGAGCGCGCAACGGCCCGGAGGACTTGCTCACTCACGTCCGAGCCCTGGAACAAGCATAGCAGGGAGCGGTGCGTCAACAAGTGAACCAGTAACGCGTGGAGCGGTGCATCAACAACTAAAGCAGTGACGCGTGGAGCGGTGCGTCAACAACTAAACCAGCGACGCGTGGAGCGGTGCGTCAACAACTAAACCAGTGACGCGTGGAGCGCTGTGACGCAACACCAATGTACAGCTCAACATGACCGGGAGGGGCGAGCGAGTGCGTGCTGCTCACCAACTTCAGGTCCTGTGCCAATAGTTTGGTGAACCACTGGTTAAACTCCAGCACAGCCACGATCGGTATCAAGTCCCTGCAAATAGATCGGCAACAGAGCGTCACAGGCCCACAGAGGAAGACCTCGCGCGAGTGAACGCGTGGGTGCGCCGCAACGGTTGACGCGACTGCAGAAGCGCCGCCGTCAACCCAAAGCGTCCCTTGCACGCCCACACGCCGCTTCCCTCCTCCCCCCTCTGCGGTGGAGGCGTCCGTGGCCGGGCCGTGCCGCCAGTGGCCGCGTGGTGCTCACCGATTGTCCAGGTGGCTGAAGTCCTGCAGGTTAAGCTCGTGGGTGTCCTGGGAGAGGTAGATGGTGTCCACGTCCTGCCACGCAGACGTTGAACAGAATGCAGATAATATAATAATTATAATACAAGCACTCCTCTACTTACGAACGAGTTAGGTTCTAGAAGTCTGTTCATAAGTTGATCGTGAAACTGCAGTGCTTCTGCCTTCCCTGATAGCTGTGCGCTACGAGAATCGCGCAAAAAATATAATAATTATCATGATGATATTATTATTTGCATTTACACGGAATGTGCTTACAACACACCTCGGCAATTCAGGGTGCCTGACGTCTCATCTCAGGCGGGCGTTAGCCAAAGCAGGGGCGATGATGATGGCTGCTGTGCGTGTCATCCCCACCGAGTAACTCGCAGGTAACGAAGCCGGCAAAACAATGGGTCTAACTCGTCTCGAACGTGCTAATTAGTTGGTCAAACGGAGTGGGACTGAGTGAGCCACGGGTTCCAGCATTCGCGATCATGGGAGGGGTGCGTTGGCGAGCGCCTGCGAGTGAGGAGGAGTGTGTGGGCCTGCGAGTGAGGAGGTGTGCGTAGGCGAGTGATCGTGGGAGGTGTGGCCCCACGTACCCACTGCACCTCCTCGCGGTAAGGTAGGTTGTAGTAGTCGCACAGACACGCGTACATCTGGGAGAAGCCGCCTGTCGTTGGGAGGGGTCGGACACGGGGAGCAGGGTGAGCACGCATTGTTCGGGCATGGAGGTCACAAAGACAAAGATCCCCCCCCCCCCGTGTAGCCTTAACAGACAGTTTAGGGCAAGTGCTGTCAGCGAGCACCTGTGAAGGCCGGCACATAAAGGGGTGAGTAGCCAGCACCGTGGCCGTCCGGCCTTGTCTCCCCAGTGCTGATGATTTCCACATCGCACCAGGTACTCATATCAGGCCGAGTCCCTCCCTCGGGGAGGTCCAGGACCGGTTCAGATAATTGTCACCGGTGTTGGCCGTGAGAGAGGGAACTGAACTCGGGTTGCCGGGTTGGTAACGCAGCGCTCCAACCGCTACACTACCACTCCCCACAACGTCAACGCAGGCATTCGATCCGTCTAAGCAGACAATTCGCCTCCTTCCCGTCTGACACATCCCATCTGCCACGCAGCGTTGTTCAAGAAAAACGCTTCACCAGTTTCGACATGCAGTGTCTCATCACAAGAGACCGATCGGGTGGTTAGCGCGTTTGTGCTGTGAACCCGGCGTCCGGCTTCGATTCCCGCTCACGGTCAACACCAGTGATGATTATCTGAACCAGTCCTGGGCCTCTCCTAGATCGACAGCCTCAAATGAGCACCTGGCGCGGTGTGTAAACATCACCACTATGGAGACCGATACATGCACGGTGCTAACCACAACCACCCTCTAACAGAATCGCCGTGTCGACCCTCACAGGCACTCGCTAACAGCACTCGCCTCGACAGCCTGCGTGAGGCTACGTGGGGGGGACCTGTGTTTGTCGCTGTGTGCGTGCGCGCTGTGGCTCCTCACCGCACGGGCCGGGCTCGGGGGGCAAGTGGCTCTCCCACACGGCCTGCAGCCGTGCCAGCCGCTCCTGCGGCTCCACCACCACCCTCTGCATCAACCTCCTGCACTCGGGACCGGTTCACAGACATCAGCGCGACGACGCGGAGTGATGATACGACGCGGAGTGATGAAACGACGCGGAGTGATGAGATGACGCGGAGCGGAGACGATGCGCACACACACCAGGTATTCCAGCTCGGGCGACGCTCCAGGTGGGACGTTCAAGTGGGTTACAAATGTAAAAGTAGACACCGCTAATAACACCGCGACCGCGGCTCGACAAGTCTGTCAATTACGCTGCGGCCGTGACGGTGAAAAACATACAGCAGTGGAGCAGTGCGAGGGAAGAAGCAGAAAGAGAAGTGTTGTGACCTGCAGTGTGGTGAGTGGGTGAGTAATTGGGTGGGTGAGCGAGTCAGTAGGTCGGTGAGTGAGTGATGGTTGAGTGAGCGAGCAAGTACATGGGTGAATGACTGAGTGGGTGAGTCGGTGAGGGGGTGCGTGGGTGAGTGAGTGGGCGAGTGAGTGGGCGATTGGATGAGTGAGCGAGCGGGTGAGTGAGTGGGCGAGTGTGTTGTTGTAACTGGCAGTATGGTGGTGGTTGAACAGTGTGGATGAGACGAAACAGTCTGTGTCTGGCAGACGGAGTCTTCACATCCGCGGAGGAGGAATCGACGAGGGACGTTCACGGGAACAGTCGCTGAGGTGGCGGTCATAGAAAGCGACAGGGAGGTGACCGACTGCCGGCGAGTGAGTAACCGGAGTGAAATGGCGACAGCTGGACCCAGCTGTCGCCATGGCCGCAGAGGGCGCAACGACAGAACCGCGACAAGCGCTCGGACACAACCGGCGGCACGGGGACGCGGTGGCACGTGCCGGGGTACGCCCCGGCGGCACCTCTCGCCTCCTATTCCTCGTTACCGCGCCGGCGCTGTACGCCCTCGCCCTCGCCCGCCCTTGCTCGCCCACCCTCACCCTCGCCCGCACTCGCCCTCACCCTCGCCCGCACTAGCCCTCACCCTCGCCCGCCCTCGCCCTCGCTCGCAGCCGTGCGACTCACATGGGGGACGCCCCGGGGAAGAGCTTCTTGAGGGAGCAGCCAACGTAGCCGACGATTTGATCAGTCTCCTCCTGCGACGCCAGCTTGAAGGAGAAGGACTGCCGATCCGTGTCGATCAGCAGCTGGGGGGGGGGGGGGCGAGCGCGGTCAACGCGCCGGCATACGTGATCAGCGTGTGCACACATCACGACTCCAGGACATTGCAGGGTTGCCGACCGCTAACCCTGCTCCGAATAGATTCTCACGAGTAAAGCAATTTTTGTATTTTGTACATTATTTTTGTTCGCGACATTTTTCCTCCAGGACAAAGACCGATTCGATAACGGACCAGCAGCGTTCTTACGTAGCAAACGCACACACACACACGTAGCAGATGCGTAATGACACGTGCGCACACATTATAAATCTATAACCGATACAGTTTGCATTTCTACAGTGAATATCACACCCAGTCAATCGTGTAAATAAATAGATGCCTCGCACGGCCGCTCCATGCAGAACGCACCCGTGGCTGCAACAGTGGACGTGTGAGTGAGGCGTCGCTCACAGATCTTTCTCCGCCGAGAGCCGTGACGCCGCACGTGCAGTGCGCGTGCCGGGGGGGGGGGGGGGGGGGGGGTCGCTCGGTGTGTCTGTGCGGTGTTCACTCGAGGCACGCGGACACGCACCTGGCACGGCTTCACACTCGTGAGCGATTCTATGTCCAGGAAGTGGAAAGAAGTCTCCACCTGGACGCCAGACAAAGTGACAGCACACACCGCAGCATTCGCCTGGCATACAGCAGCAGGAGGTCGTGGGTTCGACCCGGACGCTGACCCTGACGCCTGCTGCTGTGCATATGAAGTTTGCGTGTCTCTCTCCTCGTGGTCGCGTGGATTCTTCTCCAGGTCCTCCGGTTTTCCCCCCTCACATTGATAACGTGTATTTACGAGTGTTTGTCTGCTATATAGGTTCACGTGATAAGCCATCGTTGAGCTATCATTTATGGCCAGATTGCTTCTGAAAAAAAGCTACATAGCTCAGTGGGCCTTTCCTGGTAAAATAAAAACGAGTTCATAGTTTAGTTTATTCTGTCAGAATTGTCGGTTTCTTAACACAGCTGCAGAGTACAGTAGGCCCAAAGTGCCAAGTTCTTTCAACAAACAGCGCCGTCAAAGTTGACATAGGTGAGAGGTATTAAACACGTATTGTAAAGTTGAGCAAAGTCATGATTTTTTGTTGTAATAGCTTGGGACAAGAGACGGTGATGACGACGACGATGGGAGTGCGGTGACCTGCAGACTGGTGACTGAGTGGGTGAGTGTGTGAGTGGATGAATGAGTGGGTGTATGAGTGAGTGGGTGAGTGAGTGGTTGTGTGAGTAGGTGAGTGAGTGAGTGTGACTGGAAAAATGAGTGGGTGAGTGGCTGGTTGTGTGTATAAAGAAATAACCTTAAATATTCCATATTAATGGAGTATTTTATGTTATGTAGTTTTGTGCCAAACTAGGACTCATATCAAACAGAGAGGGTCCTTGACTGTAAACATCTGGTAGTTCACACAGCGTTGGTTTGAACAAGCCTGACTCTGCTGATGAAACCTGCCAAGGGTTTGCCTGTATTCTTAAAAACCAGTGCTGCTGAAACACTACACTCCCAGAAGGCCGTGCGGCCGAGGGGATGTGTAACGAACACGGAGCGGCAACCGTGGGACGGGGGGGGGGGCGGCCGCACCGTCCGCTCGTTCACTCGGCACGTGGTGGCGAGCACCAGGCATCGGCACTGCGAGGCACACGGCAACGACGGCCACTATTCGCCACTAAGTGGCAGAGGCATCACCACGGCGCTTGTGGCAGACTAGGTGCGCTTCGAGACCAAGCGAAGTGTTGAAGGATCACTGGCAGCAGGTCACAGGACAAGCTCAGGTGCCATGGGTCCCCTGAGATGACGGACAGATGCACCAACGTGCTCCCCACTGTGCCAACGTGCATTCTGCTCGTTGTTGTGAGCGTCGCTGCTCAGCCCTCCGCTGCTGTTAGCGGGCGACTGCATCCATCTCCCCCGGTAGCATCCTTCATTTGTCTTTTTCACAGAAGCTGGTCTTGACACTACTGGTACCAGTCCTCGGAAAATCCACTCAGCTCCACATCCTCCTCTCTTCTCCAGCCCCTGCCGTGCCCGTTTATCCCTCTCTAGCCGGCCAAACAGAAGCTGCTTGGGCATGCTGTGACTGGGCATGTGGGCTCGGAATCGCCCCGGTGACGAGACGTGTGCCGAGGTCTGGAGACGGTGGCACTCACCTTGGAAGGGACGCGGGCAGTCAGCAGAAACGTGCGGCACGCGGTCAGGATCTGAGGAGGGAACACACACACACGCCACACACGCACCACACACGCGCCACACACAAACACCACGCAGCTGTGAGTCGTTGCCGGGCGGCCATGCTGCACGTGGCGTGTAGAGCAGCACTGTGGAGGCAAGGGTTAGTGGATCACACACACATTGCTGGGTTTTTCTCCAGGCACAAATGGTTGTTCCTCCCCCGTGTATCCAAATATAGAACCGCAGAACTTGGGGAATTATCGGCACTGGTCCTCGGCCGCCGTCTCGCTCACATGGTCTCCCCCTCCCGTCTTGCGTGCCCAGCTTATCAGAAACAAATCTAGTCAACACTCCACCCGCCAACCCCTCTACCAGTGAATTGCTTACACCGCCACTGCGAGTCTATGATCGGCAAGTTGCGTGTGGCCGAGTAAGGTGCAGGTGCGCCCACCCCTTCAAAACACGTCTGGTCAGCGTGGAAGAGCGGAATGGATCCCGATGAGAGGTCCTCGAGGGGAGACATTGTAGGGCTGCGGAACCGAGAAGAACGCGAATTTGGCCGCCATAGGTACGGTCACGTGACTGCCGCTGGCCAATCAGGAGTCGCCCGCCCATGCGGTATGGAGGTCCGCGTGCACGCATGGCTGACATTCCACAAGGAACGGGCGCTGGTTAGTGACCAATAGTACCACCATCAGTTACTGGTTTATGGTCATAGTTTAACAACCCTAATGGGTATCCATCTGTGCAGGGATGTAGCATTTATCCTACCACCACCACCCCCACAATCGCACGTTTTGGACAAACATCAAAAACTAGCTGTTTTTCCCGTCCAATGACGGCTGTATATTGCAGTAAATCTGAAATATTCAATAGAAAAATTGTTCAGCTCATGATTATTAATGAGGGGAGGGGTGCAGCATGTGGCGTGCGCGACCTTCTTGTGCGGTAATGTAAATTTCCACGCGGACATGAATATTAATGAAGGGGGGGGGGCTCTTTTGCAGTGACGTCACGCACGGAAGTAGCACTGTGCAACGTAGATTTATTTTTTACCGTCACTTTCTGTAAAGAAACGTCATATTTGAAGCGACTTTGCGTGAAAAATTATTTAATTCAGCTCGACCTTCCTCTGCGTTGGTGTAAAAATCCACCCACTCATGAATATTAATGAGGGGGGTGGGCCTCATGTGGAGTGACATCACGTGCGGGACGGACAGACATTTATGGGTAATTATAGTCGGTAATATAGGATTATAGTAGGTAATATAGGATTATAGTAGGTAATATAGGATTATTGTCGGCAATATAGGATTATAGTCGGCAATATAGGATTATAGTAGGTAATATAGGATTATAGGAGGTAATATAGGATTATAGTAGGTAATATAGGATTATAGGAGGTAATATAGGATTATAGTAGGTAATATAGGATTATAGGTGGTAATATAGGATTATAGGAGGTAATATAGGATTATAGTAAGTAATATAGCATTATAGTAGGTAATATAGGATTATAGGAGGTAATATCGGACCACTGAGCTTGGTTCTGGCTCCCTTTCCAGCTCATCTGTGTGAATTACCCAGAGCACACCGCTGCGAGCTGCTGCTGCTGCACAGGCAATGGTGCAGCAGGGCAAGGCAGGTGCACCAGGCAGGTGCACCAGGCAAAGGTGCAGCAGGGCAAGGCAGGTGCACCAGGCAGGTGCACCAGGCAGGTGCACCAGGCAGGTGCACCTGCCTGGTGCGCGAGCCCCCTGCTGGCCAGAGCTGCTGCTCGACACGTTCTGGCGCACAGACTCCGCAGCGGGCAGACGCCAGTGAATATTTGCGGTGGGGGAGCCCTCTAGAGAAATACAAAGATCCCCCATATAGCCTTAACAGACTTTCGGGGCAAGTGCTGTTTGCGAGCACCTACGAAGGCCGGAATGGTGCACAAAGGGTTGGGTGGGGCCAGCACCACGCCCAGGCCGCCTTTGTCTCCCGAGTGTCATCGTGCCAGGTAGACATTTGAGGCCGAGTCGACCTCGGGGAGGCGCAGGACCGGTTCAGATCATCATTACTGGTGTTGGCCGTGAGCGGGAATCCAAGTGGGGCTGGTGGGTGCGTAGTGCAGTGCGCTACCTAAGGCATTGCCACACTTGGAACCCCTCCTCGTGATTAGAGTTTCACAAGCAATGGCTTAAAACATAATGTGACAGTCAGCCTTTGTGGCAAGTCTTACTTGAGCGAGTGCCTTGCAGAGCTGCGTGGCTGTGGTGCTGCACAGGAGCACCCACACCAGTCAGGCACACAACGAGAGGCGAGACAGAGCCGCATTGACGGGTGCGGTGAAGTATGGTGAACCCCCACCACCCCCACACCCGCGTCATGACCGACGCACCTAAACCACGTCACGTCACCTTGGTTACACTCTGGGAGCCCGTGCTGCTCATAGCCGACAGGCAGTCACGCAGACACTCCCCTGCACTCCGACTGCACTGTAGGGCCCTACCCTGGCCTGCACGCAGCCAGATGAAACACACACGCAGCACAGCGGCTGTTTGGCTCAGCGGGACAGTGAGCCGCTCGCAGTAGGAAGGGTGCAAGTTCAAATCCTGGTCGGGGTCGATATAAAACGAGTGTCGCTATGATCCACAGCGGTCGTCCTTTAGAGAGACTCGCCCCCATCGTAGGAATGTGGAATTGCTACCACTGGCTCCACAGGGCTCCGCATGCCCGAGATGTGCACAAATGCCTCGACGCCCATTCGAGGCGGAAGCCAGCGGCGGAATGTGGTGGTCTCCGCCGAGCGTTAAGAGAACTCGTCGTGGCACGGCCGAGTCTCGGAGAAGGCGTTTTGTGTCTGAAGCTCGGGGTCACAGCAGCGGAGTCACGGCAGCAGTGGAGGGTGACTGCGACGGTGGAGGCGGCATGTCAGGGCACAACCGAAAAAAAGACCCCAAACTTTGGAACAGGACAAACTGGAGGCAGCAGCATTCCAGGACTGTAACGGATGTATGAGTGAGGGGATAGAGTGTGGGGGGAGTGCCGCTAGGTGCCGATTGTACAAGTTAAATGAAAGTTTCACCTTGCACTGATAACGCCACATTGATTGCAGCCACTCTACTTCTACCATGAGACCCAACCTGAACCCAATCTGGCTGAGTCGCGGTTGGCTGCGTGGCTGGGGGTTGGGTGGCTGCTAGGGTGGCAGGGTGGCTGGGTTAGTCACTGGAGGCTGGGTGCTGGGTGCTGGGTGGCTGGGTGGCTGAGGCTGGGTGCTGGGTGGCTGGGTGTTGGCTGCTAGGGTGGCTGAGTGGCTGGCTGGCTGAGGCTGGGTGCTGGGTGGCTGGGTGGTGGATTTCTGGGTGGCTCAGTTGCTGTAGGCCGCGTGTCCGAGTGGCTAGTGGCTGGGCTCTGGGGTGGTGGGGTGGCAGGATGGCTGGGTGCCAGCTGACTGGGTGCTTGTTGGCCGTGTGCCTTTCTCTGGATTGCAAGTCTGTGGATTGCAGTGCATTCACCATGAAATGTACCACTGTGGCAGTTCTTCCTTTAATTGTCAGCAACCTGGCAGCCTATATAATGAAATAGCACCCATAGCAGAGGCCGTCCTGGTCAAAGAGTAGCAAACTCCTGTGCCAGCCGGTATCAGGAACTAAGTACTGTATCGTGAATTAGCATAGCAAACCCCAGGGGCACAGAGTCCAATAGGCTCCATCAACACAGCCGTCACCCAACGTTACCCCCCTCCACCCCCCCCCCCCCCCCCCCAGTCTGGGCTCGGCATCGCAGCTCCGTGGGAGAGATGCGCGCCGAGCATCTCTCCCACGGTAGTAGGTGACTGGCCACGGGTAGTACGGTAGTACGGTAGTACATGACTTCGGAAGACCGAGTTCGTAGCTATCATCAAGTGCTACGTAGACGGTGCCGGTTTGCTGCTGGCCGCTCGGGTGTTGTGTGTACATGTGGGCCGCACTCAGCAGCTGTGTGTTTAGGGGTTAGCGGTACACTGTCATATGGGAAGATAATACTTTATATTATAATAAATACATACAAACCTAATGCTTAATATAGTGTCGTTCATGCAAATTGCATTTCGCAATCACTCCTCTTTGAAAGTTACGTGACCACAGGTCCAAATGTTCTAAACGTCAAGCAGCCTGCAACAAACAGCACATGGGGTGAAGGGTGTGAGAGATACGAGTGGGCGAGTGTTTTTGAACCGAGCGAGGTGACAATAAGGGACTGGGATAAAGGGACAACGAGGGAAGGGAAGTCCAGAGTTTGGCACCGCGGTGCCGGACCGGACAACCCCACAGGATCGGGCTCCGCTCGCCGGGAAGCAGCGGCGCGCCGAGGGTGCGCGCCGAGGGTGCGCGCCGAAGGTGCGCGCCGAGGGCGCGCGCCGAGGGTGCGCGCCGAGGGTGCGCGCCGAGGGTGCGCGCCGAGGGTGCGCGCCGAGGGTGCGCGCCGAGGGTGCGCGCCGAGGGTGCGCGCCGAGGGTGCGCGCCGAGGGTGCGCGCCGAGGGTGGGCGCCGAGGGTGCGCGCCGAGGGTGGGCGCCGAGGGTGCGCGCCGAAGGTGCGCGCCGAGGGTGCGCGCCGAGGGTGCGCGCCGAGGGTGCGCGCCGAGGGTGCGCGCCGAGGGCGCGCGCCGAGGGTGCGCGCCGAGGGTGCGCGCCGAGGGTGCGCGCCGAGGGTGCGCGCCGAGGGTGCGCGCCGAGGGTGCGCGCCGAGGGTGCGCGCCGAGGGTGCGCGCCGAGGGTGCGCGCCGAGGGTGGGCGCCGAGGGTGCGCGCCGAGGGTGGGCGCCGAGGGTGCGCGCCGAAGGTGCGCGCCGAGGGTGCGCGCCGAGGGTGCGCGCCGAGGGTGCGCGCCGAGGGTGCGCGCCGAGGGTGCGCGCCGAGGGTGCGCGCCGAGGGTGCGCGCCGAGGGTGGGCGCCGAGGGTGCGCGCCGAGGGTGCGCGCCGAGGGTGCGCGCCGAGGGTGCGCGCCGAGGGTGCGCGCCGAGGGTGCGCGCCGAGGGTGCGTGCCGGGCCAGTCCTCACCAGCACGCGGTGCTCCACGCGGTCGGCGCGCAGCTCCAGCCTCACCCTCCTCTTGAGCCCGATCTTCACGCGGCCCATCACCTCCTTGACACTGTCTGCGGGGCGCAACACAAACAGGGTATGGCCACCGCCACTGCAGGCGCCTCCGGCGGCAAGTCGCCACCGCCGCTGCAGTCCACCAATCGTCAGGGGTTGCGAGTTCAACTCTCAGCTAGGGGGGTTGCCTCGGCCCATCATTCCTCCCTCCGGGGTCGACAAAATAGGTACCACTTTGTGGTGAAGTGAAAAGTGGTTGTCCTTTGGATAGACCTCATCCCGCCATAGGAATGTAGACTTTCCACCACTGGCTTTACAGAGCTGAAAATAGGAAATTACCGCCATCTAAATGCTCATCTGAGCAGCAGGAAATATCTCGGACTCGACTGTAATCACCACCAATGTAATCACCACGACTGTAATCACCACCATCACAACATTCCAGAGCACGCACGAATCATCCCCTCTGGGGTCAAAGGACTACAACTCTCAACATGGCCAGGGAGGAGAGGGTGTGGGCAGAGGAGAGAGAGTGTGGGCAGGTAAGGGAGGGCATGGCCAGGTAAGGGAGGGCATGGCCAGGTAAGGGAGGGCATGGCCAGGTAAGGGAGGGCATGGTTAGGTAAGGGAGAGTGTGGGCAGGTAAGGGAGGGCATGGCCAGGTAATGGAGGCATGGCCAGGTAAGAGAGGCATGGCCAGGTAAGGGAGGACAAGGCCAGGTACAAGAGGCATGGCCAGGTAAGGGAAAGTGTTGGCAGGTAAGGGAGGGCAAGGCCAGGTAAGAGAGGCATGGCCAGGTAAGGGAGGGCATGGCCAGGTAAGGGAGGGCATGGTTAGGTAAGGGAGAGTGTGGGCAGGTAAGGGAGGGCATGGCCAGGTAATGGAGGCATGGCCAGGTAAGGGAGGACAAGGCCAGGTACAAGAGGCATGGCCAGGTAAGGGAAAGTGTTGGCAGGTAAGGGAGGGCAAGGCCAGGTAAGAGAGACATGGCCAGGTAAGGGAGAGTGTGGCCAGGTAAGGGAGGGCATGGCCAGGTAAGGGAGGCATGGCCAGGTAAGAGAGGCATGGCCAGGTAAGGGAGGGCATGGCCAGGTAAGGGAGGGCATGGCCAGGTAAGGGAGGGCATGGCCAGATAAGGGAGGGTATGGCCAGGTAAGGGAGAGCATGGTCAGGTAAGGGAGGGCAAGGCCAGGTAAGGGAGGGCATGGCCAGGTAAGGGAGAGTGTGGCCAGGTAAGAGAGGCATGGCCAGGTAAGGGAGGGCATGGCCAGGTAAGGGAGGGTAAGGCCAGGTAAGGGAGGGCATGGCCAGATAAGGGAGGGCATGGTCAGGTAAGGGAGGGCATGGCCAGGTAAGGGAGAGCGTGGCCAGGTAAGGGAGGGCATGGCCAGGTAAGGGAGAGCATGGTCAGGTAAGGGAGAGCATGGTCAGGTAAGGGAGGGCATGGCCAGGTAAGGGAGGGCATGGCCAGGTAAGGGAGGGTATGGCCAGGTAAGGGAGGGCATGGCCAGGTAAGGGAGGGCATGGCCAGGTAAGGGAGGGCATGGCCAGGTAAGGGAGAGCATGGCCAGGTAAGGGAGGGCATGGCCAGGTAAGGGAGAGCGTGGCCAGGTAAGAGATGGCATGGTCAGGTAAGGGAGGGCATGGCCAGGTAAGGGAGGGCATGGCCAGGTAAGGGAGAGCGTGGCCAGGTAAGGGAGGGCATGGCCAGGTAAGGGAGGGCATGGCCAGGTAAGGGAGGGCATGGCCAGGTAAGGGAGGCATGGCCAGGTAAGAGAGGGCATGGTCAGGTAAGGGAGAGCGTGGCCAGGTAAGAGAGGGCATGGTCAGGTAAGGGAGGGCATGGCCAGGTAAGGGAGGGCATGGCCAGGTAAGGGAGAGCGTGGCCAGGTAAGGGAGGGCATGGCCAGGTAAGGGAGGGCATGGCCAGGTAAGGGAGGGCATGGCCAGGTAAGGGAGGGCATGGCCAGGTAAGGGAGATCATGGCCAGGTAAGGGAGGGCATGGTCAGGTAAGGGAGGGTATGGCCAGGTAAGGGAGAGCATGGCCAGGTAAGGGAGGGCATGGTCAGGTAAGGGAGGGCATGGCCAGGTAAGGGAGGACATGGTCAGGTAAGGGAGGCATGGCCAGGTAAGGGAGGGTATGGCCAGGTAAGGGAGGGCATGGCCAGGTAAGGGAGGGCATGGCCAGGTAAGGGAGGGCAAGGCCAGGTAAGAGAGAGTGTGGGCAGAGAAGAGAGGCAATGGGCAGGCAAGAGAGTGCATGGGATATAATAGGCAGATGAGGGAGAGCATGTTGCTGCTGCTGCTGATGATGACACGGGATAATGACTGGCGTGCCTGTGGAGGAATTTGACAAGAATCACAAAGCTGACGATCCCGCCTCCTTCCCACATATTCCTTTCCACACGAACATATTTAAAAGCAGGTTAATCACATCCCATCAGCCGCACGTCTTTCTGGGAGTGCACAATTGCGTCACCAGCACCGAGACGCTGAATGTCTAAATCGGGACAGTGTTGAACCAACGCTGCCGAAGTGAACCAACGCTGCCGAAGTGATACACTCCCGCAAAGGCCGCGTGGCTGATGAGATGAGTAAAAATAAAACACGTTCAGCGCGTTTAGTGCGTTCAGCGCGGAGAGCCGCCTCTGTGCAGGAGGCGGATTGCCTGACGATTGCGATGACCAGGGTGGCGTGGGGCGCACCTGACCACGATCACGAGCACATGGGTGACGGAGAGGGGTGACGGAGAGGGGTGACGGTGATGTCGATATCGCGAGGTGGCCAAATCATCCTCAATGCGCCCGACGTTGTCGCATCTCGGAAGAGCAGGTGACGACGAGGAGGGGAGGTGTAGAGGAGGAGGGGGGCGGGGGCGCGGGGTGGATAATAAGATGAAAGTGGTGGTTGGTGGTGATGTTGATGGTGTTGACGATTATGACTGTGATATTGATAACTGTGATATTGATAACTGTGATATTGATAACTGTGATATTGATAACGGCAATGTTGATGAGGCACAGGATGAAAATGGTGCGATGCCCATAATTATGATCGTCATGGTGTGATGATGACAGTGGCGGTGGCGATGATGATGATGATGTTGATAACGATGACGCAATTATATTTCCGATTAGAATGATTTGATTGACGATGATGGGTGGTAGTGGTGGTGGTAGTGGTGGTAGTGGTGGTGGTAGTGGTGGTTGTGGTGGTGGTAAGTGGTGGTGGTGGTAGTGGTGGTGGTGGGTGGCGATGATGCACGTCGATGGCGGTGGTTGTGGATCATTGCGGACCTGCGAGCTCGGGAGGGATGTCCGTCGCCTCGTCTGCCATGCTGCTGCCCTCGTCTCGCCGATGATGCTGCTGCTGATCTGCTGATGCTGCTGCTGCTTGCCGCTGCTGCTGCTGCCGATGGCGTCAACAAGAAGGCGATGGGGGACGGCGCGGACCAAGCGTGAGACTGCGCCCAGAACAGCAGCAGCGATTGCGGGAGCGCGGAGAGCGTGGGGGGTGGGGCAGAGATAGGGGGAGGGGGAGGAGAGAGAGAGAGGGGGAGGAGGGGGAGGAGAGGGTGGAGAGAGAGGGGGAGGAGAGATAGGGAGGAGAGATAGGGAGGATGGGGAGGAGGGGGAGGGTGGAGGGGGAGGAGAGAGGGAGGAGAGAGGGAGGAGAGAGGGAGGAGAGAGAGGGAGGAGGGGGAGGAGAGAGAGGGAGGAGGGGGAGGAGGGGGAGGAGAGAGAGGGAGGATGGGGAGGAGAGAGAGGGAGGAGGGGGAGGAGAGAGAGAGGGGGGAGGAGGGGGAGGAGAGAGAGGGGGAGGAGAGATAGGGAGGATGGGGAGGAGGGGGAGGGTGGAGGGGGAGGAGAGAGGGAGGAGAAGAGGGAGGAGAGAGGAGGAGAGAGAGGGAGGAGGGGGAGGAGAGAGAGGGAGGAGGGGGAGGGAGGGGGAGGAGAGAGAGGGAGGATGGGGAGGAGGGGGAGGGTGGAGGGGGAGGAGAGAGAGGGAGGAGGAGGAGGAGAGAGAGGGAGGAGGGGGAGGAGAGAGAGGGAGGAGGAGGAGAGAGAGGGTGGAGGGGGAGGAGAGAGAGGGGGCAGAGATAGGGGGAGAGGGGGGGGAGAGAGATAGGGGGAGATGGGAGGAGAGAAGGGGGGAGGGGATCAATGAGGGAGGGGCGAGAGATGGGGGTTGAGAGGGGAGGAGACAGGCGATGAGAGAGAGAGAGGTGAGACAAGGGAGGTGACGGAGGAATGAGGGAGGGGAGCGAGGTAAGGGAGGAGAGTGGAGAGCGGGCAGGGGAGAGGAACGGGACAGGCGGGTAGATGAGAGCGAGAGAGAGGGACATCTGCTGGAACTCCTGGGGCATCACGGATCTTCCTCCCTCGAACTCGTCGCTACCAGAATCCCAGCGCGGCTGTGCCCGCTCCACTTTGAGCGTGTTTCTCTATCCTCGTGCTGCTCAGTGTCTCCTTGTCCCCCCCTGTCTTTGTCTCCCTGTGTGTCTCTCTCTGTTGTGTGAGTTTGTGAGAGACTGCGTGCTCACTCACAGCACTTGTCCCGACACTGCTGTCTCGTGTCTCTGTGTGCGCGGTGGTGCAGCGATTAGCGCGCTACCCTAGGTCGACTCAGCATAAAATGAGTACCTAGTGCGATGTGTAAAAGCATTGCCACTAGGGAGACAAAGGCGGCCGGGCGTGGTGTTGGCCACCCACCCCCCTCGTGTGCCGTGCCGGCCTTCATAGGTGCCCACTAACAGCACTTGCCCCAACAATCCGTGAAAGCTACACGGGGGATCTTTGTCTTTTGCGGCTGCGCAGTGAGCTGAGCTCTGCGTGAGCTGCACGAGGTGGACATTCAGTGGGGAGGGGCACCGAGTGGACGTCCACCCGAGTGATGGGCGACATTCGCATCGCTGCCGACCCATACGCTTTACCCCGTACTCTTGTTCAGGCGCGATGACTCTCGGACGACACGAACTGGAGAAGGGCTTTCTTTTATTTTGATTGGGGGCGCTTCACGCAGATAACTTGGTCCAGGATGACTCGCAAATAACGCCGATGCGAAGACGGCGACGATCCCGAGCCCACGGCAGCCCCGAGCCCACGGCAGCCCCGAGCCCACGGCAGCCCCGAGCCCACGGCAGCCCCGAGCCCACGGCAGCCCCGAGCCCACGGCAGCCCCGAGCCCACGGCAGCCCCGAGCCCACGGCAGCCCCGAGCCCACGGCAGCCCCGAGCCCACGGCAGCCCCGAGCCCACGGCAGCCCCGAGCCCACGGCAGCCCCGAGCCCACGGCAGCCCCGAGCCCACGGCAGCCCCGAGCCCACGGCAGCCCCGAGCCCACGGCAGCCCCGAGCCCACGGCAGCCCCGAGCCCACGGCAGCCCCGAGCCCACGGCAGCCCCGAGCCCACGGCAGCCCCGAGCCCACGGCAGCCCCGAGCCCACGGCAGCCCCGAGCCCACGGCAGCCCCGAGCCCACGGCAGCCCCGAGCCCACGGCAGCCCCGAGCCCACGGCAGCCCCGAGCCCACGGCAGCCCCGAGCCCACGGCAGCCCCGAGCCCACGGCAGCCCCGAGCCCACGGCAGCCCCGAGCCCACGGCAGCCCCGAGCCCACGGCAGCCCCGAGCCCACGGCAGCCCCGAGCCCACGGCAGCCCCGAGCCCACGGCAGCCCCGAGCCCACGGCAGCCCCGAGCCCACGGCAGCCCCGAGCCCTTGCTCCGCGCCTCCTTTTATCCCCCGGCGTGGCCACGCCCCCCGCCCCTGGCCACGCCCATTTCTCGAACTCGGGCCCGTTCCCGAACTTCCCTGGCAATTCCCCCAAGTGAAAACTCTCCCTCTATTAGTCATCAACCCTGTAGCTTCTGCTCGTGATCGCTAGTCCACGCGCTGTCTCCACACACGCTGTCTACACACGCTGTCTACACACGCTGTCTACACACGCTGTCTACACACACACTGTCTACACACACACTGTCTCTACAAAGGGAATTGAGTTTTCAGGTCCATACGGCGTACAGCCGTTTAAATATGGGCAAAAAAAATATTGCGTCTATTTGTCTGTGTTTCTCCCTCGTGATGGGACTTTGTAGGATGAACGTTGATATTTCTAAGGGGCACGGGTGACCAATAATATCTGAATTGGCCTGTAACAAGGTAAGGCACTGATAAGGGGTTCGCAGGTGTGCATTCACGACCTTCAAGAAAGGAGCTGTCGCGGTGTTCCGTGCCACTGGTTTGTCACGTGGGGCATGCAATCCAGAGAGGTGTCCCCAGATTAATTCCATCTAAATTAAAAATGTTTTAATTTTACCAGGTAAGGCCCACTGAGCTGTGTAGCTCTTTTTCAGACGCGCCCTGGCCACACGTGACAGCCCAACGAAGTGTCTCATCATCGTGTGGACATTTATCGCAGCAAAATGCTCTAAACGCGCGTCGATTCTACATGTGGAGGGGAAAAGTTCGGAGGAACAAGAGAAAAATCCACGCAACCACGGGGAGAGAGAGAGACGCGCACTCCAATGATACAGCAGGCGTCAGGGCTCGAACCCACGACCTCCTGTATACCAGGCGAGGTCGTTAACATCTCCGAGCCATCGTGCGCCGCCGCTGCTGCCTCTGTCCAACCGAGCAGCGGTGTAAATTGGGGGTCACGTGATGATGGTGTCAATTGGCTTCAACAGCCGAACGGCAATATCAAGAAATGGTTTTATCCGTCCTGCCAATAAAACAGGTGTTAAGATGTTAAAACACCAAATAGAAACGTTTGCAAGCAATCGAGTCTGCATGGACCACACGTGCGTGTGGTAGAACATGCGAGCAAAACCCGGTCTCATAAAGGAATCCATTGTCATTGACCCGCCTACACATTCAAGTGTGGGTACGCCCACCTCCCTTCCAAGACGTCTTGCTCGCCGTGTAAGAAGAGGGGAGGGGGTCCCGCTCACTGAGGCCCTTTCGCCAGCAGGTGTCGTGAGCGAGGCGTTGCAAGGGGTCCGCGTGCGCTCCTTTACCTTCTAGGCAGCGAGGGGCGAGGGCCACAACAAAAGTGGCCACGCGGTGAGTCGGGGCTGCCCGTGCCGTCGGTGTCCGTGCGGGCGAGTCCCTGGGTGGAGCCCGCAGGCTTGCTGGGGCAAGTGCTGTGAGCGGGCATCTATTGAAGCTCAACTCTTTGTTTTATTGTACGAGGTAAGGCCCACTTGCGCTATGCAATTATTTGTTCAGAAGCGACCTGGCTATCACAAATGATAGGTCACACGAAGTGGACTTATCGTCGTGCGGATATTTATAAGCAGCCAGATACTCTAACCGTGTGGTGTCGATTCTAAATGTGGAGAAAAAAACGGAGGACGCGGAGGGAAAATCCACGCGACCACGGGGAGAGAGACACCGCAAACTCCAAATTGCAGGTGTCGTCAGGGTGGGGATAGAACCCACCACCTCCTGTGCACCAGGCGAGGTAGTTAACATTTCCGAGCCACCGCGATCATGATGGTGAGAGAGAGACACGCAAACTCCAAATATACAGCAGGCGTCGTCAGGGTCGGGATGGAACCCACGAGCTCCTGTACACCAGGCGAGGTAGTTAACATCTCCCAGCCACCGCGGTGCCGTGTTAAGCCGACGCGGCTGGCCAGCACCACGCCCGGCCGCCATGGTTTACACGGCACCCGCTGCTGTCCTCGCAGAAGTCTGAGTTGACCTCGGCGATGGACAGAGGCCGCGTCAGATGTCCATGGATGTTAAAGGCGAGTGGACATCAAACTCATGATACCGGGTATATAGGGCAGTAGTGCCAACCACTGCGCCACCGCTCCCCACATACACACGTGTCATGACACAAGACACACACACACACGTGTCATCACACGTGACACACACACACGTGTCATCACACAAGACACCTACACACGTGTCATCACACAAGACACACACACACGTATACGCACACACGGCTTTATGAAAGTCGATTTAATTCAAAGGAAACATACATGTCACTTGTAAACACATCAACTCCAGGACGTGCCTCTCCATTGAGTCACACGCTGCACCACCACTGTCCACATTGCATCACACACCTGCAAACAGACAAAAACACCTGTCCAGTGACACATTACATCCAGCATCACACTAACAAGCCTCGTCAGACACATCTACTTTTTTCAGAAACACTGGTATACCTATTGGGACGTGCGTACGTGCATACCTGTCAAGACCCGCGCTATCATCTGGTATGCAGAGTGCAGTACAGTAACTAAATAAACCGATGTTGGCACTCCCAGTGCCACACACACTGAGGAGGCCAGGAGCTATGAGGCTGGGTCCACACCCCTCACCCCCAGCTCATCTCCTCCACTCCATTTACAACTGGCACATCTGAGCCGTGCCAGCAGGCCGGGGCTAGCACGGCACGGGTGGTTTTCCCACTGGCATTTTACTTAGCCGGAAAATCAAGCCGCCGCTACGGCTGGCTCCGCAAGGAGAAGTCCGAATCTGGCTCGGGGCCAAGCAGGGCCAGGGGTGGGGCACGCGACGCCTTCGGTTCGTCAAACGTCGGCCGCACACGCAACTCGGCCACGCCGTCAAGTCGTCGCCCTGCGAGCGTCTAGACGACGCGTCGGCGCGGG
The DNA here is from genome assembly GCF_964198595.1 of Lampetra fluviatilis. Lineage (NCBI taxonomy): Eukaryota > Metazoa > Chordata > Hyperoartia > Petromyzontiformes > Petromyzontidae > Lampetra > Lampetra fluviatilis. Next base: position 575,311 of record NC_136316.1, read on the forward strand.
ACATCAACGGGCTCGTGCAGTGGAAAAGCAACGCGCGTTTTCCCCGAAGCCCGTGGAAAAGCGGTGCCTAGCGGATGGCGCGCAAAGTCCCGTTCACCGTACGGGCGAAGGTGTCGCTAGGACGATGAACCACGCGAGCTCTTCAAACGCAATTCGCCAGCGCAACCTCAAGGCGAGCACGCGGAGGTCGCGAGAGGCCCTTGCAGTGGCTGAGTCGCCAGATTGAACACATTCCCCTCCGGTGCACGATTAGTGCTGCCGACAAGCTCGCGGGGGCAGGTGGGCCAGCGGTATAGCAAGCTGCTCGCAGGAATCGGGAGGTTGAAAAGTGGGTGGGGGGGATAAAATAAGTACTATATTGCGGGGAAAATCGGCGGTGATTGTCGTCTGGAGAGGCTTAGCCCACGCCATAAGAATGTGGAATTTTCAACTTCCGTGAACAAGAGATGGGCACCCGCGAAGGCGCTCGCGGTGACGGACGCGTGTCGCCCCGTGGCCCACGCGCGCGTGTCCCCCTAACCGCGACCCGCGTCTGCGAGCGACCGGAGCGACCGCGCGGGCGCGGTGTTGAGATCGGCGGAGCGGCGAGGCCCGAGGCAAAACGAGACGGTGAAGTAAAAACGATGGAATTGAGTTCCCGCGAGCGGGCGCCGTGGGGGCGGGCTGCTGCGTCGTGAGATCGGGAGAGGCGGCGGCGTGGGGAGGCCGTCACCCGGCAGCGGATCGGCCGCGGCTGACGCCGATCGTGACGGCGACGGCCCCCGTCGTATCGGCCGCGGAGCCGGAGCGGAGCGGAGAGCGAGGCCCCCCCCCCCCCCCGTGTGGGTCGCGCCGTGTCGCCTTCTCGTCGGCCACGGCGCCGATTCCGCGGTTGCTTGACGGCGGGCTTCCCGCGTAGTTCCGTCTAGACGGTGCCGTCGCCGTCAGCGGGGCTGCTGTCGTTCCCCCCGCCTGTGGGACACACGCACGTGCGCACGCACACATACACACACGCACACACACACGCGTGAATGTCGTTCGGAATAGTTACCAACAGCACTGCAGTGCTCTATCCACAGCGAGGCCAGTGATGGTTCTGTGCTGTGTATTACTGAGCTCATCGTCCGGTTAGGACCCGTATCTCGGGCCCTTGCCTGTAGACACCTGGCAGTTAACCAGCATTGGTTGAGGCAAGCTTGACTCTGCTGAAGAGGCAATGAATGTTGCGGCTGGTTCAGAGTTTGCTTGTGTTGAACAAATGCTGCTGAAACGATCCACCCCGAGGAGTGTGAAAAGTAATTGTCGGAGTGTGTTGTGCTGTCTGCGTCTTTGTTGTGTGACCCACACGGGGCAGTGCTCTGATAGGTGTGAGCGGAGGGTGTCAATGGGGGTGAGTGTAGGGGTGAGTGGCAGGGTGAGTGTAGGGGTGAGTCACAGGGTGAGTGGCAGGGTGAGTGTAGGGGTGGGTGGCAGGGTGGGTGTAAGGGTGAGTGGCAGGGTGGGTGTAAGGGTGAGTGGCAGGGTGGGTGTAAGGGTGAGTGTAGGGGTGAGTGGCAGGGTGAGTCACAGGGTGAGTGGCAGGGTGAGTGTATGGGTGAGTGTAGGGGTGAGTGGCAGGGTGAGTCACAGGGTGAGTGGCAGGGTGAGTGTATGGGTGAGTGTAGGGTGAGTGGCAGGGTGAGTCACAGGGTGAGTGGCAGGGTGAGTGTATGGGTGAGTGTAGGGTGAGTGGCAGGGTGAGTGTCAGGGTGAGTGGCAGGGTGGGTGTAAGGGTGAGTGGCAGGGTGGGTGGCAGGGTGGGTGTAAGGGTGAGTGTATGGGTGAGTGTAGGGTGAGTGGCAGGGTGAGTGTCAGGGTGAGTGGCAGGGTGGGTGTAAGGGTGAGTGGCAGGGTGAGTGTCAGGGTGAGTGGCAGGGTGGGTGTAAGGGTGAGTGGCAGGGTGGGTGGCAGGGTGGGTGTAAGGGTGAGTGTAGGGGTGAGTGGCAGGGTGAGTCACAGGGTGAGTGGCAGGGTGAGTGTATGGGTGAGTGTAGGGTGAGTGGCAGGGTGAGTCACAGGGTGAGTGGCAGGGTGAGTGTATGGGTGAGTGTAGGGTGAGTGGCAGGGTGAGTGTCAGGGTGAATGGCAGGGTGAATGTAAGGGTGAGTCACAGGGTGAGTGGCAGGGTGAGTGTAGGGTGAGTCACAGGGTGAGTGGCAGGGTGAGTGTATGGGTGAGTGTAGGGTGAGTCACAGGGTGAGTGGCAGGGTGAGTCACAGGGTGAGTGGCAGGGTGAGTCACAGGGTGAGTGGCAGGGTGAGTCACAGGGTGAGTGGCAGGGTGAGTCACAGGGTGAGTGGCAGGGTGAGTCACAGGGTGAGTGGCAGGGTGAGTCACAGGGTGAGTGGCAGGGTGAGTCACAGGGTGAGTGGCAGGGTGGGTGTAAGGGTGAGTGGCAGGGTGAGTGTAGGGGTGGGTGGCAGGGTGGGTGTAAGGGTGAGTGGCAGGGTGAATGGCAGGGTGGGTGTAAGGGTGAGTCACAGGGTGAGTGTAGGGTGAGTGGCAGGGTGAGTGGCAGGGTGAGTGGCGGGGTGGGGGAAGCGAGGGTACGCACGGAGGGAGGCGACGCGCTGGATCTGGGCCTCCAGGGCGGCCGTGTGGCAGCCCTGCAGGAAGGCCTCCGCGTACTGGAAGAGGCTGAGGAGGCCGGGCCGTGGTGCCGCGCAGGCCAAACCGTCCACCATGTAGGCCACAGCGTCCCTGCACGCTGCTCACATCGAATCGATAGCGGGGATCAACGCGGCAGCGCCATCGGTGATCGATTCAGCAGCGAGGATCGGTATGGCAATAGAGCGGCCTGGTGCCGATTATACAAGCTGTGGTGGCTCCTCTCCTCTGTTGGGGACGTTCTAAACATTTGCTTATAAAAAAAAATATTCCGTAATAATTTTTCAATAAAAAAAAGATCTAAAGACACTGCCGCACACGTTAGTGCGCCTGCGCGTGATATTTTGCTCCGATTTCTCGTCGCTCCGTTTGCCGTCCTTTATTTTGCACTTTTGCCGTTGTCATCTTGGTGACCCAGGCCACACAACACGACAGCCACACACCCACTGCACTACAGCCACACACTCACTGCTTTGAGCTTCCCACTGCACTACAACCGGAACCCTCACACTTGAATCAGCTGCTCACTCACACACTCATGTATGGATCTATCCATCCATTTATTCATCTATTCACTCCCTTGCCCACTCACCCACCCACCGTGGCAAGCTAAACGTCGAGCCCTGCCATGATGCGTAGGAGCGGGGGGGGGGGGGGTGCGATCCTGTCAAGGCTCCCGTTGTGGTGGCGCCTCCCGTCACACATCACCTGCCCCGTCGCTCGTCACCTGCCCCGTCACTCACTACCTGCCCCCTCGCTCACCACCTGACCCCTCACTCGTTACCTGCCACGCTTCCCGTCGCTCGTTACCTGCCCCGCTTCCCGCGGGCTCGTCCAGCCGGCGCAGGAGCCGCTCCGTGGGGATGAGGTAGAGGCAGCGTCCGGAGTCGCAGCAGCAGCAGCGGCAGCAGTCGTCCCAGAACGACAGCAGCCACGGCCTCGCCTTGAGCTCCGGGTAAACTGCAGCGGGAAATGCGGGAACCCGTCAAACACTCCGGACACTGTGTGAGTGAACGAGCGTGTGCGTGAGCACGTGAGCGTGTGCGTGTGTGTGTGAGCGTGTGTCTAGGCGAGTGAGTGGGCAAGCGTGTGTATGGGTGACGAGGCAAGCGGGTGAATGAGTGTATGTATGGGTGAGTGAATGGGTGAGTGGGTGTATGGGTGAGTGGGCAAGTGTGTGCGAGTCACTGGTGTTTGCCGTAGCGCAGAGTGCCAACCGCCACACTATAAATCACCATGCCAGTGACGTATATCTGACCCGGTTGTGGGCCTCCACCAGGTCGAATCAGTGCTGGTGCGACGTGTAAACATCACCACTGGGGCGACAGAGGCAGCCGAGCGTAGTGCTAGACACCCCGCCCCTCGTGTGCCGTGCTGGCCTTTATAGGTGCTCGCTAACAGCGCTTGTCCCAATAGTCTGTTAAGGCTATGCGGGAGATCTTTGTCTTTTTTCCGTGCGTGGGTGAATGGCGGCGGTGGTCGGCGTGCGTGCGTGTGTGGTGTGCGTGGTGCGTGCCACGTGCCGTGGGCGGCCTGCGTGGCGGGGCGCGTGCCGTCGCGCCCACTGAGCTTGGCCACCTTCCTCAGCACCGGCGCCTGGGCGAGCAGCTTGCGCACCACGGGGTCCTCGTTGTAGCCCAGCTGCTGGCACAGTTCCAGCCTCTGCGGCGTGGCGAGAGTCAAGAGGGCGGCCGGCTCGGATCACAGAGAACACAAACCCGTCAGGGTCTCACGCGGACACACAATATCTAACGGAGGGGGTCCTTGTCTACCCGGCAATTTCCCAGCCTCGGTTTCAAGGCAGCCCATCGCTGCTGACGAGACGGATGAATATCCACAAAACGGCCGAAGAGCTCGCTGGCATTGAGCCAGAGAGACGCGCGGCGGCGTAGCTCACCAGGAGGAGTCGCAGGCACGCGCGCAGGTGCTCCGCCAGCGCCGCGTCCAGGAGCTCGTCGCCGGTCGTCACGGGGACGGGGCTGGGCTCGCGGCTCGCGCCCATGCCCACGTCCTCGGCGGTGCCGCTGCCGCTGCCGCCACCCAGGCCGCCGCCGATCGAGCCGCGGCGCTTCTCGTGAGGCCTGCACCGCCACGCGAGCCGGGCCGTTAACGTCGGTTTGACCGGCCCCAGGAGCGGCGATCGCAGAGCAACGCCGGCGCGGCGCGAGTGAGGTGCGAAGGGAGACGCCGCCACCGCCACCGCGGTGGTGGTGGCGGTGGAATGGTGTAGCGGTGCGCCAGACCTGCAACTCAGACGTTGCAGGATCGATTCCATCTCTCGACGCGGCAGTGGAACCAGCAATTGCCCCGGGATTGCGATTCCAGGTGTGCGAGCGGGGGTGGTGCCGCGCTAGCGGCGGCGGTGCCCTGCGAGTGGAGGGGTGGTGCCACTCACCCTCGGCTGTCCCCGCACTCGGACCGCTCTCCATCAGAAATGTCCAGGAAGTCGAAGCTGCCCAAGGCGCTCTCCACCGTGAGACTCGCGCTCGACTCGTGGCTCTTCAGAAATCGGCACTTCTACAAGACAAAGACAAAGATCCCTCGTGTAGCCTTAACAGACTGTTGGGGCAAGTGCTGTTCGCGAGCGCCTATGAAGGCCGGTACGGCACATGGTGGGGGTGGCTGGCCAGTATCACACCCGGCAGCGATGTTTACACACCGCACCAGGTACTCATTTGAGGTTGAATCGACCTAGGGGAAGCCCAGGACCGGTTCAGATAAATGTCAATGGTGAGCAGGAATCTCACTCGGGTGATGGGGCTCATAGTGCAGCGTGCTAACAACTTCTCTACCGCTCCCCACACACACACGCACCTAGTGCTGGGAATACGATTTCAGCCGATGCTCGCTGCTATTTCCCCTCTGCGGAGACATCGTAGCGATAGGAGCAGTCGTTTCATTCAGTCTCACTTTGTACTTCACTGCTGCACGTGTCCGGCCACTGTACAAAGTCTCCATGCTATGTGACGGTATGAACAGCTGTTCCCATCTGGAGAAGCTCCTGGCGTTCGGGAAGACGCCGCCCACTCACAAATATCATTAACATCGTCGCAGCGGCTCGCGCCGAGCGGCGCTGCGATCGGCAACGCAAAGCGCAGCGAGCGGCGAGCGAGACCTGAGTGGCGTCCAGGAGGGAGAGAAACGCCGTCTCCATCTCCTCCAAGTCCTCCAGGCCGTGTCGGGCCGAGCGGGCCTCCAGCGCGACGCTCAGCTCCCTCGCGGCCTCGTCCAGGCCGGGCCCCGTCGCCGCGCGCTCGCCCGCGGCCGCCCTCCCCTCGCACGCCGCGCCGCCGCACCGCGCGGGCCCCGCGCCGCCGTCCCCGGTCGTCTGCGGCGGGCGGGCGACGCCCTGGACGACCGCGACGGACGCGTCGCCCGCCGGGGCTTCCCGGCGCCCGGGCGACGCCGGCCCGGAGAAGGGCGACGTCTCGCGAGCGGCCGTGACCGCGGGCGGCGGGCGAGCCGGCTTCGTGGGGGACCACGGGGGCGAGGAGAGGTCGCGCGGCGAGGACGGGTGGCGGGACGAGCCGAGCGACGGCGCGGGGCTGTCCAGCGAGTCGGAAAACACGGAGGAGGCGTCGTCCGTCGGGTAGAACTCCTCCTGCCCGACGCAAACGCGCTCGTCAGCAGTGCGCGGCCGCGCGACCCGACGCCGCTGCGAGAGTGAGGGCGGGCGACGACGCCTGTGCACCGAGAAGGTGGGAGGCGTGCGGGTGGTTGAGCTGGGGATGCAGCTGGGGCCTGCTTTGCGACTGACGGAGGCGATTTGGCAGCGGGTAACAAAAACAGAAAACACGTACGGTGCGATCTGGTGCAAGGTGCGTTGTGTAATTCGGCATTCACAGGGGCACCGCTCTAAAGGCTGCATCAGTTTGGCGATCGGCAAACACATGGTTGTTGTGTTGAAACAAGAGCGTAGTAACTATGTACATCACCCCACGCAGAGTCGTCGAGATTGGACTGGTAACTACGGTACAGTGAATACAGTAACGTTTTACAGTAGGAAATATTTGAATGTTTATTCAAGCGCATTTCATTTCGGAAACAATTATAGAACACGTAAAAAAACACACACAACACCTACAAAGATGTTATACAAGAATGTACGAAAATAAGCGATTTTAAATGATTAGTGATTATCCGGCGTTTTTTAAAATCCGGCGCCCCCTTCCCCCTCTAAGCCGCCGGATAATCGATGATCATCTGTCTGTAGATAATCGATGATCTACTGTACGTTATATTTCTTGTATGAACAAACAAAAGGCCATAAAAGCCAAAAATGAAATACCAAAAAAAAAACACGCAATGAACGAAGCGACGTGCCGAATAACCGTGCATCTCTTCGGCTCGTTCCTTCCTATCCAACAGAAACAAGACAACTAGGGAGTGAGGGAGGGAGGGAAGGAGGGAGGGAGGTGGGAGCTCACGAAGAAGGCTTGGTCGGGTGTGCTGGGCGTGCTGGGGGAGCCGGGCGCCGTCCGGTGCGACGAGGAGGCGCTGGGCGTGCGGCGGTGGCCGCTCACGGAGCCGAGGCGAGACAGCGGCTCCTCGCGCTCCAACGCTCTGCGGCAGCGACACGCACGCACGCATGCAGGCACACACGCAGGCATGCACGCACACAGGCAGGCAGGCACACAGGCAGGCGTCTTCCAGTCGCGCCGACACTGTAGGCGAGGGGGTTCACTTTGTCCCTCACATTAGGAATTGCGGGCGCGTATATTGCATTTTTAAAAATCTTAAATGTAAACGACTGAAAATAAATTAAAGGTGGCCAGTTTGGGCCCCCCCCCAAACTCCGCCCATGGCGGACACACATGATGAGCACGTGGATGATGTCTGCGTGTGTGCGGCGCGCGTACAGCCAGCTGACGAGCAGCTGCAGCTTGACGGTGCCCAGGGGGTTGATGTTCATCTCCAGCTGCCGCTCGTCCTTGCGGTAGAGCTCCGCGGGCTCCAGGCTCACCTGCCCCACCAGCGTCTGCGTCACCAACCCCTTCAGTTCCACCACCTGCGGGGACAGCCACGGGGCAACAACAGCAGCAGCCGCTAAGTGGCAGCGATGTCGCCGCGGCGCTTGTACCAGACTAGGTGCATTTGAAGGCTCGCTGTGCCAACTTGCTGTATTTTAGCCGGCCGGCACTTTGCTTGTTGTTGTGAGCATTGCTCCTTCGCCCTTCACTTTTGTTGGAAGGCGACTGCCTCCAACTGCCCAGTAGGGTCCTTCAACGGGCCTCCTCAATAGAGGCCGATCTTGACACTGCAGGTACCGGTCGTCAGCAAGCCCACTCAGCTCCACATCCTCCTGTGCCACATCAGCTCCATCTCTTCTCCAGTCCAGACAAACTCACACATAGCTATGCGCGCTTATGTGCGCGTGCGTGACGCACCCAACATCATCGTTGCTGACGTTCGAATATCTGGGCCTGTCAACTAAGCCTCAAATTCCGTGCTGTGAACTCCCACCTTGACGACGATCGGCTCGCCGATGAGCGGCAGCAGCACGGTGCCGTCGCTCGCCCAGCACTGCTCGCCCTCGGCCCCGATCCTCCCTCGCACCTTCCACCGCTGCCTCCCGTGACGCAGCGACACCTGCAGCAGCAACAGCCTCGTTAAGAGGGGGACGGGGGGGGCGTGGGGGTTGGGCAGCTGAGGTGGACAGGGGGGGGGTTCAAGTGGCGAGGGGGGTACTGGGAGACGGTTCACGCGGGCTGCAAGTTTGAGGCGACTCCTGAAATCACCGCAGAAGCACCGCGGCTTGTCGGACCTCCGAAGCTGAGCAAGGTTGGGCCTGATTGGCAATTAGATGCGTGATTATCAGGATTCACGGAGGTTTTTATGGGTAAATTATCTCGATGGTAACCCTGATGCCTCCTGTATATTTTGGAGTTTGCATGTTCTCCCTGTGGTCGCATGGATTTTTCTATGGGTTTTTCCTTCTACATTTAGTATCGACATGTGTTTAATAAGAGTATCTGGCTGCTATAAATGTCCACATGATGATAAGCCACTTCGATGAGCTATCATTCGTGGCCAGGTCGCTTCTGAACAAGAGCTCAGTGGGGCCTCACCTGGTAAAATAAAAACAGTTGAGAATTTATTAGAATTATTGTTGTGCTTGTTTACCCAGGGAAGCCTCGCTGAGCCTGCAGACTACCGTGTTTCCAAAAACGTGGGACCGTGACGCCAGCACACAATGGCCTTACTCGTCTTCAAAGGACCGACAGCCCGTGACCGAGAAGACGGTCACGAGCTGCGGTGCGCAGAGCGACTCGCCGCTGCTGTTGTGACGCCGGTCGGACACCGCGCGCTCGGTAACGACAAGCGTAGCGAACGGACTACGGCGAAGGGCACAGAGAAGCGCCGGAGCGGTGCATGCTGGGAATTTATGTGGAGAGACGGGGAGAGGAGAGGAGCACTTGGATTAGTGAACATCGCAATTGGATTAGTGAACACCGCACGCAGATTAGTGAAGGCCGCACGCGGATTAGTGAACACCGCACGCGGATTAGCGGACACCACATGATTAGTGACTGCGCACGGGTAAGTGAGCATGCAAGAATGAGTGAGCGCGTGCGGATTAGTGAACACCACATGATTAGTGACCACACATGGATAAGTGAGCATGCAAGAATGAGTGAGTGCGTGCGGATTAGTGAACACCGCACGCGGATTAGTCCCAGAGGACGTCTGCAGAAGAAGATGGAGCGACGATTAAATCAGTTTGTTGCATATCATGGATCGTGGGAGGTGGTGGCGCCTTGGGCAGGCCTTCATCCAGCGGTGGATGGAACACGGCTTAATGATGCACGCAGCGAGCGCGGCAGCTCATCGTCGCGGGCTCACCTCGTAAGTGTCCTTGGGGCAGAGTCGCGCGAAGCCCACGAGGCCTGGAGAGAAACGGAACACGGACAGAGAGAGAGACAGAGAGAGCGTGGGGCTCATACGCGACTCACAGAGACCCCGAGCACGGCGGTGAGCGCGGTGAGGGTGGTGAGGATGGTGGGGATGGTTGGGGGGGGGGGATGAGGGTGGCGAGGACGGTGAGCGCAGTGTAAGCGGTGGGTGTGGTGAGAGTGGTCAGGGCGGTTGATGTGGTGAGAGCGGTGAGGACAGTGAGGAGGATGAGGGTGGTGAGAGTGGTGAGGGTGGTGAGGACGGTGAGGGTGCTGAGGGTGGTGAGAGCGGTGAGGGTGGTGAGGGTGGTGAGGGTGGTGAGGGTGGTGAGGGTGGTGAGAGCGGTGAGGGTGGTGAGGGTGGTGAGGGTGGTGAGGGTGGTGAGGACGGTGAGGGTGGTGAGGGTGGTGAGAGCGGTGAGGGTGGTGAGGGTGGTGAGAGCGGTGAGGGTGGTGAGAGCGGTGAGGGTGGTGAGAGCGGTGAGGGTGGTGAGAGCGGTGAGGGTGGTGAGAGTGGTGAGGGTGGTGAGAGTGGTGAGGGTGGTGAGGGTGGTGAGGGTGGTGAGGACGGTGAGGGTGGTGAGGGTGGTGAGAGTGGTGAGGGTGGTGAGAGCGGTGAGGGTGGTGAGAGTGGTGAGAGTGGTGAGGGTGGTGAGAGTGGTGAGGGTGGTGAGAGTGGTGAGGGTGGTGAGGGTGGTGAGAGCGGTGAGAGTGGTGAGGGTGGTGAGAGTGGTGAGGGTGGTGAGAGTGGTGAGAGTGGTGAGGGTGGTGAGAGCGGTGAGGGTGGTGAGGGTGGTGAGAGCGGTGAGGGTGGTGAGAGTGGTGAGGGTGGTGAGAGTGGTGAGGGTGGTGAGGGTGGTGAGGGTGGTGAGAGTGGTGAGGGTGGTGAGAGTGGTGAGGGTGGTGAGAGTGGTGAGGGTGGTGAGAGTGGTGAGGGTGGTGAGAGTGGTGAGGGTGGTGAGAGTGGTGAGGGTGGTGAGAGTGGTGAGGGTGGTGAGAGCGGTGAGGGTGGTGAGAGCGGTGAGGGTGGTGAGAGTGGTGAGGGTGGTGAGAGTGGTGAGGGTGGTGAGAGTGGTGAGGGTGGTGAGAGTGGTGAGGGTGGTGAGAGTGGTGAGGGTGGTGAGAGCGGTGAGGGTGGTGAGAGTGGTGAGGGTGGTGAGAGCGGTGAGGGTGGTGAGGGTGGTGAGGGTGGTGAGAGTGGTGAGGGTGGTGAGGGTGGTGAGGGTGGTGAGAGCGGTGAGGGTGGTGAGGGTGGTGAGGGTGGTGAGAGCGGTGAGAGCGGATATCACGGAGCTACCTCTGGTAGTTTCAACTGCGAGCGTTCGACAAACCTAGAATCTTCACGTGGAATTCTCCCAGGAAGTTCTCCATTTGGCCTTCAAGCTGAGCCATGGTCTGAGTTTGGTTGCGCGCACGTGAAGACAAATGCACACACGCACACAGAAACACACACGCACGTGCAGACACGCACGCACCACAGACACGCGGTTATTGTTAGTGAGCACATAGCAAGGCCAAGACAGCGCACGCAGGAGTGGGGTGGCCCGCACTGTCCCCCATCACCTTTGTCTCCCCAGTGCTGGTATTGACGCACAGCTCGAAGGCCGAGTCGACCTAGGGGCAGCCCCGGACGAGTTTTTAAACCAAGCTGCCACTGAGGTTGTCCACAGTCAGGAATCAAACTCGGGGGGAGAGGTTCATTGCCGAGCAAGAGGCTCACCGCTGCACCACCGCCCCCTAGCGCGAGGGTGCGTGCGTCGGGGCTTTGTGTGCACGCGTCTGGGCTGGACGTAGCTGCACTTGTAAGTCCATGTGGTTTGTCTCGGGGTGGGGGGGGGGGTTGTAGGGAGCGGTAGTGTAGCGGTTCCATTCCCGCTCAAGAAAAAAGGCGGGCCGGGCGCCGTGTTGGCCACGCAGCGCGTCGTGTGCGCCGTGCCGGCCCTCGCAGATGCTCGCTAGCGGCACTTGCCTCCCGACGGTCTGTCAAGGCTACACGGGGGGGGGGGGGGGGGTCTTTGTGTAGCGCGTGCGTGAGAGGTGGGGGAAGGGTGGGGGGGGGGCACCTCGCAGCACTCGCGGGCGCTGCGCTGGGCCTGCGCGAGGGCGTCGCGCGCCCCGCGGGTCGAGGGGGAGCACGCCAACGCCCTGCTCAGGTTCTCGGCGCCGCCGTGGAGACGCGTGTGCACGGTGTGCTCCTCCTGCAGCGCCTCCACCTGCGCGCCCACCGTCACGAGCGTCGGAGTTAAACGTCGAGAGCCAGCGCTCGCTGTCGACAACCCTCGAGCGAGACAATTTCATCCGAACGTCGGGGTCATCGCCCTCCCCTGCACGATCGCACCATCACGTCACCGTGGGGTGCGAAAGAAGTTCAACATACATCACCCAGTCAACGCGTGTGTGAGAGTGCGCGTGTCGGCGTGTGTAAGAGTGCGCGTGTCGGCGTGTGCAGGTGTGTAAAGGTGTGTGTGCGCAAGTCTGCGGGGAGTGAGAGAGTGGCAATCCGTGTACGGTTCCCGCTCACGGCAAACACCAGCGAAGATCGTCTGAACCAGTCCTGGGCCTCCCCAAGGTCGACTCATCCTCAAATGAGTACCTCGTGCAATGTGTAAACATCCCCACTACGGAGATCAAAGCCGCCGGGCGTGCTATTTGGCTTTCATCCCCTTGAGTACCGTTTCATCCTTCATAAGTGCTCTCCAACGGCACTTGACCCAACGGCCTGTATAAGGCTACAAACGAGGATCATCTTTGTTTTTGTGTGCAAGTGTGTGGAGAGGTGTGGTCACCTTGCTCATGTGAAACTCCAGCCGCCGCAGGCTTCGCTCGTTGGCTTTAATTTGCTGGGAAAGAGATGCGGAAACGTCAGGGCAGAACAACGGTGTCACGCGCCCGGAGCGCAGCGCGCATCGCGACAGCGCCATATAATCACGAGCGGACGTGCTGTCCCATTCCCACATCTGTCTGGACCGGACATCCAACGTTGTCACATCAGCGGTGGAGTCCGGCTTGAACCAACGACGTGGTCTTACAGGCCAGGGCGTCTCCACTGGACGTGGGCCGCAGTTCGGCGGAGCGCTCTGCGGCACCACCGCGACAACCGTGTCTGGCCGAGTGAGCCCCTCGCCGGAGATCGCCCCGCGAGGGGTTCAAGATGTCGAAGAAGTCCGTTTGTGATTGCCGAGGCATTGGGGCTTGTAATCGCGTTTACAGTCCCCAAATCAGCGGTGGAAATTCCACATTCCTATATATGGGTGCCACTGTGGCCAGATGTTAACAACCTCGCCTGATATACAGGAGGTCGTAGGTTCGATCCTGACCCTGACGCATGGATTTTTCTCCGGGTCCTCCAGTTTTTGTCTCCACAATTAGAATCAAATTTCCACGTGATAATAAGCCACTTCGTTGAACTATCATTTGTGGCCAGGGCGCTTTTGAAAAAGAGCCATATAGCTCAGTGGGCCTTACCTGGTGAAATAAAAACAAAAGAAATGTTTTTATGTATGCTGAACTTCTTTTGCACCATACGTAGCCAACTGTGCTAAGGTGGGCAGGAGGGTCTATCCGTTGGACAACCGCGGTTGACTTCCCCACACAATGATGATGATGATGAGTGGACCCCGCCCCCAATCTCCAAAGACAAGGATGTAAGCTCCTCGCAAACCTTGAGATTGCGGTCTGCTCGCTCTACCGCTGGGCCCACCCTGGCCGGATCTACCGTGCGGGGCAGGGAGACGTGGACCGAGGCGAATTGCCTCCGTGCTTCTGTCAGCTCTTTCCCACGCAGGATGTGCGCGCGTGGCCATGGTGTCGCGCGCGATGAATTACGAACGCTGTCATGCCACCTGCTCGCTATGGAGCACGTGCGGCTTGAGCAGCGAACGATTTAAGGGGCCGTGGTGCTTTAAGTGCGAATCAAATGCATCTCCTTACCTTGTCCAGCTCGTACAGCATTCCCTGAAACATGCAAACACGTCGTCGTCGTCGTTAATACGTAACCGCGCCGGTGATGGTGATCTCATAATCACACTCGCATTTAGAATGTGCCCATATTGTAACGAAGCGTCTAGGGGACCACCTGCTGGCAGCTGTCCCTGTGTGGCACAAGGTGATTCAGCACCTGCGGGCCCAGTGGGCATTCGTCTGCCAGGAGGGGCCACCGATTGCTGTGGATTCTCCCAACTGAGCCATTTGTAAGTATTTTATTTATTTTATTACAAAATTTGGATCGCGACGCCAGCACACAACGGCCTTCTCTTTTTTGACGACCCCGTCACGGGGCCTTTAAATGTCCACCGTGAAGTAGACGGTTATATAACGTAAACTTGCTATATATATACACCGTAAACTTGCTATATATATATACACCGTAAAGTTGCTACAGTTATATACGCACGGTGTTTACCAGGGTGACCTGCTGGATCCGACCCGTGAACCTCTGCAATAAGTGGCAAACGCGATGGTCACAGTGACGATGGGGGCATGATGATGCTGATAGGTGGAGGTATCGTCATGGTGATGGATAGATGACTGCAGACGTATGATGATGTTGAAATGGATGGAGGCATGATGATCGTGATGGTGATGGTTGTGGTTGTAAGATGACGACGATGATGACGATGCATTACCAGGCGGGAGTCTCTCTTGGTGCTGTTGATGGCCATGGCGAGGTCACGATGCTGTGCTTGGTACCAGGCGAGGTACTCCCTGAGGGATGAGGGTGGAGGTGCGGGTAGGGGGGGCGGTTAGGGGAGGGGCAGTCTCTGTGGGTGTTTGATAGTCACCTGGACATACATGGGGAGCGGTGGTGTAGCGGTTGGCGCGCTGCGCTACCAGCCTGGCGACCCGGGTTCGATTCCCGCTCATGGCCAACACCAGTAACGATTATCTGAACTGGTCCTGGGCCTCGCCTAGGTCGACTCAGCCTTAAATGAGTACCTGGTGTGATGTGTAAACATCGCTACTAGGGAAACAAAGGCGACCAGGCGTGGTATTGGCCACCCACCCCCTCGTGTGTCTGCCCCGTGACCTCCTGCCAGCGGGCGTTCGACACTTCACATGGCCTCAACGTGCACATAGCCTGGCACAAGCGTCGTGGTGACGTCACCGCCACTTAGTGGCGTATGGCGGTAGTTGTTGTGTGTTCAGGTGTGTGTGTTCAGGTGTTTGTGTTCAGGTGTATTGTGTGGTCATGTGTGTGTGTGTTCAGCCGTGTGTGTTCAGGTGAACGTATAACGCGCTGCGCTTCGAACCCTGCGACCCGATTATTTGAACCTAGCCCTTGGCCACCCCTAGGTCGAGTCAGCCTGAGATGCATAAACATTGCCATTGGGGAGACAAAGGCGGCCGGGCGTTGGTGCTGGCCACCCATCCGTGCCGGCCTTCACAGGTGCTCGCTAACAGCACTTGCCCCTACAGCCTGTCAAGGCGACACGGTGGGGGTGGGGGGGGCGTGCTCACTGCAGTCCGGAGCGCAGCGCTGCCAGCGTCGTGCGGAACAGCTGCGGCTGGGCGACACGTGGGGGCGTGGCCGGGGGCGTGGCGCCGGGGGAGCCGATGACGCGGCGCGCGCGCTCAGGGGAGCGACACGAGGACACGCGGGACCTGGGACACGGGGGGGGGGACAATGGGCACGAAGTTGGACAAGGGAGACAGAGGCGGGGTCCAGAGACACCGGGAGACGAGGGTGAGACAGGCGAGGGGACAAGGGGGGGGGGTGTGCCCCCCGGGACACGGGGACACATCGGCAGAGGTCGCAAACGGATTTTGATTCCTTACCCGTAGCCGGCCGCACCCGTACCCTACACCCGTACCCTACCCGTACCCTACCCGTACCCGGCCGGGAACGGGTATCGGGTACCCGATTGCGACCTCTGGGATGAAGCCATGTTGCAGGCGCGGGTGGGTTGATTCTAGGAACTTGAATTGTGAGAAGAGACAAGACATTGGGAAATGAGTGACAAACGGTGACTCACCAGTGACTCACGGCCTACCCGTACCCGGCCGCACCAGGGTCGCAAACGGGTACCTGTACCCGGCTGTATACAGGTAGCCGGGTATCGGGTAGGGTATGGGTATCGGGCACCCGGTTGCGACCTCCGCACATCGGTGATGTACATCGACAAAAGAGACGCACAGCCTTCCTCCCCACCACCCCGCACATCTGCGTGGTTCTAGATTTGAAGCTTTCGTGACTGCAAGGATTCATACTCAGTTTTTTTCGGTATAGTCACGTAGGTAAAACAATTAATAAAATAAAATAAATGAAAACAACTAAATTAAAACTGTAGCTACAGTTATTTTGCTGTGCCTTTTTACACCTGACGAGGGAGACTTGTGTTGCCTCCGAAACGTCGCGATTTAATTAAGTTGTTCTCATTTATTTTATTTTATTAATTGTTTTACCTACGTGACTTTACCGAAAAAACAAAGAGTATCTGCGTGGTTATCGAGGTGCCCGAGGCTCCCGTCACAGGTCCGGAATGTTGTCTTTCTTTCTGAACACATTTCACTCGAGCGGGGGGGGGGGGGGCTCGTGGTGGCGGCCGCGTTTGCCTCTCGCCGGCGCCGCTTGGCTCGACAACCCGGGACTGGGAGTCTAACCCGGGCCTGGGAGTCTAACACGTGACTGGGAGTCTAACATGGGGACGCAGCTGCGCCGCGGTTTCCGCTGCAGGCGATGCAATCTCACAGATCGACAAACCACACGGGCGCAGACTGCGGCCATGAGCCCAGAGTGAGACAACCTCGACAGCCAGGAGAGAGTCGGGGGTGAAGGAGGGGGGGGGTCTCACCTGCCCGTGGAGTCCTGCTGACCCCTGAACCCATGGAAGGATCGACTCCTCGTCACCGCGGGATGCAGCTTGGTTTGACCCCCAAGGGGCATGGTGACCTGTGGTGGTGGGGCAGGAAGAGAGACCACACCCTTACTCACTCACTCACTTCCTCCTTGCTCCAGCCTCACCCAGTGCCCCCTCCCTGACATCCTCCTGATGTCCCCATCCCCGCTGTGTTTCTGCCTCAATGTCCCCGCAGCCTCCAAATCTTCCTCGTCACCCACTCACCCCGTCTCCCTCCCTCCCTGTCTGCCAGGTCGCCTCCGAAAAATAAGTTCAAACCGAAGTGGGATTTGCCCGGTAGGATGGGGATGGTTAGCCTTCATTTGTTTGTGTTTGGGGTGATTTGTTTAACTTTGCTTGTACTTCGCACTCCTATCGTGTTTGTGTACTGTTTGTGTTGTGACGTTCTTACTCCCCCCCCCCCCACAGGACATCTGTGAAAGAGAGCTTGATAGCTCATGGGATTGCTGCAGCATGAATAGACATCCTGATTGTTAGTTGAAGCCGCCACTCAGACAGGAGCGTGGTGATCGAGACCCGACGCGAGTTTTATTTATTTTTCTCCCTGCACGAACCTCGCACGCTCGCAACACGCAAACGCTGCCACAAACACCCCCCCACCACACCACCACCCCCCACCCCACCACCACCACTCTCGGGTCTCGTGGAAATAAATCTGCCGAGCCGCCCAGACGCAGGAAAGCGACGATTCCCATCTGCAGCCGCCTGATCGTGACTCAATGGGGTCCCCCCCCCCCGGCTCAAGTTGAGACGCGGCGTGCCACTCCGGACTTCTGGCTTCGTCAGCGTCCAGGACGCCGGCGACAACCGCAGGGCCCTCTGGCCTGCCGCCTCTGCCATGCGGCGACTCGCCCTCTGGCCTGCCGCCTCTGCCATGCGGCGATCCGCGAACTCCCGATTCAGCCCACGGACTCGGAATTCCGCGGCAAACGACCACAG
This sequence comes from Lampetra fluviatilis, assembly GCF_964198595.1. Classification (NCBI taxonomy): domain Eukaryota; kingdom Metazoa; phylum Chordata; class Hyperoartia; order Petromyzontiformes; family Petromyzontidae; genus Lampetra; species Lampetra fluviatilis. The sequence continues at coordinate 592,625 of NC_136316.1, forward strand.
TGCCCATTTCGGACTCTCAGGACGCGGCGCTTGGGATTCAGAAAAAACGGTTACCGGTTTATGGGTGAACGGTTTACCTTCACTCAGGATGGAGGAGGGAGGGGGAAGGGAGATGAGTGAGGGGAGGGGGCCTTGCCTCCTCTGCACCAGCAGTGGTTCAAGCAGCCGCCACACTGACTCTGCCGAATGGAGACAGCGAACGTTGACACTGGCCCAGAGTTTTTCCTGTGCTCGACAACTTGCTGCTGATTCCATGCACTCCCAGAAGGCCACTTCGACTGCCCGTGAAGGCGGGGAGGCATCACGTGCCCAGCCGGGCCGTCTTGCGCTGCCCTCTGCGCTCCGAACCGCATCGCACCCCGACTCCCGCGAGTGACATCGACGATGCCGCCATCATCACCCGACCTCGTGGTTTCGGGTGGGCACCCTCGCTGTATCCCACCCGCTCGTTATCGTTAACTCAGCGTGTGCGGCAGGGTGGCGCTGGAGAGATCACAGCCGTGTCTCCTCACCCAACCCCGGGTGATGTCCGTATGGAGAGGTCACAGCCATGTCTCACCCAACCCCGGGTGATGTCCGTATGGAGAGGTCACAGCCGTGTCTCCTCACCCAACCCCGGGTGATGTCCGTATGGAGAGGTCACAGCCGTGTCTCCTCACCCAACCCCGGGTGATGTCCGTATGTTCCTCCCCCCTCCCTCCCTTTTATGCACGGGGTTGTATCCTCTAGATTCTCCGGGTTTTTACTCCTGCGGGCCAAATTAACACCGTCCAACATAACAACTGGAATCGAAAAAAAATATCACTGCAAGGCTGACAGGCGAAACAACAAAAATCACCCCCATATTTATAACTCAATTGGGATGACACTGCACCAGCAACATTGACCACCCCCGTAGCTGCGAAAAAGACTTGGCAAGACCCCTCCTGAGAGTGAGAGAGAGAGCGGGCAGACGAGGCAATCGTCGGTAAAGCGGCCGAGGGAGCGAGAGACTTGAAGCGAGCGGAGCTGGGCGCTGTGCCGCTGGCACGCGGCGCGCGATGCACGACGGGGGCTGCCCCGGGGACGTGGGGAGTCACGGAGTGGTTCTTGTTTTACTTTCTCCTCCGGGAAAGAAAAATAAATCTTCCAATGAGTTCAGTGGACACCTCAGGCGCGTCGCCTCTGTGATGTTTGCAGAAGGAACGCGCCAAGTCAAAGTCGGCTCGGTTATTCGGCACTTTGCTTCGTTAATGGTGTCGGGGTTTTTACGGGGGGGGGGGTGGGGGACGTATTTAATGTTTGGCTTTTATGGACTTTTTGTTTGTTTGTTAATACAATAAATGTGACAGAGTCGATCATCGATCATCCAGCGGCGTCGCGGGGGTTGGGGAAGGGGCGGGCACCGGATTTTCAAAATAAAGATTTAGTCACTGACCATTTAATTACCGACTAAATAAATAAATATTTTACATAGCTTACTTTTGCACACTCTTGCATAACGTTATGTTTTTAGGTTTCGCCGGATAATCGATGATCAATTGTCATACCTGACGACCCTTATCAGTGCTATACCTCATTACAGACCAATTCAGACCTGATTGGTCATCCCGTGACCTTACAACTCTCAACGTTCATCCTACAAAGTCCCATCACAAGTTTGTTTGAGAAATAAATAGGCAAACTTCGTTTTTTGTTGCGCGCACTGAAACGGATGTACGCCGTATGGACATGAAAACTCAATTTCCCTGCACAAGAATTGCATTTATATTTGTGCCGCGAGAATTATCATCATTATTAAAAGCTGAGTGCAGAACGCGATTACGGTAAACCACCACCAGCACCACCACCACGCTTCGTGCTGACAGCAATTGGCGACCACGCGTGGAACCACGCGGCCCGTTGCAACAAATGCCGCCTTCAAGATCCGATTTCTATAAAAACAACAACTAACCGCATAGCCGCAAGTATTTTTCATTCACGGATATTGTTTTACATCCCATCAGGCAAACACGGGCTATTATTCAGGCGTGCATCGCTTTAGCAGCGGTACTTCGCTGAACGCAAGCCAAACTCCGGAGCGGCTGTGTGTATCAACGCCAGGCTCACTGCTGTGTTCGGTGATGTTGCAGAAGCCTGCGACTGTTTTCTAGGAAGGCGCCCCTGGTGGTGTGAGACCGCGGCTCTCTCGAGGGGTCCTTGTTACGCCAGTCTCAAAACAAATGTCCCATGGTGGAGCTGCTCACCACCCCGAGCTATAAAATGCCCTGAGGGTGCATTGCCCTTGTGCTGTTCGCCCTTAGGCGTTCTCTGGGCTGACACTTGCGAGACAAGGCCCTACAGAAGGCTGTCTCTGGTGTAGCACAAGCAGTTCCAAAGGCAATGCCAACTATTCACCACAAGTCCTGTGTGTGGTTAATGCAGTACTCGATTCCTTGAAAATGTTTTATATTTGCTCTAAACATCCTGTCTCACTGCCAGAAATGGTAACATCTACTATTATTATTGTGTCTTACTCTGAGCTTGAGCTCGCGTGGCGAGGTGCGGAGTCAAGAGAGCCCAGGAGAAGAGGGAGTCTCATTCGCACGAGTGGACTGGGTCGACGACATGGCAACAGCGAAGCCCTAACGCCAGAAAGAGAAAGCTGAGCCACCCGCATGCACTGCCACGGCATTCTGCAGGCGTGCCGTGAGAGAGAGGGCTTGCTACACAATCCCGGCGACCAGAATTCGATTCCCGATCACGGCCAACGCCAGTGACGATTATCCGAACAGGTCTTGGGCTTCCCCTAGGTCGACTCAGCCTCAAACGAGTACCTGAGTGCGATGTGTAAAAAAAAACATCGTCGCCGGGGAGACGAAGGCGGGCGGGCGGTGGTGCTTGACCACCCACCCCCTCGTGTGCCCCGCCGGCCTTCACAGGTGCTGCTCGCTAACAGCACTTGCCCCTACAGCCTGTTACAGGCCATCCCCGGGGGGGGGATCTTTGTCTCACCTTGTGGGAGAGGCGTGGGAGGAGAGGCGCTGGGGCGACTCGATCGGCGCTGACGGCGAACGAGAAGGGGGACTCCGAGACTCTGGAACCAAACCCCAGCAGCGTCACCGCGCCCCGTCCGGCCACAATGCCCCCCCACCCCCCACTCCCCCCACCCCTCCCGCCCTCACTCCCTCCCGCACCCCCCTCGCCATGCGGTCAGCGCTCGGCGTTGCGAGTGAACGCCCCCCCCACACCCCCCACACCCCCGTGTAGCCTTAACAGACTGTAGGGGCAAGTGCTGTTAGCGAGCACCGATGATGAAGGCCGGCACGGCACGCGAGGGGGGTGGGTGGCCAGTACCACGCCCGACCGCCTTTGTCTTCCCGGTGGTGATGTTTACACACCGCACCAGGTACTAATTTGAGGCTGAGTCGACCTAGGGGAGGCCCAGGAGCTGATTCAGATAATTGTCATCGAACTCGGGTCGCCGGGTTCGTAGCGCAGCGTAGCGCTGACCGCAACGCTCCCGCTCCCCACAGACTGTTGGGGTAAGTGGAGTTTGCGAGCACCTATAAAGGCCGGCACGGCGCACACACGGACTCACCAAGCAAGCAACAACTGCCATTCGCCACTAGGTGGCGGTGATGTCACCACGACGCTTGTGCCAGGCAAGGATCCACTGAGGCCACGTGAAGTGTCGAAGGCTCGCTGGCAGGAGCTCACGAGACAGACCCAGGTGCCATGGGTTGACTGACTGAGATGACTGGCTGATGCACCACCTGTGCCCCCCACTGTGCCCCCCACTGTGCCCCTTACTGTGCTTTAGCCGCCGGGCGCTCCACTCGTTGTGAGCATCGCTCCTCTGGGCCCTCCGTTATTGGAGGGCGACTGCCTCCAAATGCCCAATTCCTTATCTTCTCCTGCCCGTTCTGCGCCCATTTAGCCTCCTCTATAGCGTCAAACAAACTCTGTTTGGGCATGCGGTGGATAGGCAGGCTAGCTACATGCCCCAGCCAATGCAGCCTCGATTGCAGGATGAACTCACCGTTGGGACTGTGTCCAGATCTTTCAAGGATCTGTGAGCTCCTCACACAATCCAGCCTGGTTAAACACAGGATGGATCGTAGGTAGGCCAGCCTAAATGTTTCTAACCGGCGCAAATGTTCCATTAGGGGAGATCCGCGTTCCGCAAGCGTAGAGAAGGGAGGGCATGACTGCAGAGTCAGACCAGGTAGCTTCCACAGAGCCTTACGCAGTCGATGAAAAGATACTGCCGCCAGACTGATTTGGAGTGAGACCTCTGCCGTCAAACTGGAGCTGGTCACAAGCACACTTCCCGGGTATAGAAACCTCTCAAATCTCCACCACTGCACTATCACCAATGGAGAGTGAGGGAGTTGGAGTGTTTGATGACACAGAATACCCAGGCAGGTGCTTAGTGTTTTGGTGGGGCTGATGGTAAGGCCCCACCTCTTGGCAGCACTCTCCAGCTTCAGAGCAGCGCCTCCAACTCCTTCACTGAGTGACCAGCAATCACCAGATCATCAGCAATCACCAGATCATCAACAATCACCAGATCATCAGCAATCACCAGATCATCAGCAATCCCCAGATCATCAGCAATCACCAGATCATCAACAATCACCAGATCATCAGCAATCACCAGATCATCAACAATCACCAGATCATCAACAATCACCCGATCATCAGCAATCACCAGATCATCAGCAATCACCAGATCATCAGCAATCCCCAGATCATCAGCAATCACCAGATCATCAATCACCAGATCATCAGCAATCACCAGATCATCAACAATCACCAGATCATCAGCAATCACCAGATCATCAGCAATCACCAGATCATCAGCAATCCCCAGATCATCAGCAATCCCCAGATCAATATACATAAAATGGCTGACCACGAGTGAGAGAAGGCGCTGGGTTTGGGAGGTCAACATCATCGCCATGATCAATCAACTGCTGGATGATGATGGCCTCCAAAACCCAGCGCCATCTCTCACCTGTCCTGCAATGTAACAATCTACCCTTTTGCATTGTAATTTCCCAGCATGCAATTGTAACGACTCTCGGTGGCACGGACTGTACAGGGTTTCTTCATTTCAACTTAGTCGCTTCACAGCGATGACTTCAAGACAGCGACGATGCGAAGACAGCGACGACCCGATTTCCACAGCAGCCCCGAACCTCGCCCCTCGCCCCTTTTTTTTATCCCCGGCGTGGCCATCCCTCCGCCCCTGGCCACGTCCTTACTTCTCCTTACTTCTCCTGGAGATTCCAGATCGTTCCCTTCTCTGTCACCTAGCCTGTTATTACTGCTTGTGACCGCTAGCCTTCTAGATTGCCGTCACACCTGTAATTACCACTCGTGACCACTAGTCCCCGCACTGTCTTTACACACGCAGTCTGTCTTTACACACGCAGTCTGTCTTTACACACGCAGTCTGTCTTTACACACGCAGTCTTTACACACGCACTGTCTTTACACACGCACTGCCTTTACACACGTATTCCCAGGAATGTTCCTCGTTTGGCTGCCACTCCGTTGTGAGTCCTGACCATCGGCCATCATCCCGTCTTAGCCACGAAGCGTCCTGCCCAAGGTCCACTGGCATTTTAACAGTCGCGATGATGAGTTTAACTCTTTAAATCGCAATACTATTCTTGCCTATAGTGGCAACATGTTCAGGGGCTTAATGGCAATGTCGAGGTCTGCTGGCTAGGAGAGGGCTTTGCTGTTCCTGCTCCGTTGAAGGAGCGCAGACTACCGTGGGTTACCATTCGGCCCATAGCTGGAGTTGCATGGCCACGATCGCACTCCATGTGCCTGGTGTCTTTTTAATTTATTTTCAATTTGGGAAGATGTGTGCATCGGTCTGGCGATGTTCTGGCGAGGTTGATGGTTCACACCACCGGTGTCTTGGAGGACTGTTAAAGGCAGGGGTGCGATGTTTGGGTCTGCAATGGTGTGTTTATTCTTGGAGGTCCAAGTTGCGCCCTTCTGTTCACCAGCGTTCCACCAGATCTGGGTGAGATTCTAGGCTGGTGGCAGCAGCTCAATCACAGAATGTTTGCCATCATCATTTGGCCGTGTTGCTCCCAAAGGCCGAATTGCAGGGATAGGTGACTTTGAAGTGCAGGACAAAACTTCCGTGCGTGAACATTGTTCCATTGTTGTTGAGTCCAACGGCGCCAACTCCGAGCTGCCTTTACGATGACTCCACAAGGGCAGTTTCTCGATTTGAAATGTTATATAGATTTAAACAAGGAACCGTTCAAACATCCTGTAAACAATCAAATTCATTTAAATAATCTTGTTTGCTTCGTCTGAACTTACGATTGAGAGTCTGGCAAAGATACGAGCCGACGGGTTAAACAGCAGTCCCCTCCCGCACGGGGTGATATCTCGACTCCGCAGCCGCCACCACCGTCCTCTCTTCCTCCCCGCAGCTTGACCACAGCCCCTGCCGCGCCCTGCGCAGCAGATGGGCTCCACAGCCACGAAAGAGGAACCGCGACCGTGGGAATCGAGCGCTCGCCGCACTCGCGGTCCCTGCGTCCCACGTGGCACGGCGGAGGTCGCTCTGGCGAAACTCGCGCGGGTTTTGTAAGCGCCCGGTTACTGGAAACACGCGCAGAGAACTGGGGGCGAGTGACTTGAGCGAGAGAGAGAGAAAAAAGAGGGGCATTTAATTTTCAGACCGTGAGCGTAACTTAAGAAGTGCCGTGACGTTGGTCGGAAGCAGGAGGCACCGTGGGAGAGGGCTGCGACCCCCTCCCCGTGACCGCATCCGAATTTCAAAAAAGTCAAATTTTAGGTGAATAATGTTTGGGGCACCATGTAGAGCCGGTGGGTGGATATTCCACGTTCTTGTGGTGCGGTCGAGTTTCTCCATAGCACGCAGGGCGGCCGCTGTTGGCTTGCCCAAAACAAGCGATTGTCGTTGTATGGGTCCCGGAAGGAGGAATGATGTGCCGAGTTCACCTCCCAATCAGGATTTGAACTCGTGACCTTCCGATTGCGAGCCGCTCGGTCTGCCGCTGAGCCAGTCAGACAGAGGGTCGAATCCGCTCCGGAGTTTGTGTTCAGCCATTGCTGGCGAAACGATGCGCTCGCGAGAAGGCCGTGTGGCTGATGGGATGTGTGAAAAAACAAAACGTGATTTTGTTGCGAGAAGGAGAGACGTGGGAATGAGGAGGCGGATTGTCTGACAGCTCAACGATTGTAGCGGCTCGAGCCTGGGCAACAACCGCCAGAACGCAACGACAATGGAGACATCAACATCAATTACCCGACATGCGCCTGGTCTTGAAACGCGAGCAGGGCTGGACAAGCGGTTGGGTGGTTGGGCCACCATGCATAACAGGTGCTATAGGCTTCCGGGGGAATGTGTGGTGGGTAGCAGAGGGCACTGGAGCAATATCAAGTGTTGTACCGTACTGATGAATCAGCTGTGATCAGCATGGTGGAGTTTGGTAAATTAAAGTCCCAACTCAGCTGTCAAACTGAATAAACACTCATAGACAACGACTGTACGCAGCCGCTCAGCACCACCACTCGACAAAACCACTCAGCTGCCGTCTCTCACCTGGTGTTTAACTCAGCTGGTGTTTAACTCACCTGGTGTTTAACTCACCTGGCGTTTAACTCACCTGGTGTTTAACTCAGCTGGTGTTTAACTCACCTGGTGTTTAACTCACCTGGTGTTTAACTCACCTGGTGTTTAACTCACCTGGCGTTTAACTCACCTGGTGTTTAACTCACCTCGTGTTTAACTCACCTCGTGTTTAACTCACCTGGTGTTTAACTCACCTGGTGTTTAACTCACCTCGTGTTTTACTCACCTGGTGTTTAACTCACCTGGTGTTTAACTCACCTGGTGTTTAACTCACCTGTTTTTTAACTTACCTGGTGTTTAACTCACCTGGTGTTTAACTCACCTCGTGTTTAACTGACCACGTGTTTAACTTACCTGGTGTTTAACTCACCTAGTGTTTAACTCACCTGGTGTTTAACTCACCTCGTGTTTGACTTACCTGGTGTTTAACTCACCTGACACTCTTTGGTTCTTTCGGTAAAGTCAAGTAAGTACAAAAATAAAATAAAAATATCACGACGTTTCGATCGCAACACAAGCGGTCGTCCTCAGGCGGAAAACATAATCCAGCAGCCCTCGACCGCCGTCCCCTCGTGAGCCGGCGACGCGTCCTGCCCCGAGCCCCACGCGCTCCTCCTCCTCCTCCTCAGCACCTGGGGACGATGCCTCCATCCCCACGGAGCCCCCAGCGTGGATCTCTCCGCGCCTCTCCACGCACCCTTCGGCTTCTCTCCCCGTCTCTTTTTCGTGGCACCCCTCTGGGTTCACCGCCAAAAGAACACCTCCGCGGCCACCACGGCGTGGGGGTGGAGCCCTCGAACACAATCGCCCAAGGTCACTGTCGTGCCCTCCCGTTGATTCAAATCTCCACTCAGCTCCTGTGATTCGCGCACGATGCGATTCTCACATCGGTGAGCCGAACCACCACTGGTGGGAACATCGCGCTCGCCCCTCGGAGCCCCGAGGGTGGAACTGAGCCTCGACTTCGTGAGCGAATTCAGCGGCTGCCGCTACTGCCCCCTCTGTTGGCGATACCGAGCCGATGTCTCAATGCAGTACCGTCATTTAACATTCAGGTGCCTCATCCAGCAGTGGAGTGATTGTGGCTGATGATGATGAGACCAGGTGCCTCATCCAGCAGTGGAGTGATTGTGGCTGATGATGATGATGAGACTAGGTGCCTCATCCAGCAGTCAAGTGATCGTGGCTGATGATGATGATGAGACCAGGTGCCTCATCCAGCAGTCAAGTGATCGTGGCTGATGATGATGATGAGACCAGGTGCCTCATCCAGCAGTCAAGTGATTGTGGCTGATGATAATGATGAGACCAGGTGCCTCATCCAGCAGTCAAGTGATCGTGGCTGATGATGATGATGAGACCAGGTGCCTCATCCAGCAGTCAAGTGATCGTGGCTGATGATGATGATGAGACCAGGTGCCTCATCCAGCAGTGGAGTGATTGTGGCTGATGATAATGATGAGACCAGGTGCCTCATCCAGCAGTGGAGTGATTGTGGCTGATGATGATGATGAGACCAGGTGCCTCATCCAGCAGTGGAGTGATTGTGGCTGATGATAATGATGAGACCAGGTGCCTCATCCAGCAGTGGAGTGATTGTGGCTGATGATAATGATGAGACCAGGTGCCTCATCCAGCAGTGGAGTGATTGTGGCTGATGATGATGATGAGACCAGGTGCCTCATCCAGCAGTGGAGTGATTGTGGCTGATGATAATGATGAGACCAGGTGCCTCATCCAGCAGTGGAGTGATTGTGGCTGATGATAATGATGAGACCAGGTGCCTCATCCAGCAGTGGAGTGATTGTGGCTGATGATGATGATGAGACCAGGTGCCTCATCCAGCAGTGGAGTGATTGTGGCTGATGATAATGATGAGACCAGGTGCCTCATCCAGCAGTGGAGTGATTGTGGCTGATGATAATGATGAGACCAGGTGCCTCATCCAGCAGTGGAGTGATTGTGGCTGATGATGATGATGAGACCAGGTGCCTCATCCAGCAGTGGAGTGATTGTGGCTGATGGTAATGATGAGACCAGGTGCCTCATCCAGCAGTGGAGTGATTGTGGCTGATGATGATGATGAGACCAGGTGCCTCATCCAGCAGTGGAGTGATTGTGGCTGATGATGATGATGAGACCAGGTGCCTCATCCAGCAGTGGAGTGATTGTGGCTGATGATAATGATGAGACCAGGTGCCTCATCCAGCAGTGGAGTGATTGTGGCTGATGATGATGATGAGACCAGGTGCCTCATCCAGCAGTGGAGTGATTGTGGCTGATGATAATGATGAGACCAGGTGCCTCATCCAGCAGTGGAGTGATTGTGGCTGATGATGATGATGAGACCAGGTGCCTCATCCAGCAGTGGAGTGATTGTGGCTGATTGCAATCGTGGTGGTTGTGGTGACGGTAGATTAGTACTTATGGGCATGTGTTTTAACTCCCGTGATGTAAGACATCCCAGAATAATTGCCCTGTCCTCTCACCTGGCTATCCACCACCACCACCACCACCATCCGTCTCGTCACCCATGCTCACTCTGCTGCTGGATGATGAGGCCTCCGGGCTCCCTGCTGCTGTTGGATGCCGGCAACTGGTTGCGACTTTGACGTTTTGGCTCCAGATTATCGGACGTTCCCGTATCTTGCCACCAGAGGCCGCTATGATCTAGGGAAGGTGAATACACCACAAGCAATGCACGATGTAACACGCTTTTTGTTCCTGAGTAGTGTTATTTCTAATTGCTTACGCTTCAAAAGTATAGAAGATGGCTATTATTACCCACACACTTTGCTTTTGTGACCAGGACTTTATGTGAAGGAATGACACAAATGCACACCACGTTTTCTCATTGAAAACAGGTACATTTCTAAATATCACTCTCCTGGTCTCAAAAGCAAAGTTTGTGGAGAATTAATAGCCATGTTTTGTACTTTTGAGGCATAAGCAATTTCGAAATAACACTTACTACCCAGGAACAAAAAAGTAAACACGTTTTTGTTACGCAGTGATATCAGTGTCATCACAAGTTTCACATCAGTGGTGCTTACAACCTCGACAGCAGCCTTGCACAATGTACAACGTTAATAAATACTGCGGGTTTGATGAAACAAAGTAAGTTGTATTTGCGTGCCCGTGTTTAATTTGTGTTTTAGATTACAAATCTGTTTAGCACGCAGGAGGCGTTCACAACCAATACCATCCGTAATGCGGGTGTTGTGGGTTCGATCGCGTTAAAATAAAAATGTGCCGTTAAACCCGCCACCACCCGACACAGCCAACTAGTAAGGGTTGTCACGTCAACAGAACGTGGCTAATTCGTCACTAGTACAGCACTAGCCGGTACTAGTTTAACGACACGTTTATATTTACGCGATTTAACCCAAACACCTGCATCACGGATTATTCACCTTCTAAAAACACCTGCGCAGCGTCTCGCTCCCCCAGGAAGGGCATCTCGCTCCCCAGGGGGTGCGTGCATGCCAGGTGAAGAACCGCCGTTCTACATCAGCTCCACTGCTGGATGAAGCCTTCGCCACCCCCCACGGTGTCGCGGCGCGGCCACCGTGCACGGTTGACGTCACGGTCGCTCCGTCTCCTCGGGAAGGGCCCCGCCGCTCTCTGGACGCGTTCCCTCGCCTTGAGCCGCCGCTCCGTTGCCGCCCTCGACCGCCGTCCCCTCGTGAGCCGGCGACGCGTCCTGCCCCGAGCCCCACGCGCTCCTCCTCCTCAACACCTGGGGACGATGTCGCGAACCTCTGTCCTCCATCCCCACGGAGCCCCCAGCGTGGACCTCTCCGCGCTTCTCCACGCACCCTTCGGCTCCTCTCCCCGTCTCCTCCTCCTGATCTCTCTGCACGCAGTTGTCAGTTGCCACGATGTCTCTGCCTGTGGTCACGATGTCTCTGCCTGTGGTCACGATGTCTCTGTCTGTCGTCACGATGTCTCTGTCTGTGGTCACGATGTCTCTGTCTGTCGTCACGATGTCTCTGTCTGTGGTCACGATGTCTCTGTCTGTCGTCACGATGTCTCTGCCTGTGGTCACGATGTCTCTGTCTGTCGTCACGATGTCTCTGCCTGTGGTCACGATGTCTCTGTCTGTCGTCACGATGTCTCTGTCTGTCGTCACGATGTCTCTGTCTGTCGTCACGATGTCTCTGCCTGTGGTCACGATGTCTCTGTCTGTCGTCACGATGTCTCTGCCTGTGGTCACGATGTCTCTGTCTGTGATCACGATGTCTCTGTCTGTCGTCACGATGTCTCTGTCTGTGGTCACGATGTCTCTGTCTGTGATCACGATGTCTCTGTCTGTCGTCACGATGTCTCTGCCTGTGGTCACGATGTCTCTGTCTGTCGTCATGATGTCTCTGTCTGTGGTCACGATGTCTCTGTCTGTCGTCACGATGTCTCTGTCTATGGTCACGATGTCTCTGTCTGTCGTCACGATGTCTCTGTCTATGGTCACGATGTCTCTGTCTGTCGTCACGATGTCTCTGTCTGTGGTCACGATGTCTCTGTCTGTCGTCACGATGTCTCTGCCTGTGGTCACGATGTCTCTGTCTGTCGTCACGATGTCTCTGTCTGTGGTCACGATGTCTCTGTCTGTCGTCACGATGTCTCTGTCTATGGTCACGATGTCTCTGTCTGTCGTCACGATGTCTCTGTCTGTGGTCACGATGTCTCTGTCTGTCGTCACGATGTCTCTGCCTGTGGTCACAATGTCTCTGTCTGTGGTCACGATGTCTCTGTCTGCCGTCACGATGTCTCTGTCTATGGTCACGATGTCTCTGTCTGTGGTCACAATGTCTATGTCTGTGGTCACGATGTCTCTGTCTGTCGTCACGATGTCTCTGTCTATGGTCACGATGTCTCTGTCTGTCGTCACGATGTCTCTGTCTGTGGTCACGATGTCTCTGTCTGTCGTCACGATGTCTCTGTCTGTGGTCACGATGTCTCTGTCTGTCGTCACGATGTCTCTGTCTATGGTCACGATGTCTCTGTCTGTCGTCACGATGTCTCTGTCTGTGGTCACGATGTCTCTGTCTGTCGTCACGATGTCTCTGTCTATGGTCACGATGTCTCTGTCTGTCGTCACGATGTCTCTGTCTGTGGTCACGATGTCTCTGTCTGTCGTCACGATGTCTCTGTCTGTGGTTACGATGTCTCTGTCTGTCGTCACGATGTCTGTCTGTGGTCACGATGTCTCTGTCTGTCGTCACGATGTCTCTGTCTGTGGTTACGATGTCTCTGTCTGTCGTCACGATGTCTCTGTCTGTGGTCACGATGTCTCTGTCTCTCGTCACGATGTCTCTGTCTGTGGTTACGATGTCTCTGTCTGTCGTCACGATGTCTCTGTCTGTGGTCACGATGTCTCTGTCTGTGGTCACGATGTCTCTGTCTGTCGTCACGATGTCTCTGTCTGTGGTCACGATGTCTCTGTCTGTCGCCACGATGTCTCTGTCTGTCGTCACGATGTCTCTGTCAGTCGTCACGATGTCTCTGTCTCTTGTCACGATGTCCCCCCTTCTCTCTCTCTTGGCGCTTTTGTTTTGTTGATTTTCATTACCGCGTTCAGTTTCCCTACACAAGCCCAACTCTCTGTTTACTTTTAATGCCGGTCAATAACGGCCACGTGTGGATTCGTTCCTCGGATGCGTGTGGCGTTGGTTTTTATCAGTCGACAGAGTCGCGGTTAGCAGCGCTACGCGGCGCTACGATTCCCGCTCACGGCCAACATCAGTGGCGATTATCTGAACCGGTCCTGGGCCTCCCCTAAGTCGACACAGCCTCAAATGAGCAACGGGTGCGGTGTGTGAAAACATCGCCACTGGGGATACAAAGGCGGTCGGGCGTGATGTTGGCCACCAACCCCCTCGTGTGCCGTTCCGGCCATAATACTGTAGGTGCTCGCTAACAACACTTGCCCCAACAGTCTGCTAGCACTATACAGGGGATCTTGTTTTTCATGTCTTAGCAGTCCTGTGTTCGTCCGGGACTTGCCATCAGACGGTCAATTGAAGACGGAGACTCTCACGAGCGGCATCATTAAAACAACGACATGTTGGGGTCGCGTCGCGTGAGTACGTTTCTGGCATCTGCCCGATGATCCTGGATGTAGCTACTCGCGACACGTCGGACTTCCCGACGGTTGAATGCTGCGTGTATTCGCTGCCGAGGCGCTACGAAATTGGCACGATTGTTCGCGCGACAAACGTGACGGACTGGCGGTGTGGGCGTGGGGTGGGTGTGACGCCTCGCGTGTTGCTCACGCGAGCACAACCACACGCCAGGTACGACAGCAGCAAATTGAAAGTGCGCTTAGACCTTGACAAGCTCCAAAGTGGGGTTCAGGTGAAGTGTGAGCAGGCGTCATCGTTCAATAAACAGCCTCGCGAAACTCGTAAAATGCCATTTAAACTGCATACAGGTTCATGTTTCTTGGTGGCTGTTGTATGATCCAATCTCTGCATCGATCCGCATGCCCCGCTTCTGTATAGGACTGCTCGACACGCAGTCGGCTTTCGCGACCATTATTATGCACGATGATACAGGGGTTTGGGTGACATCGCACAAATAAACTAGTAACAAACTGGCACGTTCTGTTTAGGTGACAAACATTACTAGCTGGCTGAGTCGGGTGGTGGCGGGTTTAACGACACATTTATATTTAACCGATCTTACCCAAAACTCTCTATTATGGATAGCACTGCTTGTTTAAGTGTTTCATCTCATTCGTATGGCATTGCTTTCGTCACCCAGATCTCCTTTAAAAAATCCGTTAAGTCTATCCTGACTCTCCCAAGCAGTGGATAGACCATTGGCTGATTTGGAAGACGTTGATGATGATAGTGACAGTCAACCAAATACTTTTAGCTCTCTGAGCTTGACATTTATCAGCCGAACAAAGTGCAGCACCGCATTAACCACGATTCGTTTGACGTTGTGTGTGGTCCAGTGGTGGCCGGGGTGAGAAGATGAAGTGACGGCACACGAGAGGCCGATGCAATGACGAGCACCGACCTGGATCCGAGCCCCGCATCTCACGGGGCGCTGACTGAAAGCTCTCACCTCGAACCACACGGCCGCCTCCAAAAAATAATTCAGAAAACCCATTGAAGTGCCCATTGTGTGTCACGTGGTGGCCGCGCTGCGTGTCACGTGGTAGCCGCGCTGCGTGTCACGTGGTGGCCGCGCTGCGTGTCACGTGGTGGCCGTGCTGCGTGTCACGTGGTGTGTGTTGTGTGTCACGTGGTGGCCGTGCTGTGTGTAACGCAGTCAGCTCAGAAACTCGCACGGTGTTCCACGCATGAGGTCATTGCACGTTTCAGTGGCTTTCGGGGGAGAGGGGGGGTCCAGCCATGGCTCAGCTTAGACCCAGCTCCTTTGATTGGTCGCGGGGAGGAGGTGCCAGGCACGAACAGCCTGGAGACGAGTTGACTTTGCTGCGCCACGGTGTTTTGAGTGGTCACGCGAGGTCGTAGCCACAGCTCATCGCAGAGGGGGGCCCCCCTTGCCGACACACACAATCTGGCTGTTCACCTTCACTGGCTCAAGTAAGCCCCACCCTGCTGATGAGACACGGAGCGCCGAAACCGGTTCCAGAGGTTGTTTGCGTGTAAACAATGCCGCTGAGGAAAAACAACCCAGAAGGGCGTGCGGCTGATGGGATGCGTCAAATGCGCGTGTACCTCCTGCGCGGAGACAGCAGATCGTCACTGGCACGTTTGGTCCCGAGGGTATGAAGGTGGAGGGGGGGGTCAGGTGGCCGTGCTAAAGGCTGTTCTGTTGCTGGACGCGACTCCGTGCGCCAGTGTCGAGGTGAGCGCCTGAACTTTGCCTTCCAGAGGTTCACCGCTTCCGTTGGACCTCCCGGTGCGGCAGTTGAGACAATGGGCCCCGTTTCGTATGGTGCCCCCCCCACTCCTCACCACCACCCTCACCTGCGCGCATCCTCCCCTCGCCTCTGTCTCCACTCAGTGGCGAATCGGCCGGTTGCTGCGTGTGGTGGCCCAGAGTGTGGCTAATGGAGGGAGGTTCGCGGAGGAAGCCGCCCCTCCGCTCCAGCCAGCGGCGGAGGGCGAAGAGGAGCGACGCTCACAACAACAACGAGCAGAGCTGCCGGGCGCATAAGACGTAGCCTTTTGGCCACAGCTCGGCAGCACAGACGACACATCATGGGCCAGTCATCTCAAGTCAGTCGACCCATGGCACGCCCGGGTCTGCCCCGTGACCATCTGCCGGCAGCGATCCTTCGACACTTGGCCTCAAAGTGCACCTAGCCTGGCACAAGCGCCGTGGTGAGGTCCCACCGCCAGTTGGTGGCAAATGGCGGCTGTCGCTTCCGTTGTTGTGGGGACGGCCAAGACGCCTGGCAGCCGGCGTGGGAGACTTGGCTCCAAATAGCGTCCAGTTGAGGCTCTTGCACCAGCAGCGGCATGATCAGGACATTCCAGGGCTGCGCCTAAAGCCTCTGAACTCTAAAGCTTTGTGTGTTCGCTGCACCTCGGCTCCCACAACACCACGGCGCTTGTGCCAGGCTAGGTGCACTTGAGACGACTGGCCCATGATGTGTCGCCTGTGCTGCCGAGCTGTGGATGCGCCTGATTTATAGCGTTGGTAACAGAGCGGAATAATTGTGATGGTGCTCTGCACAATACAATAAGTTACCGAAATCAGGTCGATTCGTTTCAGCTGCCTGGTTTTATTATTCCAAAAGGTCAGACTTGTCACAACGACCCGATCATCACAGAAACGTCATGTAAACGGTCAATGCACACAGCCGGTGGCATTTTAACCATTGTGCCCGGTCAACAGCACGCGTGATTTACAGTATCACACAGAAGACTCACACACAACACACACACAACACACACTCGCATAACACTCTCACACGGCACACTCGCACAACAAGACAAAGATCCCCCCGTATAGCCTGTAACAGGCTGTAGGGGCAAGTGCTTTTGGCGAGCACCTACGAAGGCCGGCACGGCACCCGAGGGGTTCGGTGGCCAGCACCACGCCCGGCCGCCTTTGTCTCCCCAGTGGCGATGTTTACACACCGCACCAGGTACTCATTTGAGGACGAGTCGACCTAGGGGAGGCCCAGGACCGGTTTGAATAATTCTCACCGGTGGTGACCGTGAGCGGGAATCAAACCCGGGTGGCCGGGTTCGTCACGCAGCGCAGCGCTAACCCCAACGCCACTTTCGTTGGGCTATCATCTGTGGCCAGGTCGCTGCTGAAAGAGAGCTGTGTAGGGCAGTGGGCCTTACCTGGGCACATACATTGTGCTCACCTCGTGTTAGATTTACGTCGCGTAAACACACGCACCACGATCACACATCGCACACACACGCGCGCTCACGCTCACACAAACACACCTAATTTAAACAACACACACACCACGATCACACACACACGCTCACACAACACATTAACACACACACCACGCTCACACACACACGCGCGCTCACACAAACACACCTAATTTAAACAACACACACACCCGTCTCACTCACACACGCTCACACAACACATTAACACACACACCACGCTCACACACACACGCGCTCACACAACACATTAACACACACACCACGCTCACACACACACGCGCTCACACATACACACGCGCTCACACACACATTATCACACACACACCACGCTCACACACACCACGCTCACACACACCACGCTCACACACACACGCGCTCACACACACCACACCCACACGCGCTCACACAACACATTAACACACACAACACGCTCACACACTTCTTTCTAGATTTGAAGCTTTCGTGACTGCAAGGAATCATCTTCTTAGGTTTTTTCGGTAAAGTCACGTAGAAAGTAAAATAAAATAAAACATTATCACACACAACACGCTCACACCCACACACACGCGCTCACACCCACACACACGCGCTCACACAACACATTAACACACACAACACGCTCACACACACGCTCACAAACACACACACGCTCACACAACACACACACCACGCTCACACCCACACACACGCGCTCACACAACACATTAACACACACACCACGCTCGCACATTCATCGTGTCCATTGAGCCGCGCGCAAGGGGCCGCTCGGGGCAATCGGGTTCGGGGAGTTCTCGTGACGCCACCACCGCCACCACCGCCACCGGGGAAGGGACAATCACGCAGTGTCAGGAGGGCCTCGTGGGGGGGGGGGGGGGGTCACAGGTCAGCAGTGGAGCGCTATCATCCACGGGGCGCGCTCCGCACAAACACGTCGCTCTCTCGCTCCCTGGGCCACTCACGCAAACAGATGCGGGGAGGGCGAGCGGGGGGCGCCGGTGTTTGAGATGTCCCCACGGGGGGTTTGTCTCCCCGTCAACAAGGACATCGGCCGTGTGTTTTCGTTTCACGCTGCACCCAGGCCGGGGTGAACTGCTTGACCCCCCCCCCCCTGTGAGTCACCGGGCTGTGCCGCAGCAGAGAGCACCCGGGAGGAGGGAGTCGAACCGAGAATTTCACAACTTAGGGGGGGGGGCAGCGGACGGGGAGGGGAGGGGGTGTGACAACTACGGCAACGGAAGACTCCGCGAAAGTCGAGCCCCCCCCCCCTGCCCCCCCCCCTCCCCCCACCGGGGTCATGAATTGATGGCCCCGAGCGCAGAGGAGGCATTGGGGAGTCCGTGCCACTTGCGCCCTCTCCTATCGCAATCTGACCCGCGGCCAAATCTAATCCAAAACTATTTTGTGCAGATAAGGCGCGCTCAGAGGTCCTTACGAACAACAACGTTTGATGACTGTCCCGGAGAGGACCGCGATGACCCACGTACAGAGCCCAACACGACGGCTCCGCCTGCCGCTGTCGCTGCTGCGGTCGAGAGCAGTTGGATTAAGTGGACGACTTCAGCATTAATGATCACGTCAACTGTTCCACGACAATAATACAACACGGGAAGTGGTTTGTGCGGCGTCTGAATGAGGTTAGCCGCGGGTCGCGCCACGTGCCGCTCGCGAGACACCGACACGCTGACGACGTCGCACAGCCTCGCCCGGCAGATCCAACGCAACCGCCACGGTGCTCCTGGCGGGGAGCAGCAGGCCCCCTGGTGTGGCGGTAAGCCTCCTGGTGTGGAGGGGGGGGCCCTGGTGTAGAGGGGGGGCCCTGGTGTGGAGGGGGGGGCCTGGTGTGGAGGGGGGGGGCCCTGGTGTGGCGGTAAGCCTCCTGGTGTGGAGGGGGGGGGCCCTGGTGTAGAGGGGGGGGCCCTGGTGTGGAGGGGGGGCCCTGGTGTGGAGGGGGGGGCCCTGGTGTGGAGAGGGGGGCCCTGGTGTGGAGGGGGGGGGCCCTGGTGTGGAGGGGGGGCCCTGGTGTGGAGGGGGGGCCCTGGTGTGGAGAGGGGGGCCCTGGTGTGGAGGGGGGGGGCCCTGGTGTGGAGGGGGGGGCCTTGATGTGGAGGAGGCCCATTGGTGTGGCAGTGGGCCCTCTAGTGTGGCGATAGGCTCCTTGGTGTGGTGGGGGCGCCCTGGTGTTGTGGGGGCTCCTGGTGTGGTGGGGGCCCCCTGGTGTGGTGGGGGCCCCCTGGTGTGCTGGTAGGCCCTCTAGTGTGGTGGTACATCTCTGGTCTCGCGGGAGGCCCCCTGGGGTGGTGGTAGACCTCTGGTCTCGCGGGAGGCCTCTTGATGTGGAGGAGGCCCCTTGGTGTGCCAATAGGCCCCTGGTGTGGCGGGAGGCCCCCCGATGCACGGGGGGCCTCGTCCACAGGTCCCCGAGCTGCCTCCACGAGGCCCGAGACTCGGAATGAGCGACGCAGCGACGCAGCGACGCTCTCCGCCGCGGGATTGGAGTTTGCGGAAGCGCTGGAAGCTGCGGGTGGCCTGCGGTTACCTCCTCCTCCTCACGAACGCCACCGGGATCTTCCTGTCCGGAACCATGGTGCCCGAGTGCAGCGCGGTGATGGGGCCATCATCCGTGGCCACGATGTTGTACGTCTGGACGATCTGCAGGAGGGAATAAAGTAACCGAGCTTACAATTCGTATCCTTCCCATAGCTGTCCTTCTATATGAAAAAAAAACATTCCGTCAGCGACACGGCCGTTTGGAAGCGCATCATTTCAAAAGAAATTGGCTCAACGCGGACAACTCTGGACTGGTTTCGACACTCGAATGCCTCATCAGCAGCGGCATCCAGCCAGGCAGCTCGGCGGTGGGCGAGCGGCTCCAAGTCGCTGGAAGCCCAACGCTGAACCGCCACACGGCACACGACACGCGGACGGGACGTGGGGACGCGGGGACGCGGGGACGTGGGGACGTGGGGACGTGGGCACGTGCTTTCACTTTCAATGTGGGGGGACGACGCGGGAAGGAGGAGAGGGCGGCGCGGCCCGAGACCGGAGGCTCGCTGGGGAACGCGGCGCGCTCACCGTGGCCAGGGCCAGGTGGATCTCCAGCTCGGCCAGGCGGCGGCCGATGCACATGCGAGGCCCGAAGCCGAATGGGATGTGCGAGAAGGGCTTCACCGTCCCCGGCGGGTCCTCCAGCCAGCGCTCCGGGCGGAAACTCATGGCGTTCGGGAAGTAGTCCTCGCTCCAGGCGAGCGCGTGGTTGCTCACCATCACCACCGTCTGTGGAGTGAGACGCGTCGTTCATTAGCATCTCTGTAGCTCCCAGTGACCCTCCCCCCCCCACCCCTCCGTGTCTCAAAAAAAAGAAAGATGCATCCCAGTGTCTATCTACGTCTCCTGGTATGGCATCTCCCTCTGCGTTTCAATGCTCTCCCAGTGCCTCCCACTGTCAACGGCCGAATCCCAGTGTCTCTCCGTCTGTGCCGCCGCCGCCCATGGACGCGCCGTGGTTCGGCGTCGTCGAGGCGCGGGTCACCGCGCGCCGGACTGGACACGCCGCGGGCGTGGCGACGACGGGGCCGTGGGAACGCGGCCGCGGGCCCTGGTGTCCCCCACCACGGGCTCCCTCCCTCCCCGCCGCCCTCACCACGCAGGGCCACCGTGGGGGGGGGGGGTGAACGAGGTTCGGAGCCGAGAGGAGGAGGCCGTCGGCGGAGAGGTTTTAATCGCCGCGCACGCTCGGTCTCGGCGGCGATGAGGTCACGCCGCGTGACGCTGCGCGACTTGGCCGCAAAACCTCATTCAGCGATTACGGCGCAGCAGCAGCCTCGCTTCAAACGCCGCTGCTCAATAATAATGATGAGAAGTCCCCAGCTCGTGCACCCGTTGCCCTCGCCCCACCCCCCCACCCCTACGCCACCGCGCTGGCATCACCGCGGCGGCGGTGTCGCTTGCAGGAATTGGCAGCGGCACGATGACGAAAAACAAAGTTGCTGATGAGAGCCTCGCGTGGGACGTGATGACTGCGGGGAAAACGCGGCGGTGGGGGCGACTGTTGGCTCGCGCGAGAGGAGGGGGTCGCCAGCGATGGGGGCCGGGTCATCGGGTTCAAACCTCGGGAGTTGCCGTTACGTAAACTGACTGTGGCTGCAGAGCTACGCTGACTGTGGCTGCAAGGCTACATTGATTGTGACTGCAGGGATACGCTGGCTGTGATTGCAAGGTTAAGTCTCAAGGCTTAATCTCAGCTGGCTGCTGCCTTCAATGCTGTGCGCGAAGACATTTGGAATACCTGGAAGGCAACCCCGGCATGCGAGGTAACGTCACAAACAGCTGTCGCACAGGAACTACTCATCGCTGCCCAGCCTTCTTCACAGACCCGTGCCTCCACATACAACGTGGGTACACCGGCATTGTTTTTACACATCCCGTCAGCGACACGGCGGCGTTGTGGGCGTGCATTACTTCGACGGCATTAGAACAATGCAAGCAAAACTGTGGAGCAGTTTCAATATTGATTGTCTCATCAGGCAAGGGCCCTCTCTGATGCGACACGCTGTAGTCAGGTGAATGCCCCCCTACGACTGCCCGCGTTCGGAATCGACGGCGTTTGCGGTGAGTCTCACGTCTTTGGGGAGGAGGTATTCCCCGATCGGTGTCTCCCGGCTCAGGGTGCGGCTCGTGAAGGGGATCGTGGGGCTCAGCCTAGGGGACACGGGCAGAGACACGTGCCGAGTTGAGCGCACACACACGCACACACACACACATACACACGCACACACACAGATACCCCCACGAAGCCCACACAGGCTGCTGGGGCAAGTGCTAGGAGCGAGCGTCTGTGAAGGCAGGCGAGGTGGATGAGCGGGCGGTGTGGGCAGAGGCTGCCTGGTCGCCTTTGACTGCCCACTGTCGATGTTTCACGCACTGGACCAGGAACTTGAAGCCCAGGACCGGTTTGGATATTCGCCACTGCAGTTGGCTGTGAGCGGAAATCAGAATCGAACTCGGGTCGCTGGGTTCATAGCGCAGCGCGCCAGGCATGCGACCACTCCTCAGGACACACAAATGCACACAAAGATAAAGATCCCCCGTATAGCCTTAACGGACTTTCGGGGCAAGTCCTGTGTGCGAGCACCTACGAAGGCCAACGCGGCACACGCACGGCCGCCTTTGTATCCCTAGTGGCGATGTTTACACACCACACCAGATACTCATTTGAGGCTGAGTCGACCTAGAGGAAGAGGCCCAGGACTAATTCAGATAATCGTCACCGGTGTTGGCCGTAAGCAGGAATCGAACTCGGGCCGCCGGGTTCGTAGCGCAGCGCGCTGACCGCTACACCATGTGTACGTATGTTGAACTTCTTTCACACCGTACGTAGCCAAAACCGTGTTAATCGGTTGGCCCAGTGCCATGTTTACAGACAGCACCATGCACTCATTTAAGGCCGAGTTGACCTTGTGGAAGGCCTAAAACTGGCTCAGATATCCGGTGTCACTGACGTCCATCCGTGACGGGAATTGAATTCGGGTCACTGGGTTCACTCGTGCAGAGCGCTCGTCACAATTAGCACGAGAAACGAACCCTGCCCTCGTCAACAACACCGCGGCCTTAGCAGCAACATTGTCGACAATCGGCGACGTTTTGGTCATTGTCCTTCTCCATAGCACACGGACGCGCAATCACAAATATTGACTTGTGTACACACACACGGCCATACCCGGCACGCGCACACATACACGGCAACACGGCTACCGACAACATCTCTCCGTGCACGCACACGTGGTCACATACGAGCACACGTGGTCACATACTAGCGCACGTGGTCACATACGAGCACACGTGGTCACATACTAGCGCACGTGGTCACACACAAGCACACGTGGTCACACACTAGCACACGTGGTCACACACTAGCACACGTGGTCACACACGAGCACACGTGGTCACACACTAGCACACGTGGTCACACACGAGCACACGTGGTCACACACTAGCACACGTGGTCACACACGAGCACACGTGGTCACACACGAGCACACGTGGTCACACACTAGCACACGTGGTCACACACGAGCACACGTGGTCACATACAAGCACACGCGGGCAGGAGCGGCGGCACACCGGGGAGAGTAACCCTCGTCCCGTGAGCTCCAACGACGCAGGGACGTGGTCGATGCCTGAACGTGCGGCATCGTGTGCAGTGGCGGCTGCCCACGGGGTAAACGCCAGCGCTGCTTGTCCCCCCCTCCCCCCGCCTGCAGCCCTGCTGCTGGAAGCGTGTTTGCCCGTGTCTATGATTGATCACAGAATGTGATTGATCACAGGATGTGATTTTAGCTTTTGCTTCAACGCTGCCCAGTTGAATGGTTGTGATTTTCTGTTGAGCCATTCCTGCACCATGCCCCCCCCCTCTACCCTCCGCCCCCCTCCATGGACTCTCCCCCGCTCAGAAGCATTCACGGCGACAGCTCGAGGTGTCGACGATTCTGCGTCTCGTCAGCGGAGTCGAGTTATCACACCTGTCACAACCCCTCCTCGTCAGTGCCCCACCTTGTTACACACCGACTCAGACCTGATTGGTCTCACCCCGTGCCCCTTATGAATCTCAACGTTCATCCTACAAAGTCCCATCACGAGGGAGAAACACAAACACAGAGACACAATTAGAATTGTGTTTGCCCGCATTGAGACGGCTGTACGCCGTGCGGACCTGAAAACTCAAATTCCCTGCACGAGGAAACGGGGGGCGAACTGGATGGGTCGACAGCTGCGAGTTTATGCTCGAACAGAATGAGGGTGAACTTCCGGCTTCGCAGCGCGATGCGTTGACCACTACACTACCGCTCCTTATCACACACCACACACACACCAACCACACACACCACACACACCACACACACGCCACACACACACCACACACACGCACACACACACCATACACACACCACACACACCACACACACACCAATCACACACACACACCAACCACACACCACACACCGCACACACACCACATACACCAACCACCCACACACACACCACACACACAGCACACACACACCACACACACACACCAACCACACACACCACGCACACACCACACACACCACACACACACCAACCACACACACCAACCACCCACACACACACCAACTACACACACCAACCACACACACACACCATACACACACTACACACACCACACACACACACCACACATACCACACACACACACCACACACACGCCACACACACACCACACACACACACACCCCACACACACCACACACACGCCACACACACACCACACACACACACCCCACACACAGCACATCCTCTCGGCCACGGCCCCTGTCACGGCGAGTTCCCCGATGAATGGGGGAGCTTGTGTTGACGGCTCGCGACGAGCCCATATCCAGCACACAGTGCCAGCGAGAGGGCGCATACATTACCCCGTGGGGGAGCGGTGGGGGGGGGTCACCCGGGTTCATTTGTGAAGGCGAAACGAGTTCACGCATGAGCAGACGCGATGGCCAGTGATGTGTGTCCGTGATGGTGCGGCAGAGGCGATGTTCGTGATGGTGACGGTGGTGTGATGACGGTGTGATGTGTCACGTGTGGTGACGGTGTGATGTGTGATGGTGACGGTGTAATGTGTCACGTGTGATGACGGTGATGCGTGAGTGATGTATGATGTGTAATGGTATGACAGGGATGGTATGATGCTGATAGTGACCCAAGCTCTCCTTC
This sequence comes from Lampetra fluviatilis, assembly GCF_964198595.1. Taxonomy (NCBI): domain Eukaryota; kingdom Metazoa; phylum Chordata; class Hyperoartia; order Petromyzontiformes; family Petromyzontidae; genus Lampetra; species Lampetra fluviatilis. The sequence goes on from NC_136316.1 coordinate 617,306, forward strand.
CCCATCCTTGACACCGTCCCTCCTCATCACGTCTCTACCCATCATCATAACCACTCATTGTCACTTTCATCATCATCGTTTTGTCACACGTAATCATATTCATCATCTACTACCATCATCCTCAGCAACTCACTCTGCACCATTGCTAATTCTCTGTTCAGTGCTTTGGTTAATGCGCTAGGAAAATAATTAAGATAAGATGGTGATAATGATCATGGTGGCATGATCGTATGACGCTATGATACGAGGACGATGGTAATAGTATGATGATGATGATGGTGGTGTGATAGCGTGATTATAGTATGGTATGATGGTATGCTGTTGTGATAGAATCATGATAACAACGGAAATGGGATGATAATGATGAATTGCTCATGATGATAATGGTATGATGATGATGATGACAAATGGCATGGCGACAATGCTGATACTGGAATGGTGATGACAATGGTATCTTAATGATGAATTGATGATCATGATGACAATGGTATGTTAATGATGAATTGATTATCATGATGACAATGGTATGTTAATGATGAATTGATGATCATGATGACAATGGTATGTTAATGATGAATTGATGATCATGATGACAATGGTATGTTAATGATGAATTGATGACCATGATGACAATGGTATGTTAATGATGAATTGATGATCATGATGACAATGGTATGTTAATGATGAATTGATGACCATGATGACAATGGTATGTTAATGATGAATTGATGATCATGATGACAATGGTATGTTAATGATAAATTGATGATCATGATGACAATGGTATGATAATGATGAATTGATGAGCATGATGACAATGGTATGTTAATGATGAATTGATGATCATGATGACAATGGTATGATAATGATGAATTGATGAGCATGATGACAATGGTATGTTAATGATGAATTGATGATCATGATGACAATGGTATGATTATGATGATGGTGGTGGTGGCGGTGGCTGTGAACCCGCACCTCATGGATTCCTTGAGGCAGGCGCGCAGGTAGCGCAGGGAGGGCATCTCGGCGGCGCTGGGCGCTCGCCCCGGCGGGAGCAGCGCCTCCATCTCGCCCCGCAGCCGCTTCTGGGCTCGCGGGCTGCGGGACAGGTGGAAGATGGCCCACATGAGGGTCACGGCGGTCTGCGGAGACACGGGGGTCGGGGGGGGGGGGAGACACGCGGGAAAGTCTCCGCTCGATTATTATGACAATAAAAACAATGTCCCCTCCGACACAGGGTGCCCCCCCCCCTCGACTCGCTCTCCACGCGGTCGCTCGACACAGGCCCCCCCCCCCGGCGGCACCCGACAAACGTCGAGCGGCCGAGGGTGGCGGTGCCATTGGAGGGTGGCGGTGCCGCGTCCCGGCCACGGTGGCGGTGGCCGGAGGGGACTACAAAAGCGGGGGGGGGGGTGCGGGGTAAGAAGCGGACAGAGAGGTGAAACCCGGGACTCTGTGATGGCTGCTTAGGCAGGTAACAGGAACCTCCTTCAAACCCAGACGTCGCCACAGACACACTCACACACGTGAGAGAGAGAGAGAGAGACTCCCTCCTGCCCAGAGCTCACGCACGCTGCTAGGGCCAGTGCTGTTCGCTCGCCGCATCTACGGAGACCGGCACGGCACACAACGGGGGCTGTTGGCCAGTATCACGCCCGGCCGCCTTTGTCTCCCCAGCGCCGATGTTTACACACAGCGCCAGGTACTCATTTAAGGCTAAGTCGACCTAGGACAGGCCCAGTACTGGTTCAGATGATCGTCACTGGTATTGGCCGTGAGCGAACTCGGCCATGGAATTGCACTCGGGGTTCGTGGTGCGAGGCACCAACGACTGCTCCACACCACAGAGCCATGTGTCACTTTACCAGCTCAGGCGCACTGGGCGATGTCGTGCTGTTTAAGAAGCGGCCTGGCTACTACAAATGATTGGCCGACGAAGCGGCTTTTCACGTGGAAATTAATATCGCCCAAATACTAAACGCAACTTTCTGGATGTGTGGGGGGGGGGGGGCCGGAGGACCCGGAAACAACCCCAGGCGGCCACGGAGAGAGAGAGAGAGACACACGCAGCCTCCACGTGCACAGCAGCAGCAGCAGGCGTCAGGGTCGGGATCGAACCCAGGCCCTCCTGTAGCACAGGCGAGGTCGTCAACATCTCCGAGCCACCGCGGCACCCTCACACAGCCGCAGGAGGGGGTGGTGGGTGGGGGTGAGGGGCGGGGTTGGTTGAAAGGGCGGGGGGTGGGGGTGGTGAGGGTGGTGGGGGGTGGGGAGGGGCGGGGGTGGTGAGGGGTGGGGGGTGGGGGTGAGGGGCGGGGTTGGTTGAAAGGGCGGGGGGTGGGGGTGGTGAGGGTGGTGGGGGGTGGGGGGTGGGGGTGAGGGGCGGGGGTGGTGAGGGGTGGGGGTGGGGGTGGGGGTGAGGGGCGGGGTTGGTTGAAACGGCGGGGGGTGGGGGCTCTCACCGTCTCCACCCCCCCGATCTGCATCTCGGCGACGCCGGCGTAGAGCTCCTTGGGGGAGAGGACCCCTCCCCGCGCCACCTGCGAGACGAGGTCCTGGCCCGGGCACTGCGCGTTGCCCAGCCGCGTCAGCACGCACTGCTTGGCTGCTCAAGCACACACACACACAGATACATACACACAGATACACAGTTACATACACACAGACACACAGATACATACATACACCCACTACATACACCCACTGCGCGTTGCCCAGACGCGTCAGCACGCACTGCTTGGCTGCTCGAGCACACACACACACAGATACATACATACATACACACAGATACATACACACAGACACACAGATACATACATACACCCACACACACACACAGATACATACACACACACATACACACTGACACATACAAATATCCCCCCCGCATAGACTTAACAGACTGTAGGGACAAGTGCTGTGAGCAAACATCTATGAAGGCCGGAACAACACACGAGGGGGTGGGAGGCCAACACCACACCCGGCCGCCTTTGTCTCCCTAGCGGCGATGTTTCCACACCGCGCCAGCAACTTATTTGAGGCTGAGTCAACCTAGGGGAGGCCCAGGACGTGGCTAATTATATCGAGGCCGAGGGCATCGGCGGCTTGTGGCCGGGAATCGAACTCGGGGCGGTCGCCGGTCCATCGAGCGGCTCGCCGGCGTGGGGAGAGCGCGACGCACCGATGCGGAAGATGTTGTCCCACGCCTCGGTGTGGACGCGCCACGTGCGCGTGTTGAGGCTGCGGTGCAGCCCCACGGGAGTGACGAGCATCGTGCCGAACGTGGCCATCATCTGCGACAGGCGCGCACGTCCATCATTGCAGCAACACCACACACAGCATCACCACACAGCATCACACACAGCATTGTAGCAACACCACACACAGCATTGCAGCAACACCACACACAGCATTGTAGCAACACCACACACAGCATTGTAGCAACACCACACACAGCATTGTAGCAACACCACACACAGCATCACCACACAGCATTGTAGCAACACCACACACAGCATCACCACACACAGCATTGTAGCAACACCACACACAGCATCACCACACAGCATTGTAGCAACACCACACACAGCATCACCACACAGCAACACCACACACAACATTGTAGCAACACCACACACAGCATTGTAGCAACACCACAGCAACATCACACACAGCATTGTAGCAACATCACACACAGCATTGTAGCAACATCACACACAGCATTGTAGCAACATCACACACAGCATTGTAGCAACACCACGCACAGCATTGTAGCATCACCACGCACAGCGTCACCACGCACAGCGTCACCACACACAGCGTCACCACGCACAGCGTCACCACGCACATCATTGCAGCAAGACCACACACAGCATCATCACACACAGCATCATCACACACAGCATCATCACACACAGCATCATCACACACAGCATCATCACACACAGCATCATCACACACAGCATCATCACACACAGCATCATCACACACAGCATCATCACACACAGCAACATCACACACAGCGTCACCACACACAGCATTGCGGCATCACCACACACATCATTGCAGCAAGACCACACACAGCATCAAAGCAAGATCACATGTGCGGGCCCGTCTCCCGCGGTGCGCAGCTCACCTGCTTGATGGAGGTGATGAAGATCTGCCCTTCCTCGCCCATGTCCTGGGAGAGGAGGCCGAAACGTTTCCCGTAGAGGATGTAGGAGATGGCTGCGTGACACAGATCGGGGATCGCGCCATCAACGAGGAGGCCGCTCTTCTCTCATTTAGGCGCCGCGTGGGGCCGTTCCCGTGAACTTCAATCCCCGACTCGTGCACCCGCGTTGGGGAGCTACTGGCGCCCGACGGTGCTGGACGTAGTTGCCAGCGAAACGTCACGGGACTCAAATTGTTTACTCTCCAACACACCGGTGGGCTGAAGTAGTAAACGAATTGGCCACGTGTTGTTTGCATGACAAACCTTCCTGCGGTTTAACGACGCGTTTACGTACGCGATCTTACCGCAAAAAAAGTTTTCATTCATAAAATTGGTCGCGAAAGTCTCTCACGTGTCAAACTGAGCTACCACTGTGTTGAACCACGACGCTGCAGGGCACAACAATGCACACACCAACTCATTCACTCACCCACTCACTCACCTACTCACCCACTCACACACCCACCCACTCAATCACTCACTCACTCACCCACTCACTCACTCAATCACCCACTCATTCACTCACTCACTCACCAACTCACTCACTCACCACTCACTCACTCACTCACCCACTCACTCACCCACTCACTCACCCACTCATTCACTCACTCACTCACCCACTCACTCACTCACCCACTCACCCACTCACTCACCTACTCACCCACCCACTCATTCACTCACCCACTCACCATTCACTCACTCATTCACTCACTCACTCACTCACCTACTCACCCACCCACTCATTCACTCACTCACTCGCCCACCCACTCACCCACTCACCTACTTACCCATTCACTTACTCATTCACTCACTCACCCACTCACTCACCTACTCACTCACTCACCTACTCACCCACCCACTCATTTATTCATTCACTCGCATCTATCATAACTCTCACTATGTGCTGACTGTTGCTGGCCGTTTTACGTTGTGTGCCTTTGGGCCTGTGCTCGGCAATTTCGTGTACATTTAAAATAATAATTCACCAGCAGCAGGAAGAATTGGACTCCCTGCCGGATCTCCCGAGGGGGCTCGCCCAGCCGAATATCTGAACCAGTCTTGGGCCTCCCCTAGGTCGACTCGGCCTCAAATGAGTACCTGATGCGGTGGCGTAAACATCGCCACGAGGGAGACAAAGTTGCCACTCACCGGGCGTGGTGCTGACCACCTACCCCCTCGTGTGCCGGGCATACATACGTGCATTGGTGCTCGCTAGCAGCACTTGCCCCAAGAGTCTACTAAGGCTATACGGGGGATATTTGTCTTTATCTTGTCTTGTTTCAATGTGCACTTTAAGTCACTGGGGGGGGGGGGGGGGCAGCAGGAACCAGGCAACGCGCGTGCGTCTTTGTGTGCGCGCGCTGGGGGAGGAGGGGGGAGCGAGGGGGGAGGGGAGGGAGGGGGGTGCACGGGCTGGTGGTGGAACTTGGGAATTGAAAGTGAACTGAGTGGGAGGGGAGGCGTGGGTGGGGGTTGTGGCCGGGACCCCTGGCAAGGCGGTGGTGGGTGGCGCGGTGGTGGGTGGCGCGGTGGTGGGTGGCGCGGTGGTGGGTGGCGCGGTGGTGGGTGGCGCGGTGGTGGGTGGCGCGGTGGTGGGTGGCGCGGTGGTGGGTGGCGCGGTGGTGGGTGGCGCAGTCCGAGTGGGGTTCCTACTTTCGAACGACCACTTGTGCAGCTCCAGGCACAGGTCCCGGATGCCGCCCTGAGCGTCGCGAGTCGCGTCCAAGTGAACCACGAAATCTGAGAGCACCTGGGGAGGGGGGAGGGGGCAGGCGGGGGGTAGAGGGAGAAATTCCGGGGGCGGCGGGGGAGGAGGAGGGGGGGGGCAAAGTATGGAGGGGCGCGGAGAGGGGAGGGACGCATTGCCACGAGTTGGCTCAGAGCTGCGCGTTGCGTAACGCGCCCCGTGAGGCACCGCCACTCTCTAGGAAGGAGCGAGGTGGTGGTGGTGGTGGGGGTGGTGGGGGTGGTGGTGGTGGAGGTGGTGGTGGGGGTGGTGGGGGTGGTGGTAGTGCTGGGGGTGGTGGTGCTGGGGGTGGTGGTGGTGCTGGGAGTGGTGGTGCTGGGGGTGGTGGTGCTGGGGGTGCTGGTGGTGGTGCTGGGGGTGGTGGTGCTGGGGGTGGTGGTGCTGGGGGTGGTGGTGCTGGGTGTGGTGGTGCTGGGGGTGGTGGTGGTGGTGCTGGGGGTGGTGGTGCTGGGGGTGGTGGTGGTGCTGGTGGTGGTGGTGCTGGGGGTGGTGGTGCTGGGGGTGCTGGTGGTGCTGGGGGTGGTGGTGCTGGGGGTGCTGGGGGTGGTGGTGCTGGGGGTGGTGGTGGTGGTGCTGGGGGTGGTGGTGGTGCTGGTGGTGCTAGGGGTGGTGGTGCTGGGGGTGGTGGTGCTGGGGGTGGTGGTGCTGGGGGTGGTGGTGGTGCTGGGGGTGGTGGTGGTGGTGCTGGGAGTGGTGGTGCTGGGGGTGGTGGTGGTGGTGGTGCTGGGGGTGGTGGTGGTGCTGGGGGTGGTGGTGGTGGTGCTGGGGGTGGTGGTGCTGGGGGTGGTGGTGGTGGTGCTGGGGGTGGTGGTGCTGGGGGTGGTGGTGGTGGTGCTGGGGGTGGTGGTGCTAGGGGTGGTGGTGCTGGGGGTGGTGGTGCTGGGTGTGGTGGTGCTGGGGGTGATGGTGGTGGTGGTGCTGGGGGTGGTGGTGCTGGGGATGGTGGTGGTGCTGGGGGTGATGGTGGTGGTGGTGCTGGGGGTGGTGGTGCTGGGGGTGGTGGTGCTGGGGGTGGTGGTGGTGGTGGTGCTGGGGGTGGTGGTGCTGGGGGTGGTGGTGCTGGGGGTGGTGGTGCTGGTGGTGGTGGTGCTGGTGGTGGTGGTGGTGCTGGTGGTGGTGCTGCTGCTGCTGGTGCTGGTGGTGGTGGTGGTGCTGGGGGTGGTGGTGCTGGGGGTGGTGGTGGTGCTGGGGGTGGTGGTGCTGGGGGTGGTGGTGGTGCTGGGGGTGGTGGTGCTGGGGGTGGTGGTGGTGCTGGAGGTGGTGGTGGTGCTGGGGGTGGTGGTGCTGGGTGTGGTGGTGGTGCTGGGGGTGGTGGTGCTGGGGGTGGTGGTGGTGCTGGGGGTGGTGGTGCTGGGGGTGGTGGTGGTGCTGGGGGTGGTGGTGGTGCTGGAGGTGGTGGTGGTGCTGGGGGTGGTGGTGCTGGGGGTGGTGGTGGTGCTGGGGGTGGTGGTGGTGCTGGGGGTGGTGGTGGTGCTGGGGGTGGTGGTGGTGCTGGGGGTGGTGGTGGTGCTGGAGGTGGTGGTGGTGCTGGGGGTTGTGGTGCTGGGGGTGGTGGTGGTGCTGGGGGTGGTGGTGGTGCTGGGGGTGGTGGTGGTGCTGGAGGTGGTGGTGGTGCTGGGGGTGGTGGTGCTGGGGGTGGTGGTGGTGCTGGGGGTGGTGGTGCTGGGGGTGGTGGTGGTGCTGGGGGTGGTGGTGGTGCTGGGGGTGGTGGTGGTGCTGGGGGTGGTGGTGCTGGGGGTGGTGGTGGTGCTGGGGGTGGTGGTGCTGGGGGTGGTGGTGGTGCTGGGGGTGGTGGTGCTGGGGGTGGTGGTGCTGGGGGTGGTGGTGGTGCTGGAGGTGGTGGTGGTGCTGGGGGTGGTGGTGGTGCTGGGGGTGGTGGTGCTGGGGGTGGTGGTGCTGGGGGTGGTGGTGCTGGAGGTGGTGGTGGTGGTGCTGGGGGTGGTGGTGGTGCTGGTGGTGCTGGGGGTGGTGGTGCTGGGGGTGGTGGTGGTGGTGCTGGGGGTGGTGGTGCTGGGGGTGGTGGTGCTGGGGGTGGTGGTGCTGGGGGTGGTGGTGCTGGGACGCGCTGTGCGCTTGATGGCGCTACCAGGACGGGAGGGGGGAGGGCCCGCGGGGGATGGGGGGCGGGGGGGGGAAGGGACACGCGGGGGATGGGGGCGGTGGGGAGGGAGGGGACACGCGGGGGCAAGGGGATGGGAGTCCTCACCTCGTTAATCTTGCCATCGTATTTAGCCACCTCTTCTGGCAGCATGAGCTTCTTTTGGAACGCCCTCCTCATCTTCTGCCACGGCTTGTCGTCCCTGCGGGGTCATCATCGTCGTCGTCAGCAGAGTTGTGTCGTCAGTGGTGGAACTTCACTCCACACTACCATTACCACCACCACCCCACGTGATCAACTCGCTGTGAGTGAAACCAATTCACACTGCGGGGGTGGCTAGGGGCATTGGCGAGGTGTGTGTGTGTAGCGAGGTGTGTGTGTATGGCGAGGTGTGTGTGTGTGACGAGGTGTGTGACGAGGTGTGTGTGTAGCGAGGTGTGTGTGTGGCGAGGTGTGTGTGTGACGAGGTGTGTGTGTGTAGCGAGGTGTGTGTGTGTGTAGCGAGGTGTGTGTGTGTGTGTGTGACGAGGTGTGTGTGTGTGGGGCGAGGTGTGTGTGTGAGTTCGGGGTAAGGGGCCACAGCGGAGAGCAAACGTTTCCTAATCAGGGGTGGGGGGGGGGGTACCTGGGGGCGGTGAAGTTGTAAACAAAATGGTCAAAACAAAACCACAAATCCCCGGATCCACACGACACAACACCAACAACAATGAAGGCGGTGTAGAGTTGAACGCGCTGCGCGGGTCTCATTTCCAGTTGGACACGCAGCATTGTGTGGCACAGGCTGCGCTAGTATAAGGGGGGGGGGGGTTGACGAGACGCAGCGTTGCTCGAGACCACGTGGGGTGTCGGCGGCGGGGCGCGTGGACACAGGTCGCGCTCTGCTCCGATGGAGCCGTGCGGCTCTCCGTGCGGCTCTCCGTGCGCGGTGCCGGAGTTGTTGCGCGCCCGCTGCCAACCTGCCGGCTCAGTCCTAAGTGTGTGCTGCTGCTGCAGCTACTGCTGCTGCTGCCGCGTGTTTACACCGCCACTGGGGAGACAAAGGCGGCTCGTGCATGCCGCTTGAGAGCACACCACCCGCTCTCTCCATAGGGGCTCGCTAACAGCACTTGCCCCAACAGTCGATGCGGCTACACGGTGGGGGGTGCTGCTTTGTCTTTGTGCGTGCGGCTCTCGCTCGCGAGTCGCGCCGCTGTTGTTTAATCATCGGGAGCGTGCGGCGTGTGCCTCACGAGTTTCTGGTAACTTAGAGAAAGTGTTCGGGTGGTGAATGTTATCTAGCAACGTAATTGCTGTGATGAAGGTTTGATTTATTTATTAAAAACTTCGTGTAATTGTGTAATGCTTTAATGTTATGAAAAATAATAGGTTTTAACCCTTTCTGCCAATAAAGCACGAGTTGTATGAAGATGTTCAAACACCCAATAATAGAAGCCTTTTGAAAACAAATCAAGTGCTGCACTAACCACGCACGGTACCTGCGGTGAACATGCGAATAAACATGCTCCGATAATAACTGATGGCGTTGTCTTTGAAACTCAGTGTCTGGAGCTCACGGGGCTTTACGGGGAAATGCACTTCTGACTGTGAACCTCCGATTCCGATGTTCCGACTCGCGTCGACGGAACGGGCAGGATTCGACCCCGACACCAGCGGGACCAGGGAGGGCGCAGCGCGCGAGCGGCCCCCCCTCTCACGTACAGGATGAGCAGTCCGTAGGCCTCGCCGCGCAGGTCGCGGTAGGCCTTCCACGGCTTGATGTCGAGGCGGTGCGGGCACGCGGCCTCGCGGCGGAACAGCGACTCGACGAGGTGCGGCGCGCCCACGTGGACGCTCTCGAACGAGCCGAGGCGCATGCGGTAGATGCTGCCCAGCCGCTGGTGGTACTCGGTCTGTGGGATGAGCGAGTGAAGCACGCGGCAGCTGTCAGCGTCGACGCTGCGGCCCCCCCGCCCCCCGCCACGCGGGCTCTTGTGGCTCTCTGGGAGGCTCGCGGAACGAGCCTCTGTGCAGGCCACTCTCGTCCCATGAGTGCCAAGCCGCTGTCTCTACCCGCGAGGCCGTCGGCGTCGAGCTCCCCCGCGCACGCGGCGAGGCGCACATGGACGATGAACACCGCGCGCAGCGGACGCCACGTGGGGTGTGACGACGTCACAAACGCCGTGGGAGAGGCCTCTTATCCAGCAGTGGATTGATCATGGGCTCAAGCTGAATTCATTATTTACGCATCAATACCCATAACACCTCCGTGTTGACTCTGTGTATAGCTGTGGGCCGGATCGGCAGAATGAGTGGCAGACCGTATGCGCACTGATAAGATTTCGGGGGCGACTTACGAATGGGAGAGAAAACGCGCCCGGGGTCAGATGCCTGGCCGTGACCTTGACCCTTCGTGAGCACGTCGCAGCCATGACCCCTTCACTTTACCTGCGCCTGAATGTCCGCGTGCGGCATGCGCCCGCGCGCTGCTCAACCTCTCCAGGCGTCTCCTCCCGCGAGTCTCGCGGGAGACGCGGGGACCACGGAGACCACGGGGACCACGGGGACCACGGAGACCACGGATGCTTGGAGATGGGGGGGGGTTGGGGGCATTGGAGGTGCCCGCGGGCGCTCGTTACGCGGGCCTCACGTCAAATGTAACCGGGAAGGGAGCGCTGATTTTGATTCGCAAAGTCATTCACGGAGCCAGTGGAGGTTGGGGGGTGGAGGGGATAGGTGGTGGGGGGGGATCGTGAGGACTTTCCGAAGCGACGTGGAAGAGAAGCACGTCGCTTAGATCAACATTCCCCGTACACAACAACATCACGCGGCGGGCACAGCGGGGGCCCCGCGGGGAGGGGGAGGGAGGGGGTGTGGTGCTGTTGGCAGAGAGGTGCGAAGCGAAGATGCTCATGGGTCCCATTCACGAGGCAAGATGCGATTCATCGAGAGAGAGGGACAGAGAGAGAGAGTGGTTGATGTGCGTGTGTGTCTGTGGCGTTTGATTCATAGAGAGAGAGATTCATGTGCGAGTGTGTCTGTGGCGTTTGATTCATAGAGAGAGAGGGTTGATGTGTGTGTCTGTGGCGTTTGATTCATAGAGAGAGAGGGTTGATGTGCGTGTGTGTCGTGTTTGATTCATAGAGAGAGAGGGTTGATGTGTGTGTCTGTCGTGTTTGATTCACAGAGAGCGATGTGCTTGGGGAGGCGGTAGTGTAGTGGTTAGCGCTACGCTGCGCTACGAACCCGGCGACCCGAGTTCGATTCCCTCTCACGGCCAACACCGGTGACGATTATCTGATCCGGTCCTGGACCTCCCCGAGGTCAACTCAGCCTCAAATAAGTACCCGATACGATGTGTGTAGTAAACATCGCCACAAGGGAGACAAAGGCGGCCGAGCGTGGTGTTGACCACCCACCCTCTAATATGCCGTGCCGGCCTTTATAGGTGCTCGCTAACACCACTTGTCCCAACAGTCTGTGATTCACACAGAGAGCGGTGTGAGTGTGTGTTGGTGTGAGTGTCTGTTGGTGTGAGTGTGTTGGTGTGTGTGTGAGTGTGTGTGATTCACACAGAGAGCGGTGTGTGTGTGTGTGTGATTCACACAGAAAGCGGTGTGAGTGTGTGTTGGTGTGAGTGTGTGTGATTCACACAGAGAGCGGTGTGTGTGTTGGTGTGAGTGTGTGTTGGTGTATGTGTGTGATTCGCATAGAGAGCGGTGTGTGTGTTGGTGTGAGTGTGTGTTGGTGTGAGTGTGTGTTGGTGTATGTGTGTGTTGGTTTGAGTGTGTGTTGGTGTGTGTGTGTGTTGGTGTGAGTGTGTGTTGGTGTGTGTGTGTGTGTTGGTGTGTGTGTGTGTTGGTGTGAGTGTGTGTTGGTGTGTGTGTTGGTGTGAGTGTGTGTTGGTGTGAGTGTGTGTTGGTGTGAGTGTGTGTTGGTGTGTGTGTTGGTGTGAGTGTGTGTTGGTGTGAGTGTGTGTTGGTGTGAGTGTGTGTTGGTGTGAGTGTGTGTTGGTGAGAGTGCCAATGGCCCGTGGCGCCTCTCACCAGTACTTGGTACTGCTTGGAGATGCCGCCTTTCCGCAGCACCTCGAAGAGGCTGCCCACGACGGGCAGGCTGGGCGGGCTGGGCATCTCGCTCATCGACCGGAGCCCGCTCGCTGCCCCCCCCGCCGCGGGGGGCCACGTCTCCCGGGCCAGGCTCGCCGGCGCTTCCACGGCGACAGGAGCCACCGCCTGCGCCGCCCGGCTGCTGCTGCTGCCGCTGCCCTGGGGCGCGAAGGGGCAGCCCCGGGGCAGCTGGGCGGCCGCTCTCTGCAAGACGACGCGATTCATCGTCTGACGCGTTCGCGCAGTCGGTCCGCTAAAGCGCGCCGGGATCGCAAGTGTCGCACACTCGGTGGACGATGCGGTAACGCGAGACCTCAAGCGGAGCCCTGCGGCAAGGGTCGCTGTCGCTCAGGAGTTTAACGAGACGAATGAATGAGCCGAGCGCGGTCGCGAACCGAGCCTGACACCCGCATGAAACCCTCCGGTAACAGACCCCCGACCACTCCACTCAGTTGAAGCGCTCGCGTGCCCAGCCACTCACTGCGCTAATTGCGGCGCTTGCGGGCACGGAGCCCGTATATATACCGCGTGTGTGCGTGTGGGAGCGTGAGTGCGCGTGTGTGTGGGAGCGTGAGTGCGCGCATGTATGTGTGTGTGTGGGTGCGCGTGTGTGTGTGTGTAAGCGTGAGTGTGCGCGTGTGTGTGTGGGTGCGCGCGTGTGTGTGTGTGTGTGCGTGAATGCGTGTGTGTGTGGGTACGTGAGTGCGTGTGTGTGTGTGTGGGTGCGCGCGTGTGTGTGTGTGTGTGCGTGAATGCGTGTGTGTGTGTGGGTACGTGAGTGCGCGTGTGTGTGTGTGGGTGGGTACGTGAGTGCGCGTGTGTGCGTGAATGCGTGTGTGTGTGTGGGTACGTGAGTGCGCGTGTGTGTGTGTGTGTGGGTACGTGAGTGCGCGTGTGTGTGTGTGTGTGGGTACGTGAGTGCGCGTGTGTGTGTGTGGGTGGGTACGTGAGTGCGCGTGTGTGTGTGTGTGTGGGTACGTGAGTGCGCGTGTGTGTGTGTGGGTGGGTACGTGAGTGCGCGTGTGTGTGTGGGTGGGTACGTGAGTGCGCGTGTGTGTGTGGGTGGGTACGTGAGTGCGCGTGTGTGTGTGTGTGTGGGTACGTGAGTGCGCGTGTGTGTGTGGGTGGGTACGTGAGTGCGCGTGTGTGTGTGGGTGGGTACGTGAGTGCGCGTGTGTGTGTGTGTGTGGGTACGTGAGTGCGCGTGTGTGTGTGTGTGGGTACGTGAGTGCGTGTGTGTGTGTGCGCCGTGGCGTAAACACACCGGTCAGGACGCGCCAGCCAATCGCGGCTCTCAGTGACAACTCCCTGGGTCTTCTCGGAAGCACAGACAACAACATCATCGAAACAGATACTCGGGAGCGCGTTCACCCTTTTTATTGTTTGCGAGGTTCAGGGCTGAGAGTTCACGCTCACTCCGACCTCACACCGCCACGGGAGGTCACGGGCGCCAGTTCCTCACAAGCTGCGTTAGAGATTTGCATCGCATGGGGGCGGGGTGGCATAATTGAGATTAAAACCTCGGCTAGGGTTACAAGCCATAAAACCTCGCAGCCTCTTGTCACAAGCGCCAAACCGGTGTAAGCTTTACCCGGTGTAAATCAGGCGTGTGTTTAATTAAACTCTCACCTAAGCCGTGTCGCCTCGACAGACTGTTGGGGCAAGGGCTGTTAGCGAGGAGCACCTGTGACGGCCGGCACTGTGGCACACGAGGTGGGTGGGTGGCAGCACCACGCCCGACCGCCTTTGTCTCCCTCGTGACCATGTTTACGCACCGCACCAGGTACTGATGTTGAGGCTGAGTCGACATCGGCGAGGCCCAGGACGGTTCAGGTAATCGTCGCTGGTGTTGGCCGTGAGCGAGAATGGAATTCGGGTCGTCGGGTTCGTCGTGCAGATTAGCGCTAACCGCTACACTGCTCCTCGCACGCACGCACACGCAGATAGATGCACACACCCCGTCACACACAGACACACGTATATACAAACACACAACACGAACGAACGTACACATGTGCCAGGCTAGGTGCACCTTGAGGCCACGTGAAGTGTCGAACGCCCGCCGGAAGGAGGAGGTCACGGGGCAGACCCAGGTGTCGACTGACTGAGATGACTGGCCGATGCACCACACACATACACACTCAACCACATACATGTAAAACCACACGAATACACACACATACATACAAAGACAAAGGTCCCCGGAATGATTTAACAGACTGTTAGGGCACCTCTGAAGGTCGGCACGGCACACAAGGTGGTGAGTGGCAACTTTGTCTTCTCAGTGGCGATGTCTATGCATCGCACGAGGTACTCATTTGAGGCTGAGTCGACCTAGGGGAAGCCCAGGACCGGTCCAGATAACCGTCACTTGTGGTGGCCGTGAGCGGGAATCGAACTCGAGTCGCTGGGTTCGTAGCGCAGCGCGCTGACCGTTGCGCCACCGCTCCCTCCACACACGGGCACGCATGCACACACACGTGTGATGAACTCACACAATCACACACGTGTGATCACACACGTGTGATGAACTCACACTCACACACGTGTGATCACACTCACACACGTGTGATTAACTCACACTCACACACGTGTGATTAACTCACACACTCACACACGTGTGATTAACTCAAACTCACACACGTGTGATCACACTCACGCACGTGTGATTAACTCACACACTCACACACGTGTGATCACACTCACACACGTGTGATTAACTCACACTCACACACGTGTGATCACACTCACGCACGTGTGATTAACTCACACACTCACACACGTGTGATCACACTCACACACGTGTGATTAACTCACACTCACACACGTGTGATCACACTCACGCACGTGTGATTAACTCACACTCACACACGTGTGATTAACTCACACACTCACACACGTGTGATTAACTCAAACTCACACTCACACACGTGTGATTAACTCACACACTCACACACGTGTGATCACACTCACGCACGTGTGATGAATTCACACTCACACACGTGTGATCAACTCACACCCACACACGTGTGATCACACTCACACACGTGTGATGAATTCACACTCACACACGTGTGATCAACTCACACCCACACACGTGTGATCACACTCACACACGTGTGATGAACTCACACACACACACACGTGTGATCAACTCAATAACAACCGACGTTCACCACTAAGTGGCGATGACATCACCACGGCGTTTGTGCCAGGCAAGGTGCACGTTGAGGCCACGCGAAGAGTCAAAGGCCCGCTGGCAGGAGGTCACGGACCAGACCCAGGTGCCACGGGTCGACTGACTGAGACGACTGGCTGATGCACCACCTGTACTTCCCACTGTGCCAACTCGCTGCGCGTTATCCGCCCGGCGCTCCGCTCGTTGTTGTGGGCGTCGCTTCTCCGCCCTCCGTTGTTGTTGGAGTGCGACCGCCTCCAACTGCCCAGCAGCGTCCTTCACGAACCGACCCCACATAGGCCGATCTTGACACCGCTAGTAACAGTCATCGGCAACTCCAATCGGTTCCACATCTTTCTGTACCACATCACCGAACAGAAGCTGCTTGGGCGGTGGCTGGGCATGCGGGCTCCATGCCAATGCAGCCTCGCTTGCCAGAGTGGCTCACTGATGGGATAGTGCCCAGATCTTTCAAGGACCTGTGGACTGCTGACACAATCCAGTCTGGTTAAACCCATGATGGGTCGTATGGAAATGTTTCCACTCTCTTCACAATGACCCCGTCACTCATGAGGAGTTGAGGAAGAGGAGCATTTGATGAATTAAAATACCCAGGCAGGTGGGGCTGATAGTAAGGCCCCATCTCTTAGTAGCATGCTCCGGATTCAGCAGTATGATCTCCAACATCTCAGAGTAGGCATAAATCACCAGATCATCTGCAAACAAAATATGGTTGACCAATAGGGAGCCATCTCTCGACCGCACACGGGCATCGATCAGTCTCCCATTGCATCTACACCAGATGGATGTTCACCGGTACGTCCATGGAGAACTTATTGAACTCCATGGCCAAAAAACGAGGTTGACTGGGGTAGGCGCCAGAGGTTGTAATTACGCCAGAAGGCATTCCTGTCGCACCCCAAGGCGAACACACAATGGCCCCCACGACACCCAGCCACGCAACCTTACCTGGACCTGCCCACCATCACGGAGGCCCTTAATGATTGCGAACAGATTGTCTCGGACTCCAAAAGCACAAAGAATAAAGCAGAGCCCTGGCCTATTGATGCTATCATGGGCCTTGACCAGGTCAATAGAGTAGAGATTGTAGGCCCTGTTGAAATTCTATACTGTAGCATACAGACAGAAAATGGCGTCCGTGCAGGACCACCCCGGTCTGAAACCATATTGGAGCTCCGCAAGTTTCTCCTCAGCTCGCCTAGCAAGGGCAATGTTGAATCATTCTTTCCAGGAACTTTTCCGGCACACTGAGGAGCGTGATACCTCGGTAGTTGCAATCAGTACGGACCACCAGGGCATCCTTATAATCTTGCAGAACCAGTCCTGTGGACCAGACGGTTGTAATTACGTCAAATCGGGCAGTCTGCACACAAACGCCACCCTCCCTCAGCAGTTCACTTTGGAGGTCATCTCTCCCCGTTCGTTTGACCTGGTTTCAAGCTCCGGATTGCCCTTCATACTTCCTCAACAGATGGCTCCTCGGCGAAACAGTCACAAGGAGTGGCTACTTCCTCCAATATTTGAGGCACGGCAGCATCGGCAGAGGTCCACCCCCACGTTGCCCTATGAAGCTGTTTGAGCCGAGGGGTTCCCCTAAGACCTCACAGCAATGCTCAGCAAACCTGCGAACCTTTTCTTGGGGGGGTCGGAGATCGGATCACCATTCTCTCCCTGTAGGATGGTGATAGGTGTGGCGTTGCAAGTATATTTTTGATGATGGTAAAAAAAGGTGACTTGTTATCGCTTGCTACTTGGAGCAGTTTCCATTTCCTCAGCAACTCGCGACCACCACTCATCCTCGCAGCGCCGCACGGCTCTCCAAACCTCCAAGCGAAGGCTGCGGTAAGCCTCCTCGCTGCTCAACGTGGGATGTAGTAGGCAGGCGGAGTAGTGAGCATTCCATTAACTCTCAACTTGTCAAAACACTTCCTAACGTTAGCGAGGGTTTCTGGGGAGGTCTGCACTGCGTACGCAATGCAGCCATAGCAGCTGCGTGACCCGCTGTCTTACAACTCATTTGCCTTCGGCATCAGGAGGAAGGGGGGGGGGGGGTCCAACCCCAGTTGCAAGCGTTGATGAAATTCCTATCTATCACCTTCATCAGCTCGACGAGACCAGGCCAGTGTGGCCTTGACTTGGGTCCTTGATGGGTGATTGCTGCCGCAATAAAAGCGCAGTCGAGGCATGTTGCTGATGGCATACCGATGGTCAGTAGGGAGATCAGCACCGTGGGAGGTCTTGGTGTCAAGGCAGTGGGCCCGCATTCGCTGTTCCCTCACTGTGTAGTCCAGCAGATGTCCTCGCCTGGACCCGGCGTGCATCCATGGTGTTGTGTGAATGCGTCAATGCCGGCGCAGCGTGTTGGTGATGACAAGCACGTAAGTGTAGCAGCCTCCTGCCGTTGTGATCGAGCTGATCTGTTCCATGCCTTCCATTCACTCCGGGCCAGGTATCTGCATCATGACCCACTTGGGCGTTAACGTCACCCAAGAGGATGACTCTATCCCGAGGGGTCACTTTAGCCAGCACCTGGGACAGATCGTAGAAGGCATCTGACGCTTCTGCCTCGCCTGCATCCCTCCACTGATGTTCATCTTCTGTGGAGGGCATGAGCCTTCAACAGCCACCATCCCTCTCCTCCCGTTGATGGGGAGGCGAGCCCACACACACACACACACGTGTGTGTGTGTGTGTGTGAGTTAATCACACACACACGTGTGTGATTAACTCACACACACGCAAACACACGTGTCACTAACTCTCTCACACATGCACGTGTGATGAACTCACAAACATGCACACGTGTCATTAACTCACACGCACGTGTGATCAACTCACTCACACACACACGTGTGATGAACCCTCTCACACACAGACACGTGTGTTATTGACTCACACACACGCTTGGAGCTAGCCATTCGTCGCGGGGCGCGGGGGATTCGTCGCCGCTATCGCCGCCGTGTCTCGCGCTGGCGATTTCAGACTCCAGACACCACGCGACGCCGAGATGGGCACTGACTCAATGCCTCTGACTCTCTGCCTCTCTGCCTCTCTGCCTCTCTGTCTCTCTGTCTCTCTGACTCTCTGACTCTGTCTCTCTGTCTCTCTGACTCTCTGTCTCTCTGACTCTCTGCCTCTCTGACTCTGTCTCTCTGTCTCTCTGACTCTCTGTCTCTCTGACTCTCTGCCTCTCTGACTCTCTGACTCTCTGTCTCTCTGACTCTCTGACTCTCTGTCTCTCTGACTCTCTGTCTCTCTGACTCTCTGTCTCTCTGACTCTCTGACTCTCTGTCTCTCTGCCTCTCTGCCTCTCTGCCTCTCTGACTCTCTGTCTCTCTGTCTCTCTGACTCTCTGACTCTGTCTCTCTGTCTCTCTGACTCTCTGTCTCTCTGTCTCTCTGTCTCTCTGACTCTGTCTCTCTGTCTCTCTGACTCTCTGTCTCTCTGACTCTCTGCCTCTCTGACTCTGTCTCTCTGTCTCTCTGACTCTCTGTCTCTCTGACTCTCTGCCTCTCTGACTCTCTGACTCTCTGTCTCTCTGACTCTCTGACTCTCTGTCTCTCTGACTCTCTGTCTCTCTGACTCTCTGTCTCTCTGACTCTCTGACTCTCTGTCTCTCTGCCTCTCTGCCTCTCTGCCTCTCTGACTCTCTGTCTCTCTGTCTCTCTGACTCTCTGACTCTGTCTCTCTGTCTCTCTGACTCTCTGTCTCTCTGTCTCTCTGTCTCTCTGACTCTCTGCCTCTCTGACTCTCTGACTCTCTGACTCTGTCTCTCTGACTCTCTGCCTCTGCCTCTCTGCCTCTCTGCCTCTCTGTCTCTCTGTCTCTCTGACTCTCTGACTCTGTCTCTCTGACTCTCTGACTCTCTGCCTCTCTGACTCTCTGTCTCTCTGTCTCTCTGTCTCTCTGACTCTCTGACTCTCTGTCTCTCTGTCTCTCTGTCTCTCTGACTCTCTGCCTCTCTGACTCTCTGACTCTCTGACTCTGTCTCTCTGACTCTCTGCCTCTGCCTCTCTGCCTCTCTGCCTCTCTGTCTCTCTGTCTCTCTGTCTCTCTGACTCTCTGCCTCTCTGTCTCTCTGTCTCTCTGACTCTCTGACTCTGTCTCTCTGACTCTCTGACTCTGTCTCTCTGACTCTCTGCCTCTCTGTCTCTCTGTCTCTCTGACTCTCTGACTCTGTCTCTCTGACTCTCTGACTCTGCCTCTCTGCCTCTCTGCCTCTCTGTCTCTCTGTCTCTCTGCCTCTCTGCCTCTCTGCCTCTCTGTCTCTCTGTCTCTCTGACTCTCTGACTCTGTCTCTCTGACTCTCTGACTCTGTCTCTCTGACTCTCTGCCTCTCTGCCTCTCTGCCTCTCTGTCTCTCTGTCTCTCTGACTCTCTGACTCTGTCTCTCTGACTCTCTGCCTCTGCCTCTCTGCCTCTCTGCCTCTCTGTCTCTCTGTCTCTCTGTCTCTCTGACTCTCTGCCTCTCTGACTCTCTGTCTCTCTGTCTCTCTGTCTCTCTGACTCTCTGACTCTGTCTCTCTGTCTCTCTGTCTTTCTGACTCTCTGACTCTGTCTCTCTGTCTCTCTGTCTCTCTGTCTCTCTGCCTCTCTGCCTCTCTGCCTCTCTGACTCTCTGTCTCTCTGTCTCTCTGACTCTCTGACTCTGTCTCTCTGACTCTCTGTCTCTCTGTCTCTCTGTCTCTCTGTCTCTCTGTCTCTCTGACTCTCTGCCTCTCTGACTCTCTGACTCTCTGACTCTGTCTCTCTGACTCTCTGTCTCTCTGTCTCTCTGTCTCTCTGACTCTCTGCCTCTCTGACTCTCTGTCTCTCTGTCTCTCTGTCTCTCTGACTCTCTGCCTCTGCCTCTCTGACTCTCTGCCTCTCTGTCTCTCTGTCTCTCTGTCTCTCTGACTCTCTGCCTCTCTGACTCTCTGTCTCTCTGTCTCTCTGTCTCTCTGACTCTCTGACTCTGTCTCTCTGTCTCTCTGTCTCTCTGACTCTCTGACTCTGTCTCTCTGTCTCTCTGACTCTGTCTCTCTGACTCTGACTCTCTGTCTCTGTGCCTCTCTGTCTCTCTGCCTCTCTGTGTCTCTGCCTCTCTGACTCTCTGTCTCTCTGACTCTCTGTCTCTCTGTCTCTGTCTTTCTGACTCTGACTCTCTGACTCTGTCTCTGTCTCTCTGCCTCTCTGACTCTGCCTCTCTGACTCTCTGTCTCTCTGTCTCTCTGACTCTGTCTCTCTGACTCTGTCTCTCTGTATCTCTGCCTCTCTGTCTCTCTGCCTCTCTGTGTCTCTGCCTCTCTGACTCTCTGTCTCTCTGACTCTGACTCTCTGTCTCTCTGCCTCTCTGTCTCTCTGCCTCTCTGTGTCTCTGTCTCTCTGACTCTCTGTCTCTCTGACTCTGTCTCTCTGACTCTCTGCCTCTGCCTCTCTGCCTCTCTGCCTCTCTGTCTCTCTGTCTCTCTGACTCTCTGACTTTGTCTCTCTGACTCTCTGACTCTCTGCCTCTCTGACTCTCTGTCTCTCTGTCTCTCTGTCTCTCTGACTCTCTGACTCTCTGTCTCTCTGTCTCTCTGTCTCTCTGACTCTCTGCCTCTCTGACTCTCTGACTCTCTGACTCTGTCTCTCTGACTCTCTGCCTCTGCCGCTCTGCCTCTCTGCCTCTCTGTCTCTCTGTCTCTCTGTCTCTCTGACTCTCTGCCTCTCTGTCTCTCTGTCTCTCTGACTCTCTGACTCTGTCTCTCTGACTCTCTGACTCTGTCTCTCTGACTCTCTGCCTCTCTGTCTCTCTGTCTCTCTGACTCTCTGACTCTGTCTCTCTGACTCTCTGACTCTGCCTCTCTGCCTCTCTGCCTCTCTGTCTCTCTGTCTCTCTGCCTCTCTGCCTCTCTGCCTCTCTGTCTCTCTGTCTCTCTGACTCTCTGACTCTGTCTCTCTGACTCTCTGACTCTGTCTCTCTGACTCTCTGCCTCTCTGCCTCTCTGCCTCTCTGTCTCTCTGTCTCTCTGACTCTCTGACTCTGTCTCTCTGACTCTCTGCCTCTGCCTCTCTGCCTCTCTGCCTCTCTGTCTCTCTGTCTCTCTGTCTCTCTGACTCTCTGCCTCTCTGACTCTCTGTCTCTCTGTCTCTCTGTCTCTCTGACTCTCTGACTCTGTCTCTCTGTCTCTCTGTCTTTCTGACTCTCTGACTCTGTCTCTCTGTCTCTCTGTCTCTCTGTCTCTCTGCCTCTCTGCCTCTCTGCCTCTCTGACTCTCTGTCTCTCTGTCTCTCTGACTCTCTGACTCTGTCTCTCTGACTCTCTGTCTCTCTGTCTCTCTGTCTCTCTGTCTCTCTGTCTCTCTGACTCTCTGCCTCTCTGACTCTCTGACTCTCTGACTCTGTCTCTCTGACTCTCTGTCTCTCTGTCTCTCTGTCTCTCTGACTCTCTGCCTCTCTGACTCTCTGTCTCTCTGTCTCTCTGTCTCTCTGACTCTCTGCCTCTGCCTCTCTGCCTCTCTGTCTCTCTGTCTCTCTGTCTCTCTGACTCTCTGCCTCTCTGACTCTCTGTCTCTCTGTCTCTCTGTCTCTCTGACTCTCTGACTCTGTCTCTCTGTCTCTCTGTCTCTCTGACTCTCTGACTCTGTCTCTCTGTCTCTCTGACTCTGTCTCTCTGACTCTGACTCTCTGTCTCTGTGCCTCTCTGTCTCTCTGCCTCTCTGTGTCTCTGCCTCTCTGACTCTCTGTCTCTCTGACTCTCTGTCTCTCTGTCTCTGCCTCTCTGACTCTGCCTCTCTGACTCTCTGTCTCTCTGTCTCTCTGACTCTGTCTCTCTGTATCTCTGCCTCTCTGTCTCTCTGCCTCTCTGTGTCTCTGCCTCTCTGACTCTCTGTCTCTCTGACTCTGACTCTCTGTCTCTCTGCCTCTCTGTCTCTCTGCCTCTCTGTGTCTCTGTCTCTCTGACTCTCTGTCTCTCTGACTCTGACTCTCTGTCTCTCTGCCTCTCTGTCTCTCTGCCTCTCTGTGTCTCTGCCTCTCTGACTCTCTGTCTCTCTGACTCTCTGTCTCTCTGTCTCTGTCTCTCTGACTCTGACTCTCTGACTCTGACTCTGTCTCTCTGACTCTGCCTCTCTGACTCTCTGCCTCTCTGACTCTCTGTCTCTCTGTCTCTCTGACTCTCTGTCTCTCTGTCTCTGTCTCTCTGACTCTGACTCTCTGACTCTGACTCTGTCTCTCTGACTCTGCCTCTCTGACTCTCTGCCTCTCTGACTCTCTGTCTCTCTGTCTCTCTGACTCTGTCTCTCTGCCTCTGACACTTTGACTCTCTACCTCTCTGAGTTCCATTCCCTGACATCCATGGCAACAATTTGAGCCGGGTCCTGGGCTTCTACCTAGGTCGACTCAGCCTGAAACGAGTGCCTGGTGCGGTGTGTAGTAAACATCGCCATTTGGGAGAAAAAGGCGGCCGGGCGTGGTGCTGGCCACCCACCCCCTCGTGTGCCGTGTGGGCCTTCATAGGTGCTCGCTAACAGCACTTGCCCCAATAGTCTGTTAAGGCTATAAGGCGATCTGAGTGACAGCCACAAGCTACTAGTGATAGGCACTAGCCACGAGTGATAGGCACTAGCCACGAGTGATAGGCACTAGCCACGAGTGATAGGCACTAGCCACGAGTGATAGGCACTAGCCACGAGTGACAGCCACAAGCTACTAGTGATAGCCACTAGCCACGAGTGATAGCCACTAGCCACGAGTGACAGCCACAAGCCACGAGTGATAGGCACTAGCCACTAGTGATAGGCACTAGCCACGAATGATAGGCACTAGCCACGAGTGATAGGCACTAGCCACGAGTGACAGCCACAAGCTACTAGTGATAGCCACTAGCCACGAGTGATAGGCACTAGCCACGAGTGACAGCCACAAGCCACGAGTGATCGGCACGACCCAGAGTCACTCGCCCAGCACCCCGTGGGGAGGGAGCAGCTTTGCCTAAGTGGCAGAGGCGACACCGACCCCTGACCCGAATTCTCACCCCCGACTGGGGTCTTCTTCCCAGAGCCTCGTCAACACGACACCCGAGACCCCCTCCTCCCCCCCTCCCACTGCCCCCTCGCGTCAGCATGGGGGCCACGACCCCCAGGGAGTGATCAGCTGAGTGGAGTTGGGGTAGACCAGATTGGGGGGGGGGGCTCGTGTCCCGGTTTCACGAGGATCTCCCTGGGGATGCGTTTTTTATTCGGGAGAAATCTCCACATCTCGAGCCTCCGCACCCTGTGCCTCCATGTTCCTGGTGCCCCCCACACTCCCAGTGCCCCCCACGCCCCCCACGCCCCCAGTGCCCCCCATGCCCCCCACGCCCCCCACGCCCCCCACACTCCCAGTGCCCCCATGCCCCCCACGCCCCCCACGCCCACACTCCCAGTGCCCCCCATGCCCCCCACGCCCCCAGTGCCCCCCACACTCCCAGTGCCCCCCATGCCCCCCACGCCCCCCACGCCCCCACGCCCCCCACGCCCCCACGCCCCCCACACTCCCAGTGCCCCCCATGCCCCCCACGCCCCCCACGCCCACACGCCCCCCACACTCCCAGTGCCCCCCACGCCCCCCACGCCCCCAGTGCCCCCCATGCCCCCCACGCCCACACGCCCCCCACACTCCCAGTGCCCCCATGCCCCCCACGCCCCCCACGCCCCCACGCCCCCCACACTCCCAGTGCCCCCATGCCCCCCACGCCCCCCACGCCCCCACGCCCCCAGTGCCCCCCACGCCCCCCACGCCCACACGCCCACACGCCCCCCACACTCCCAGTGCCCCCATGCCCCCCACGCCCCCCACGCCCCCACGCCCCCCACACTCCCAGTGCCCCCCATGCCCCCAGTGCCCCCCATGCCCCCCACGCCCCCCACGCCCACACGCCCCCCACACTCCCAGTGCCCCCCACGCCCCCCACGCCCCCCACGCCCCCACGCCCCCCACACTCCCAGTGCCCCCCATGCCCCCCACGCCCCCCACGCCCCCACGCCCCCCACACTCCCAGTGCCCCCCATGCCCCCCACGCCCCCCACACTCCCAGTGCCCCCCATGCCCCCCACGCCCCCCACACTCCCAGTGCCCCCCATGCCCCCCACGCCCCCCACACTCCCAGTGCCCCCCATGCCCCCCACGCCCCCCACGCCCCCACGCCCCCCACACTCCCAGTGCCCCCCACACTCCCAGTGCCCCCATGCCCCCCACGCCCCCCACGCCCCCACGCCCCCCACACTCCCAGTGCCCCCCATGCCCCCAGTGCCCCCCATGCCCCCCACGCCCCCCACGCCCACACGCCCCCCACACTCCCAGTGCCCCCCACGCCCCCCACGCCCCCCACGCCCCCACGCCCCCCACACTCCCAGTGCCCCCCATGCCCCCCACGCCCCCCACGCCCCCACGCCCCCCACACTCCCAGTGCCCCCCATGCCCCCCACGCCCCCCACACTCTCAGTGCCCCCCATGCCCCCCACGCCCCCCACGCCCCCCACACTCCCAGTGCCACCCATGCCCCCCACGCCCCCCACACTCCCAGTGCCCCCCATGCCCCCCACGCCCCCACGCCCCCCACACTCCCAGTGCCCCCCATGCCCCCCACGCCCCCCACGCCCCCAGCGCCCCCAGCGCCCCCCACACTCCCAGTGCCCCCATGCCCCCCACGCCCCCAGCGCCCCCCACACTCCCAGTGCCCCCCATGCTCCCAGTGCCCCCCACGCTCCCAGTGCCCCCCACACTCCCAGTGCCCCCCACACTCCCAGTGCCCCCCACGCCCCCCACGCCCCCAGCGCCCCCCACACTCCCAGTGCCCCCCACGCTCCCAGTGCCCCCCACGCCCCCCACACTCCCAGCGCCCCCCACGCTCCCAGTGCCCCCCACACTCCCAGTGACCCCCACACTCCCAGTGCCCCCCACGCCCCCCACGCCCCCAGCGCCCCCCACACTCCCAGTGCCCCCCACGCTCCCAGTGCCCCCCACGCCCCCCACACTCCCAGCGCCCCCCACACTCCCAGTGCCCCCCACACTCCCAGTGCCCCCCACACTCCCAGTGCCCCCCACACTCCCAGTGCCCCCCACGCCCCCCACGCCCCCAGCGCCCCCCACACTCCCAGTGCCCCCCACACTCCCAGTGCCCCCCACGCCCCCCACACTCCCAGTGCCCCCCACACTCCCAGTGCCCCCCACGCTCCCAGTGCCCCCCACGCCCCCCACACTCCCAGCGCCCCCCACACTCCCAGTGCCCCCCACGCCCCCAGTGCCCCCCACGCCCCCAGTGCCCCCCACGCCCCCAGCGCCCCCCACGCACGGGTAGAGGCGCACGGGTGCACACACGCACACACAGGACACATGCACGAGCCCCCGTGTCTACGTGCGCACACATCGCTCGCTTGTCCATGTGTAGTGGTGTCACGGGAGGAGAACGGACGGTTACACGGGGGCTGTCCACAATCACGTCCGCAACGGTTACCACCCTGGGGGGCTGTGGGGGGATGCTGTGATCCCACACAGCCCCGCCCCTCGGTGGCAAGTTGGTATAAACGGCGGAGAGCCAGAGAGCTCGAGGCAGACGTTGGGAACGGGTCAAGATGAAGAGCCAGTAAAGATCGAAGGCCAGCTCGTCCCTGGAACTCCTCTGGTCGCTGTCCTTCTGAGGGCCGGCCAGAGCAAGCCAGCGGTGCGGCTAGCCAGAGCCGCCAAGGTCGGCGTCTTTGTGAGGGCCGACTTCGTGTGGCTGGTGGTTGGGATCTGTGCCCAGCCAGATCAGGTCGTCTCCGTGAGAGGACGGGTGTGAGGATCAGTGGGAGCTCGCCACTTACCCTTAATAAGCCGGTGAAGAGGCCGCTACCTCTTGGGTTATGCGCTGTACAAACTGCGTGAGTGTTAATACACGGGTGTTGGCTCAAGCTCGACCGCCCCTGTCGTCACGACACGTGCACACGGGGTCACGTGCATCACAGCGCCGCGGTGGCCGCGGTTCATTGAGCCACGACTCCTCCCCCCATCCACTCCACGGTGGTGAGGATGATGATGATGCCGGTCAAGATGATGATGGTGAGGATGAAGGTCATAGTATATGGCAACGATGAGGATAGATACTTGATGATGATGACGATGATACGGTGACGACGATGATGACGGGTGATGATTGCTAATGTTGAATTTGTGTTGTTTGTGATTGTGGTGATGACTCTGAGTGATGATGCAGATGATTCTATAATGACTACGATGATGATGATGCCGATCACTGCGAGTTAATGCGTCACGACATCTTCAGACGCTTCAAGGGAAACCAAAAGCATTGAGAGGAGCTTCATCATACTGCCGCCTGATGAAGCTAGTGGTAATTACTGGAAAAACGTCGTACTCAGATTGTAAATGTCGTGGCTTGGCTCTCCAACACACAACCGGTGTGCTGTACTAGTGACGAATTGGCCACGTTCTGTTTACGTGACAACCCTTATTAGTTGGCTGTGTCGGGTGGTGGCGGGTTTTAACGACACATTTATATACTTACACGATCTAACCCAAGAAACCTATATTATGGAGCATTGAAATAGTTGGGTAGAACCAGGGCAATAGACACGAGAAATAAGACTCAAGTAAAACTACCAACAATCAATCAGACGTGAACATAGATGGGGCCTTAAGTCTTGTCTTGAACAAGGGCAGCAGAGTCTCATCTGCACAGAGTTGGTAATCTGTGATCTTGTAGAGGTCATCGTGATCTTGTAAAGGTCATCGTGATCTTGTAGAGGCCACCGGTGATCTTGTAGAGGTCATCGTGATTTTGTAGAGGTCATCGTGATCTTGTAGAGGTCATCCGTGATCTTGTAGAGGTCATCTTGATCTTGTAGAGGTCATCCGTGATCTTGTAGAGGTCATCGTGATCTTGTAGAGGTCATCCGTGATTTTGTAGAGGTCATGATGATCTTGTAGAGGTCATCCGTGATCTTGTAGAGGTCATCGTGATCTTTTAGAGGTCATCCGTGATCTTGTAGAGGTCATCCGTGATCTTGTAGAGGTCATCCGTGATCTTGTAGAGGTAATCGTGATCTTTAGTTGAGCCGTCTCAGTGCTGTGGAACTTCCGGGTTCAATATGCCCATCGCAGCGACGTGGGGAAGCAACCGCTTCAGGCAAAGCCGCTCTATGACCTTTGAAATCCTACTCACGTTTGAGATCTGGCAATAGTTGGCAGGGTCGCTATGGCTTCAAGGCAACTTGTTTCAGGAGCGGTGTTACCTGCGCCATTTCGAACTGTTCTGGGAAACAGCCCCTCACTCAACGAAAGATTTGCCAGGCGGATAATCAGCGGCACAAGCACCACCCAATCACGATTTGAGAATCGACGCGTGGACGTAGTCGAGCGGCGATGTCTTATTTGGCAGCCGTGTGACGGGCGTTGACAACCCCTGTCACCGTCGTTGGTGCCAGGGTGTCGATTGTTGCATCGGTTGCAGGTTGATGAAACTCAAGTGGCAGACCGCGAGAATGCCGTTGCCTTCCAGTTAGTAACTGCCGTCTTGATCGTGAGGATTTGATCGGCGAGGAACGTCGCAGGTGCCGTGCACAGACCGCCGGGTTGACTAGAGCTGACGACGGGTGGTCGGAGTGCCGCCAGCGCTCTTCACGACGCTCCACAGGGCACGGCGATCGTGGGCCTTGCTCGTCGACTCGCGGAGCGATCCGCAAGACTCAACAATGAGTCAGTTGGCAGATCTCCAGGCGGCTCTGTGCGCGAGTAGTCGGACAGTCTCGAAACCATTTTTATTCCGAAGACTCTCCAGCCTCCTCTGCGTCTGCTTCGCAGCGATCGCCCGCGGTGACAGTCACCGGGCGCTTTCACCATTCTCTTCGTGCTTGTTGGAATGGGCACGAGTTCATAAAAAAAACCCGGCAGTGATGTCATTTTCTAATTGAGATGCAAATTAATCGAACGTTGATGCAGGGTTGACACGCGCCAATGGTGGCCGGATCTTCTGACGGAGAGCATCGTGTTCCAGTCGCTTCCAGTCTCGCCGGATGGTGTCGTTGTGACGGTTGGGCGATTAAATCGGGCACGTCACTTTGCACCTCACGAGACTGCGATCTGAAATAATCCCACGTGTTTGATAGCAGCATGGGCGGATGTGAAATCGGAGGTTCTGCTGGTTGGCAGTCAGGCTCAGGTGGAAAAATTGTGGAAGGCTCAGGTGCGGAGGTTGTAGACACCAGGATTCGGTTTTATATTCGTATCTAAAGAGCTTCGGCACCGCACTCGACCAGGATATGTCGTTTGATCACCACGTGTAAAATAGAGTCAGGTCGAGCAATTTTCACATCAGGGCTCCAGCACACATTCGGCCATTCCTGAGTCGTGACACAGCCAACACGGTGGCGTGTAGCAGAGTTTCGACAAGGTTCAATTATTGCCACTCACTACTATACGGGACGTCTGGTAAAAGCATGAGCAGGCTGCAGCGTGCACACAACTCTGTGGCACGTGGTCGTGACGGGTACCGCAAGATCCGACCGTAGCCGCCCGGTGCTCACCGAACTGCATGGGCTTCCGATTGCTGAAATAAAACATTACGGGGTCGCGCTCGTTACACACAACGTGCTTGCCACACGTGAACGACAATGCCTGGCTGATCTTGCCAGGAGGTACACACTTGACTTGGAGATTGCATTTAGAACTGTTTTTTGTTGTTGTTGTGCATTTACAATTTGAAGGTTCTCAGTTTGCTCGCGTTCACATGAAGGGAGTTCGAGCCGTGCCAGTCAGAGATGGCATCAAGATGAGACCCGCAGCTGAAAGAGGGCGCGCCAACCGAGTAAGGAGCCCCTGACGCAGCCAATGAGTTCACGGCCCTGGAGGAGAAGGCTTTACCCTGCAAGGGGACATAACGAGAACAGTCTAAGATTAGGGTAGAACGCTACCAGGGACAATGACGACTCTGATGATTGCCGTTATAATTCGTCATAAACTATCGCGATGAAATTGCTACGAGTCGCGGTTAATGATCCGCTTTGGGACTCGTCCGCCGGGGTGGGGGGGGGGGCGGGAGGGGCCGTTCGGGCCGTGGAGAAGCCGCGCCCGAAACCCCTTCGCTGGGGTCGACTTGGCACGAGCGTGGCGCACCGCACGCGGCCCGACTACGCACGCTATTTTCGCACAGAGGTCACCTCCCCAACCCTTGGACTGGTAGGAGACGAGAGCTGTGTGTGGGGGGGGGGGGGCTTTGATGAGCGTGACCCCGCGCTGACCCCGTGCTGCACATAAACAGCTGTGTGTGTGTGCGCGGCCGCAGTCAACCGGGTTCGTGTTTTCTCCACTCGCGCTCTTTTGCGCTTTCACCGAAACGGGCGAGGGGGCGAGGCGCGCGGTTCACGGAGGTTCGCGGAGTCCGACGTCACCGCCCTTGCCAACGTCCGCTGGCAGGAACGGGGGCCGCTATTTGACCCCGAAACGCGGCTCTGACCCCCGATGCGAGTGCAACATAACAGGGGCCCGCAGTCCGCAAACCCCCTCACCCCCCCTCATCCGCCCTCCCACCTCCGGCCCTCCACCCGCTTCATCTTCCCAATTTCGGAGGTCCCGCGCGAGGGGGGCCGAGCCGGGCCGCGAGAAGTCGCGCGGGCCGCACACAGCGAGCAGAAGGGAGCCCACGTGGTGGTGCACTGGGCCCACCACGTGGTGCCCTGAGCCCACCACGTGGTGGTCCACTGAGCCCACCACGTGGTGGTGCACTGAGCCCACAACGTGGTGCACTGAGCCCACCACGTGGTGCACTGAGCCCACCACGTGGTGGTGCACTGAGCCCACCACGTGGTGCCCGAGCCCACCACGTGGTGGTGCCCTGAGCCCACCACGTGGTGCCCTGAGCCCACCACGTGGTGGTCCACTGAGCCCACCACGTGGTGGTGCACTGAGCCCACCACGTGGTGCACTGAGCCCACCACGTGGTGGTGCCCTGAGCCCACCACGTGGTGCACTGAGCCCACCACGTGGTGGTGCCCGAGCCCACCACGTGGTGCACTGAGCCCACCACGTGGTGGTGCCCTGAGCCCACCACGTGGTGCACTGAGCCCACCACGTGGTGGTGCCCGAGCCCACCACGTGGTGCACTGAGCCCACCACGTGGTGGTGCCCTGAGCCCACCACGTGGTGGTGCACTGAGCCCACCACGTGGTGCACTGAGCCCACCACGTGGTGGTGCCCTGAGCCCACCACGTGGTGCACTGAGCCCACCACGTGGTGGTGCCCGAGCCCACCACGTGGTGCACTGAGCCCACCACGTGGTGGTGCCCTGAGCCCACCACGTGGTGCACTGAGCCCACCACGTGGTGGTGCCCTGAGCCCACCACGTGGTGCACTGAGCCCACCACGTGGTGGTGCCCTGAGCCCACCACGTGGTGGTGCACTGAGCCCACCACGTGGTGCCATGAGCCCACCACGTGGTGGACTCCGCTGGGGCCGCGCGGTCACCCCCTTCCCCCCCCCCCGTGCTAGCTCCGCCGTGGTAGCGCTCTCCGTGCGCTCTCCGTGCGCTCTCCGTGCGCGCGTCAATGCACGTGGCGCTCGCTCGAGGCGCCGCGTGATTTCGCACCGGTGAGACGATCGCCGGCGCGGCGAGAGCCGAAAGTGCCGGCGCCGATCCGAATCGATGCGTCAGCCACTGCGGACGCGCGCGTCTTTACATAACCCATGCAGATTTGATACGCGTGCAGGCGCGCACGCCATGGACACGGAACAACAACGACAGAGAACGTCGAGAAGACAAAGCGTGCCCATTGAGCTGTCTCGAGAGAGAGAGAGAAAGAGAGAGAGAGGAAGAGGAGGGTGACAATTGCGTGGAGGTGGTGCCGCGCGATGCCCGGGTGGCTTTAGGAGCGATGAGCCGGGCGCCTGGTGGGTGGCTGGGTGAGGGTGGGGGACCGGGACCCCCGCCGTGTCTGGCTCCAGCCACCAGTTGCTGTCCCAGGGCCCCGCGCGGTAGCTACAGTCGGGTCGCCGGGTTCGCGCGCGCGGGCTGTGCGAGGAGGGTGGCCACATGATTGTTATTACCTAACGCCTCTGGCCACGCGCCCGCGCGTTATATAACGCGCGCCCGCCGCCTCCCCGTGCGAGCGGGCGGGGGGTGGTGGGCGGTGGGCGCGACGGGCGAGGCCCTCTCGACCGCAACCTCGGGGATGAGCCCTCGACGTCACGGCTGCTGATGCTGCTGCTCCGAGTTCAGATGGTTTTCACCGTTTTCTATACAAGGTCTTACTGGCCCCCCAGGAATCTTTCCTTGACAAGGAGACCTTTGCTATCCCCTCTTACACAACTCCACTGCGCGTAAAACTTAATTTGCGCGTGTTTGTGAATGAGCCAAACGTGGTTTCCTGATCAAAAGAGCACTGAAGCTAGTGACGATCATCTCCCGTGTACAGCTCTGCGGAGCCAGCAGTGGAAATCCCGCGTTCCTACGGCAGGGGACGAGTCTATGAACTGGGCAGTCGCGGTAAAATGTGTCCACAACGTGGCGTTCATGTGAGTGACCCCGCAACGATTATCGTGGATGATCGGCCGAATAAACCCCGAGCTGGGATCTCAACTTGAACCCTTCTGATCGCGAAGCCGCTCGCGCTGCCGCTGAGCCAACCGGCCGGATCGAATATCAGGGGCCCACGAATTCAAACGAGTGGCCAAACATTCGAGCGCGCAGGCGGTGCAACTGCGGCACCAGAACCCACACGTCCCGGCGGGGTGCCCCAGGCGCTGGGCTACATGGGGGGAGGGGGGGTGAATTACGTTCTTCGCAATCGTGCCCTTTGCATCCTCGCTCTGACGTGAGCAGGCCCCGAGTTGTAATGCTGAAGTGGGAGGAAGGGCGGGGTTTATTGGGGGGGGGGAGGGGGGCTCGGCGTGCTCCCGCTCCCGCTGGGGTCGCGCTGCAGGTCGCGGGCTGCGAGCCAACACTCCGCGTGTCCCCAGCCCGAGCGAGCGCGGATTTCTTGGTGAATGTTACGTAAGCACAGCCCCTTTCGCGAATAAAGGAACACGCGCAGATAACGACGGCGACGTGGAACGGAGGGCGCTGGGGCCTGGTGGGGGGGGGAGGCGCGCGGAGTCGTCACCAGAGCCCAGATCCCATGGGGGCAATGGGGGGGGCAATGGGGGAGGGGGCAATGGCGGGGGGGGGGGTAGAGAGAGGCGACTCGACCACGTGACGCGGGGCATGATGCACGCGCGTCACACGCAGCACTCTCCGGGTCGCGATTCCGCGATGCCTCGTCTCGACCTCGCCTCGACCTCGTCTCGACCTTCCTCGACCTCGCCTCGACCTCGCCTGGACCTCACCGCTCGCGCCTTGCCAAGAAGCCGCTCGGCCGCAGGGAGCTGTCGCCGTCTCAACGTGCCGTGCACCAACGCGCGCTTTCACTTGAACGCGAGCGGCCTTGTACCGCCGAAGCAGTTTCGGGGAGGAGAGAGTGGTGTTAGCGAGCTCCAGACCAGGGCTCGGCAACCGAAATCACAATGAGAGGCGTTTTTCTCTCTCTAAAATTCCGTAAAATCACACAACCATATTGCATGAGCTGCGATGCGGAGCGGCGAATCGACGAAGCGGCGGTCCCTGAATGCACGACGCTGCCACGCTGCCGTCCCTGCACGCTGACTCGACGAAACGGGAGTCCCAGGAACTGTGGGAGGCGGGTTACAGTCACGCAGTGTGCACGACAGACACCTGCACTCCCGAGAGAAGGCCGTGTGGCTGGTGGGATGTGTAAAGCAAAGGCAAAGATGCCCCGGTATAGCCCGAACAGAGTATTGGGGCAAGTGGTTCCATCTGTTCAGGCCGGCACGGCGCACGAGGTGGTGGTGGGTGGAAAGCGCCACCGATACCGTTCCCACACCTCCGATTTGCACGGTTGGTTACGTACAGTGCGAAATAAATTCAACGTACTGTACATACATGGCCGCCTTTGTCTCCCCAGTGCTCATTTACGACTGAGTCGACCTAAGGCAGCCCCAGAACTGGTTCAGATATTCGTCACCGTTATTGATCGTGAACGGGAATCGAACTAGCGTCGACGGGTTCGTAGTGCAGCGCGCTGACCGCTGCACCACCGCTCCCCACGCACATACACACATACACACACATGTACACACAACAACAACCGCCATTCGCCACTAAGTGGTGGGGACGTCACCACGACGCTTGTGCCAGGCTATGTGCACCTTGAGGCCACGTGAAGTGTCGAACGCCCGCTGGCACAAGGTCACGGGGCAGACCCAGGTGCCACGGGTTGACTGACTGAGACGACTGGCTGATGCACCACCTGTGCCCCGTATTGTGCCAACTTGCTGTGCTTTAGCCAACCGGCGCTCCGCTCGTTGTTGTGAGCGTCGCTCCTCCGCCCTCCGTTCTGGACGACTGCCTCCAACTGCCCAGTAGCGTCCTTCACGAGCCTCCTCCACAGAGGCCGATCTTGACACCGCTGGTACCAGTCATCGGCAAGTCCACTCAGCTCCACATCCTCCTGTACCACATCACTCCATCTCTTCTCCAGCCCGTGCCGCGCCCGTTTAGCCCCCTCGATCCGGCCGAACAAAAGCTGTTTAGGCATGTGGTGGCTGGGCATGCGGGCTACATGACCCAGCCAACGCAGGCTTGCCTGCCGGAGGAGCTCACCGATGGGACTTTGTCCAGATCTTTCAAGGATTTGTGAGCTCCTCACACGATCCAGCCTGGTTAAACCCAGGATGGATCGTTGGCAGGCCAGGCTGAATGTTTCCAACCAGCGAAGTTGTTCCGTTAGGGGGGTCCACGTTTCGCAAGCGTAAAGTAGGGAGGGAATGACCGTGGCCGAGAAGACCCGAAGCTTCGTGCGGAGTGATAGACCAGGTAGCTTCCACACTGCGTTATGCAACCGATGAAAAGATAATGCCGCTCGACTGATTCGGAGTAAGATATCTGCTGTCAAACCGGGGCCGGTCATGAGCACACTGCCCATGTATGGGAAACTCTCCACTCTCTGCACAACTGCCTCATCACACACACGCAATACAAAGATTAAGATCCCCCGTATAGCCTTAACAGACTGTCGGGGCAAGTGTTGTTCGCGAGCACCTTTGAAGGCCGGAACGGTATACGAGGGGGTAGGTGACCAACACCACGCCCGACCGCCTTTGTCTCCCCAGTGGCGATGTTTACACACCGCACCAGGTACTCATTTGAGGCTGAGTCGAACTAAGGGAGGCCCGAGACCGGTTCAGATAATCGTCACTGGTGTTGGCCGTGAGCGGGAATCGAATCTTGGTGACCGGGGTTCAAAGCGCAGCGCGCTAACCACAACACTATTGCTCCACACACATACACACACGCACACACGCACACACACATATACACACATACATACGCACACACATACACACGTACACACGCACACGCACACACACGCACACAGGCACACACGTACACACAAAGATAAAGACAAAGATCCCCCGTATAGCCTTAACAGACTGTAGGGGCAAGTGCTGTTAGCGAGCACCTATGAAGGCCAGAACGGTACACGAGGGGGTGGGCGGCCAGCACCACGCCCGACCGCCTTTGTCTCCCCAGTGGCGATGTTTACACACCGCACCAGGTACTCATTTAAGGCTGAGTCGACGTACACACACACACACAGGCACACGCACACACATACACGCACACACACACGCACACAGGCACACATACATATTACATACACACACGCACACAGGCACACATACATACACACACACAACAACAACCGCCATTCGCCACTAAGTGGCGGTGACGTCACCACGACGCTTGTGCCAGGCCATGTGCACCTTGAGGCCACGTGAAGTGTCGAACGCCCGCTGGCAGGAGGTCACGGGGCAGACCCAGGTGCCACGGGTCGACTGACCGAGATGACCGAGATGACTGGCTGATGCACCACCTGTGCCCCCTACTGTACCAACTTGCTGTGCTTTAGCCACCCGGCGCTCCGCTCGTTGTTGTGAGCGTTGCTCCTCCGCCCTCCGTTGTTGTTGGAGGGCGACTGCCTCCAACTGCCCAGTAGCGTCCTTCACGAGCCTCCTCCACTGAGGCCGATCTTGACACCGCTCGTACCAGTCATCGGCAAGTCCACTCAGCTCCACATCCTCCTGTACCACATCACTCCATCTCTTCTCTAGCCCGTGCCGCGCCCGTTTAGTCCCCTCGATCCGGCCGAACAAAAGCTGTTTAGGCATGCGGTGGCTGGGCATGCGGGCTACATGACCCAGCCAACGCAGCCTTGCCTGCCGGAGGAGCTCACTGATGGGACTTTGCCCAGATCTTTCAAGGACTTGTGAGCTCCTCACACAATCCAGCCTGGTTAAACCCAGGATGGATCGTGGGCAGGCCAGCCTAAATGTTTCCAACCGGCGAAGATGCTCCACTAGGGGGGTCCACGTTTCGCAAGCGTAGAGAAGGGAGGGAATGACCGTGGCCGAGAAGACCTGAAGCTTCGTGCGGAGCGACAGACCAGGTAGCTTCCACACAGCGTTACGCAACCGATGAAAA
The DNA here is from genome assembly GCF_964198595.1 of Lampetra fluviatilis. Lineage (NCBI taxonomy): Eukaryota > Metazoa > Chordata > Hyperoartia > Petromyzontiformes > Petromyzontidae > Lampetra > Lampetra fluviatilis. The sequence goes on from NC_136316.1 coordinate 653,178, forward strand.
GATATTGCCGCTCGACTGATTCGGAGTGAGACCTCTGCTGATAAACTGGAGCCGGTCATAAGCACACTACCCAGGTATGGGAAACTCTCCACTCTCTCCACAACTGCCCCATCACCAATTGAGAGTTGTGGGGGTGGAGTGTCCGATGGTACAAAATACCCAGGCAGGTGCTTAGTTTTGGTGGGGCTGATGGTAAGGCCCCACCTCTTAGTGGCATGCTCCAGTCTCAGCAGCAGCGTCTCCAACTCCTCTTCTGAATGAGCAGCTATTACCAAATCATCGGCATACATAACGTGGTTGACCAATAGGGAGCCATCCCTTGATCGCACCCGGGCGTCGATCAGCCTCCCATTATATCTGTACCAAATGGAAATTCCCCCGGTACAGCTATTGAAGGCTTCACGAACTACGCAGTCGAAATAGATGTTAAATAATGTGGGAGCCAGAGGACATCCCTGTCGCACCCCAAGGTGTACAGGGAAAGGATCCGACTCCCGGCCACGTAGTTTTACCCGGGCCTGCTCACCATCATGAAGGTCCTTAATGATCGTGAGCAGAGGGTCAGGGACTCCGAAAGCACGAAGAACAACCCAGAGCCCAGTCCTACTGATGGTATCATAGGCCTTGACCAGGTCAATAAAGCAGAGATGTAGGTCTTTTTGGAATTCCCTACACCTCTGCTGTAGCAGACGGACAGAAAATATGGCATCTGTGCAGGACCGCCCTTTCCTGAAACCGCATTGGGGCTCCGCAAGCCTCTCCTCAGCGTGCCTAGCAAGGCGATGTTGAATAATCCTTGCCAGGACCTTACCCGGCACACTGAGGAGTGAGATGCCCCTGTAGTTGTTACAGTCGGTACGGTCCCCCTTCTTAAAGAGGGGGACCACCAGGGCATCCTTCCAGTCCTGCGGAACCCGTCCAGTGGTCCAGACTGTTGTTATGATGTCATATAGGGCAGTCTGTGCACAAACGCCACCCTCCCTCAGCATTTCGCTTGGGAGATCATCTCTGCCCGGTGCCTTCCCTGGTCTCAGACTCCGGATCGCCCTCAGTACTTCCTCAACAGCTGGCACCTCAGCCAGCCACTCACAGGGGGTGACCTCTTCCAATATTTGAGGCACCGCAGCCTCAGCAGGGTTATCCCCACTTTGTGCCATGATGTTTTCCTGGCTGAGAGATTTTCCCTCCCCCAGGACCTCACAGAAATGCTCAGCAAATCTGCAAACCTGTTCCTGGGGGTCGGAGATTGGATCACCGTTTTTTCCTCTAATGATGGTAATAGGTGTGGCGCTGCAGGTTACTTTTTTGATGGAGTTAAATAGTGATTTGTGATCGCAGGCCACTGAGGCAGACTCCATCTCCTCAGCAACCCGCGACCACCACCCATCCTTACAGCGCCTTACGGCTCTCCGAACCTCCGAGCGAAGGCTGCGGTAAACCTCCTCATTCTCTGACGTGGGATGCTGTAGGCGATGAGAGTGGGCCTGTCGCTTTTTCTCAATTAACCTGAACACCTCCTCTGTCAGCCAGGGTTTCTGGGGAGGTCTGGACCGCGTACCCAAAGCAGCCATTGCAGCTGCATGAGTCACAGTCTTAAACCTCGCCCATTTACCCTCGACATCAGGTGGAGTGGGGGACGATGCCAACCCCAGCTGCAAGCGATGATGAAATTCTCGCTTGCAACTTTCATCAGCTAACTGAGACCAGGCCACTTTTGGTTTGAATGGGGTCCTGGGTGTACACCCACCACCGGAGTGGAAAAATGGCAGGCGCATCTTACAGATGACCAGTCGATGGTCAGAGGGCAGATCAGCTCCACGGTAGGTCCTGGTGTCAAGGACATGGGCTCGCATCCGCTGGTCCGTCACTATGTAGTCCAGCAGATGTTCTTGCTTGGACCCGGCATGTATCCATGATGTTGTGTGGATGCGCCGATGCCGGAAGAGCGTGTTGGTAATTACAAGCCCATGGGCTGCACAAAAATCTAGCAACCTCCTACCGTTATTATTGAGCTGATCTGGCCCATGCCTTCCAATCACTCCAGACCAGGTGCCAGCATCATGACCAACTCGGGCATTGAAGTCACCCAACAAGATGACTCTGTCCCGAGTGGCCACTTTAGCCAGCACCTGTGACAGGAGGTCATAGAAAGCGTCTGACTCATCGGCCTTGCCTGCATCCCTCCACGGATGTTCGTCTTCGGTGGGGGCATAAGTAACCACGACCACCACTCCTCGCCTCTGATTGATGGGAAGGCGAGCCCAAAGTATCCTGGGGCTTACAGCTTCCCACACCTCACCGCCACGCTCCCACGCCCCCTTCATTCTTTTGTTCAGAAGAAGAGCCACACGCTGTTGTTTGGCAGTCTCCTGCCCCGAGTAGAGAACTGTCCACCCCTCACGGTGGCAGGATCCAGAACCGGTCCACCGGACCTCCTGAATGCCACAAAGATCCAGGCGGTACCGGTCCAGCTCCCGACAGAGGAGTGGCAGCCTCTCCTCCGCAGTGAGCGTTCGAACATTCCACGTGGCCATCCGCAATGGTTTTTCACACACGCACACAGGCACACACACACAGGCACACACGCGTGCGCGCGCGGTCTGCCCCCGCGCGCCTGTGGCCCAGCGCTGCGGGTTGTGGAGGCAGCGGGGAGGGTTGGTGTCTCGGCACGCACCCGGCGACGTGGCGACACCCCCACCCCGTGGACAGCGACGCCTCCCCCGGGGCTGGCCGCGCAGCAGGCGGCACTGGGCACGTCTGTGCCGCGAGAGAGCGCTGCCTCCGATGCCCTCTCACGCGTAAACACACGAACCAATTGGCCCATAACGGTAACAACCTTTAATGTGCACACACAGCAGACCGCAGAGAGCTTCACCAATTGTTGGCGCCAGCTGATGGCGTGTCTGGTGCACGCCCGTCAACCCACGCGGTTTAACCCCCCGTATCCTTGTGCGGGGAAACTGAGTTCTCAGGTCCACACGGCGCAGAGCCGTTTCAATGCGGACAAACAAAATTATAATTGTGTCTCTGTGTTTGTGTTTCTCCCTCGTGATGGGACTTTGTAAGATGAACGTTGAGATTTATACTTGGTCTGTAAGAAGGTAGGCACTGATTAGGGGGTTGACAGGTATGAGAGTGTGTGAGTGTGTGGGTGAGTGTGTGAGTGAGTGTACCAGTGGTGCGTGTACCAGTGGTAATTGTCTATCTGTTTTGTGTTTCTCCCTTGTGATGGGACTTTGTAGAATGAACGTTGAGATTTAGAAGGACACGGGGTGACCAATGAGGTCTGAGTTGGTCTGCAATACGCGAGGCACTGAGTAGGGTGTTGACAGCTCTGCTGGTGCCTTCCCGTCTCTCCGTGGCTTTGTCGTCGCGACCCCGAGTCGAGCCCTGTCCTCGAGAGCGAGCGGCAGGGGCGGCGCGGTGTTACGAGAGGACGAATGCAGAGAGATCGAGGGAGGAGGACGAGGAGGAGGAGGTGGCAGCAGCAGCAACGACTGCCGCGTGAGGCTCTCGTTCTATCGCGACCCCAACGAGTGCAGCGAGCACCTCGCGTCAGCAGAGGGAGACAGAGCCCCGCTGGAGACTCCGTCCCACGTGTCTCAGCAGAGGGAGACCCTCCGCCAGGCTCGGCTGCTCTGTAAACCTTCCATGCCATAGGATCACCCAATCACTCCGTCAGCAGCACGACATTCACATCCATTCATCACCATCATCATCAGTCATGGTCAATCCACTGCTGGATGAAGGCTCCCCTCATCCGCATCTGCCACCTCTGACCAACCTGCTGGGTAATGATCCACCGTGCGCTTGATCACCACACTACCAGCTGACTGAATCGGCGTCCGATTATTTCCGAATGATTTCTGAGTTGTTCCGAGCACCGCCTCCTCCTTCACCTCTCCAGCTGCACAGGAACCCACAGACTCCCACAGAGCGCGCCAGACACGCACAGAAACCCACACAATCACTCAGACACCACCAGACTCACACATAACCCCCTCGGGCCTAGACTCACACGCATACACTCAGACCACGCGGAAACCCGGACTCCCAAAAACCGCCACAGACTCACACAGAGAGACATGGGCTCACACGAAGATCCACAGACTCACTGGCTGCTACGTCATCACAATAACGCGATGATCACCACCACCATCCTCCACTCAACCCTAGTGCCCCCCACCCTCCCCTTACCCCTAGTGCCCCCCCTCCACTCACTCCTAGTGCCCCCCACCCGCCACTCACCCCTAGTGCCCCCCGAGGGGCACGGGGCAGAGCACGGGGGGGGGGGGGGGAGCAAGCAACGGGGCAGGGCACGCGGCACGGCCGAGCGAGGCTGTGGGCAGCAGCTTGAAGGGCTTTCGTCGACCGCCTCATTGAGCCAAGCCGCAACACCTGGGGGGGGGGGGGTCACTGCCGTGATCTCCTGCGGAGCCGAGAGCCTCCACACGCCACGTGACCTTCAGGCGCCACCTAGCCTGGCACAGACGCCCTGGTGCCGAAGTGACTGCCACCACGTGGCGAACGGCGTTGGTTGTTGTTGTTGTGACGAGCACAGCGGGTGAGAGAGGGGCTGGCGAGCGAGGCGAGAAGGGACAGGTCTCGGGTTCTCAAGAGCGCGACCTCCCATCGACCCCTGCTCAGAGTCACCGCACAAACACACACGCGCCATTGTGCTGCCGCGAGCCCCTTCAATACAACAAGAGAAACTCTCCACTGCACTGACTCATCCACAAGCTGCTGCTGCTGCTGCGAGAGAGAGAGAAAGAGAAAGTAGACGCCACCACCACCACCACCCCACCACCACCCCACCACCACCACCCCACCACCACCACCCCACCACCACCACCCCACCACCACCACCACCCCACCACCACCCCACCACCACCACCACCCCACCACCACCCCACCACCACCACCCCACCACCACCACCACCCCACCACCACCACCCCACCACCACCACCACCACCCCCTCTGGTGCCGCCGCGCTCAACCCCGCGGTGACGCGGCACGCGAGGCGCGCTCCGCTCCCGGCGTCGCCTCGCGTGGTCCTCGGTGCGCGCTGCTCCGCATCGCCCTTCTCCCAGCGCCCCCCCCCCAGCACCCCCCCCTAGCGCCCCCCCCCCCAGCGCCCCCCCCCCCTAGCGCCCCCCCCAGCGCCCCCCCCCCCTAACGCCCCCCCTCCAGCGCCCCCCCCCTAGCGCCCCCCCCCCAGCGCCCCCCCCCAGCGCCCCCCCCCCCAGCGCCCCCCCCCAGCGCCCCCCCCCCAGCGCCCCCCCCCAGCGCCCCCCCCCAGCGCCCCCCCCCAGCGCCCCCCCCAGCGCTCCCCCCCTAACGCCCCCCCTCCAGCGCCCCCCCTCAGCGCCCCCCCCCAGCGCCCCCCCCCAGCGCCCCCCCCCAGCGCCCCCCCCAGCGCTCCCCCCACGCCCCCCTAACGCCCCCCCTCCAGCGCCCCCCCTCAGCGCCCCCCCCCAGCGCCCCCCCCCAGCGCCCCCCCCCAGCGCCCCCCCCAGCGCCCCCCCCCTAGCGCCCCCCCCCAGCGCCCCCCCCCCAGCGCCCCCCCCCCCAGCACCCCCCCCCTAGCGCCCCCCCCCCCAGCGCCCTCCCGCCGAGTTTGTCGCTCCGCACATCGTCGGGGGCTGCGCGCCGACGGAGGAAGAGCGGCGACGCTAAAACTCGTCTTCTTGCCGCAACGACGACGACATCGCTGGGGATGAACGCGACGCGAGGCGGCCTTTAGCAGGCAGTCAGCTCGACGACGTGACCCCCCCCCAGCCCCCCTAAAACATCGCTACCATGAAATGAAAACCGCAGTGGAGAGGGTGAGAGAGAGACGCGTGTTGGTGTCTTCAAGAGTCCCCGTAGACCTGCTGCTGCTGCCGCTGCTGCTGCTGCCACTGCTGCTGCTGCTGCTGCCGCTGCTGCTGCCGCTGCTGCTACTGCTGCTGCTGCCGCTACTGCTGCTGCCGCTGCTGCCACTGCTGCTGCTGCTGCTGCCGCTGCTGCTGCCGCTGCTGCTACTGCTGCTGCTGCCGCTACTGCTGCTGCCGCTGCTGCCACTGCTGCTGCTGCTGCTGCCACTGCTGCTGCCACTACTGCTGCTGCTGCCGCTGCTGCCACTGCTGCTGCTGCTGCTGCCACTGCTGCTGCTGCCACTACTGCTGCTGCTGCCACTGCTGCCACTGCTACTGCTGCTGCTGCCGCTGCTGCTACTGCTGCCGCTGCTGCTACTGCTGCTGCTGCCACTGCTGCTGCTGCTGCTGCCGCTACTGCTGCTGCCGCTGCCACTGCTGCTGCTGCCACTACTGCTGCTGCTGCCACTGCTACTGCTGCTGCTGCTGCCGCTGCTGACACTGCTGCTCCTGCTGCTGCCACTGCTGCTGCCGCTGCTGCTGCTGCCACTACTGCTGCTGCTGCCACTGCTACTGCTGCTGCTGCTGCCGCTGCTGACACTGCTGCTCCTGCTGCTGCCACTGCTGCTGCCACTGCTGCTGCTGCCACTACTGCTGCCGCTGCTGCCACTGCTGCTGCCGCTCCCACTGCTGCTGCTGTACCTGTACCTGCTGCTGTACCTGTACCTGCTGCTGTACCCGCCGCGTGTCCACCTCGTGCCCGACACGGCCAGCGCAAGTGTCGGGGTCTCCGGCCCACAGACGCTGGGACACGCTCCCGGCTCTGAGTCTGAGCCAGTTCTGCGACAGACTCTAAACGCTGCTGCTGTTGTTGCTGCTGCTGTTGTTTCAGAGAGGAGCCGACTTCAAAGTGCGATCGATGCGTGCTCGTGATGGACCGGACTCATCAGAGTGCGCAATAACAAATGTTCTTACTTACTTGTGTCACCCCCCCCCCCCACTATCCACAGGCCTTAGGAGTCACATTCAACCGCTGGCAAATTGTCGCTGCGATCAAATTCAATCGGCACGTGGTCGCGAATCGAACTCACTCGCTCGGGTTTAAAAACAAGATACCCACGTCGAAGCAGGATATTAAAGAACAATGTACAGTGTCTCGACTCGTTCGCATCAAACTTCATTCACCTCCTCGACGAAGGACGGCGGAGTCACCCCCCCCCCCCCGCGACGCCTCGGACCCGAGCCCCGCGCGCGCGACGGGGACCCCCTGCGAGTGGTTGTCGCCACGCCGCGCTCGAGGGCGCAGCCACTCGCCAGGGGCCACGGCCCGCGGGGAAGGGGCGACGGGGAGCAGGGGTAACACAACAATAACACGACACAAAGCCCATCATCATCATCATGGTGATTCTGTGCTATGTATCACTGCGTGTGTCGTCCCACTCGGACGCATCATCAGAGGGAGAGGGAGGGAGGGAGGCTCCTGGCACGTTCACACGACGGGACGACCGCCAGCGCCGCTTGGGGCGAGTCTCGCTCTGCTCACGAGACACCGAATGTCGACACGGGAGCGGAGATTTGCTCGCGATCAACCGATGCCGATGAGACAATGCACTCCCCACGACAATAGCTCCACTGATGGGATAACAATAAACTACTACTGCTGTTGTTGTATATATGTGTAATTACAGGTACGTGGGGAGCGACAGATATGGGGAGGAGGGGGGGTGTCTCCTTGCCAGATTATGTTGTATTCGAGTAAAACCCGCGAGTTGGCAGCGCGGCCACAGCTCGCTACCCTCCACGTGGAAGCAGCGAGCGCCCCTCAGCTGGATGAGATCGCGATCTGGAGGGCGGAGCGGGGGGCGGTGGGGGGGCGGTGGGGGGGGGGCTCTTGTCTTAGAGGAGAGTGGGGGGGGGGCTCTTGTGTTAGAGTAGAGGAGAGTGGGGGGGGGGGCTAGGGGAGCGGGGTGTGGACGAGCCGCGTGCTCCGCTCCGGACGAGGCGACCTGGAGGAGGAATTCGCGGCGGGTGGCAGCGAGAGCCCAGAGCCACACAGAGTCTCACAGAGTCTCACAGAGCCACACAGAGCCTCTGTGAGGCTCTGTGTGGCTGGATCTGTGAGGCTCTGTGTGGCTCTGTGAGGCTCTGTGAGGCTCACAGAGCCACACAGAGCCTCACAGAGGCAGCCTCACAGAGCCTCTGTGAGCCGGGGAGGGGGGGGGGGGCGTACGCGCAGAATCAGACCCCGAGGGCCGCCGCTCGCTTCGAAGCTTCCGCGTTACTCTTTTCCCCGTTATCCTCTCCCCGTTACCCTTCTCCCCGTTACCCTCTCCCCGTTACTTTACTCCCCGTTACCCCTGCAAGGCGTTACCCTTCTCCCCGTTACCCCTACTCCCCGTTATCACTACTCGGCGTTTCCCGTTCTCCCTGCGCACGGGGTCCGAGCCGGAGGTGCGGGGACGAGGAACAGCGCTCGGCACGCGCGAGAGGAGGTGGAGGAGCTGGAGGAGGAGGAGGAGGAGCTGGAGGAGGAGGTGGAGGAGGTGGAGGAGGAGGTGGAGGAGGAGGTGGAGGAGGAGGAGGAGGTGGAGGAGGAGGAGGTGGAGGAGGAGGTGGAGGAGGTGGAGGTGGAGGAGGAGGAGGTGGAGGAGAAGCTGGAGGAGCTGGAGGAGGTGGAGGAGGAGGAGGTGGAGGAGGTGGAGGTGGAGGAGGAGGAGGAGGAGCTGGAGGAGCTGGAGGAGGTGGAGGAGGAGGAGGTGGAGGAGGAGGAGGTTGGAAGTGGAGGAGGTGGAGGAGGAGCTGGAGGAGCTGGAGGAGGTGGAGGAGGAGGAGCTGTAGGAGGAGGAGGTGGAGGAGGTGGAGGAGATTCTCGCCTCTTCAGACTTGCTGATTAAACTGCGGGCGGTGGAGGTCGGGGATGGGGGGGGGGGCGCAGGGCACCGCCTGCCCCGCGCAGTCCCCGACTCCACGAGGGGTCTGGGCTGGCGGCATCGGCAGTGACGTTGTCCAGGAGAGCTCGGCTCGCCATCAAACCACAGCCCCCCCCCCTCATGGAGGAATGCCCCGTGCGTGCAGCCTCGCGTGGTCCTAATTATTTATTTATTATCATTAGCGAGATGATGCTGGGAGCCGCTCGGGTCGATAACAGGAGGAGGAAGGAGGTTGGGGGGAGGGGGGGTGCGACATTGGAGCCGAGCGCGACGTCTCCGCCGATCGAGGCGGACGCGCCGCTGCTGGAAGCCGCCGCCGCCGCCGCCGCTGCTGCTGCTGCTGTTCTTGTTGTTGCTGTTGCCGTCATCGCGCCACTCGCAGTGCCGCAGCCGCGGGGGGCCCCGGGAGGCCCACGCCGCGGCCTCTGAGCCTCGCGGCCGTCTCTGGGCAGCGGCCGTGCGTCCCGAGTGCGGGTTCTCAGATCGAGTCGGGGATCAAGAGACGCGAGCCGCTGGCAGCAGCAGCAGGAGCAGGCTGCTGGCAGCAGCAGCTATTGCAGCAGCAGCAGCAGCAGGCAGCAGCAGCAGGAACAGGAGCAGGCTGCTGGCAGCAGCAGCAGCAGGCAGCAGCAGCAGGAGCAGCAGGCTGCTCGTGCGGCTGTGGGTTGGGTTGATGGCGAGTCCCGGCTCCTGCGAATAGGTTATGGGCGTGTGTCCCACATGCTTTGGTGCTGAGTGGTGGGTGGTGAGATGGGTGGTAGGGGTTGGGTGGTAGGGGCTGGGTGGAAGGGGCTGGGTGGTAGGTGGTAGGGGCTGGGTGGAAGGGGCTGGGTGGTAGGGGCTGGGTGGTAGGGGCTGGGTTCTCACGGAGCTGAGTGTCCTCTCCTCCCAGACACTGCACTTTGAAGATCGGCCGCGGTCGATCCCGGCTACATCTGGACTTCATCTCCGGCCTCCAGGCTCCCCCACTCCCTGCTGCCCCCCCCCCCCCCGCCCGCGGGTATTCACCGCCCCCCCCCACCTCTTCATTCCGACGTCTTCTCCCGCTCCAGGCTCTTCCTCTGCTCCTCTTCACTCCCCCCCCCCACCGGCCCCTCCCCCCGCCACGATCTTCCCGAATGTCCCCGAATGTCGACCACTCCTGTCTGTCACACACTCACTCCCTCGCTGTCTGCCACGATGTATATCTATCTCTCCGTCACACACTCCGTCCGTCATCCACGCTATCTCAGTATTGAGTCTCTCTCTGTCTGTCCGCCTGTATGCCGATCGAACCATTGCCAAACTGAGCCCCTCTCTAGCCATTCAATTTGTCTCGCTCCGTCTCCTAGACGCACACCCTGGGTCCTCTCGCAATCCCCGTGTCCCCGTGTCCTCACGTCCCCGTGTCCCCACGTCCCCGCTTCGTCGTGTCCCCGTGTCCCCGTGTCTCCGTGTCCCCACGTCCCACGTCCCCGTGTCCCCACGTCCCCACGTCCCACGTCCCCGTGTCCCCACGTCCCCACGTTCCCCACGTCCCACGTCCCCGTGTCCCCACGTCCCCACGTCCCCGTGTCCCCACGTCCCCACGTCTCCCGTGTCCCCCACGTCCCCGTGTCCCCACGTCCCCATGTCCCCGTGTCCCCACGTCCCCACGTCCCACGTCCCACGTCCTCACGTCCCCGTGTCCCCGTGTCCCCACGTCCCCACGTCCCCACGTCCCCGTGTCCCCACGTCCCCACGTCCCACGTCCCACGTCCCTACGTCCCCACGTCCCCACGTCCCCACGTCCCCCACGTCCCACGTCCCCACGTCCCCGTGTCCCCACGTCCCACGTCCCCACATCCCCACGTCCCCGTGTCCCCAACGTCCCCACGTCCCACGTCCCCCACGTCCCCGTGTCCCCACGTCCCCCACGTCCCCACGTCCCCGTGTCCCCACGTCCCCACGTCCCCCGTGTCCCCACGTCCCCACGTCTCCCGTGTCCCCACGTCCCCGTGTCCCCACGTCCCCACGTCCCACGTCCCCACGTCCCCACGTCCCCACGTCCCACGTCCCCGTGTCCCCGTGTCCCCACGTCCCACGTCCCCACGTCCCCACGTCCCCGTGTCCCCACGTCCCCACGTACCCCACGTCCCCACGTCCCCGTGTCCCCACGTCCCCACGTCCCCACGTCCCACGTCCCCACGTCCCCACGTCCCACGTCCCCACGTCCCCGTGTCCCCACGTCCCACGTCCCCACATCCCCACGTCCCCCGTGTCCCCACGTCCCCACGTCCCACGTCCCCACGTCCCCGTGTCCCCACGTCCCCACGTCCCCGACGTCCCCGTGTCCCCACGTCCCCACGTCCCCGTGTCCCCACGTCCCCACGTCTCCCGTGTCCCCACGTCCCCGTGTCCCCACGTCCCCATGTCCCCGTGTCCCCACGTCCCCACGTCCCACGTCCCCACGTCCCCACGTCCCCACGTCCACGTCCCGTGTCCCCGTGTCCCCACGTCCCCCCACGTCCCCACGTCCCCCCGTGTCCCCACGTCCCCACGTACCCACGTCCCCACGTCCCCGTGTCCCCACGTCCCCACGTCCCACGTCCCCGTGTCCCCACGTCCTCACGTCCCCACGTCCCACGTCCCCGTGTCCCCACGTCCCCACGTCCCCACGTCCCCCACATCCCCACGTCCCCACGTCCCACGTCCCCACGTCCCACGTCCCCACGTCCCCACGTCCCCACGTCCCACGTCCCCACGTCCCACGTCCCCACGTCCCCGTGTCCCCACGTCCCCCACGTCCCCACGTCCCCACGTCCCCACGTCCCACGTCCCCACGTCCCCACGTCCCACGTCCCCACGTCCCCACGTCCCCACATCCCACGTCCCCACGTCCCACGTCCCCACGTCCCACGTCCCCACGTCCCACGTCCCCACGTCCCCACGTCCCCACGTCCCCACGTCCCCACGTCCCACGTCCCCACGTCCCACGTCCCACGTCCCCACGTCCCACGTCCCCCACGTCCCACACGTCCCACGTCCCACGTCCCCGTGTCCCCACGTCCCCACGTCCCCACGTCCCACGTCCCACGTCCCCACGTCCCCACGTCCCACGTCCCCACGTCCCCCACGTCCCACGTCCCCACGTCCCCACGTCCCACGTCCCACGTCCCCGTGTCCCCACGTCCCCACGTCCCACGTCCCCACGTCCCCACGTCCCACGTCCCTACGTCCCCACGTCCCACGTCCCCACGTCCCCGTGTCCCCACGTCCCCACGTCCCCGTGTCCCCGTGTCCCCGTGTCCCCACGTCCCCGTGTCCCCACGTCCCCGTGTCCCCACGTCCCCACGTCCCCGTGTCCCCGTGTCCCCACGTCCCCGTGTCCCCACGTCCCCCACGTCCCCACGTCCCACGTCCCCGTGTCCCCACGTCCCCACGTCCCCGTGTCCCCACGTCCCCACGTCCCCGTGTCCCCGTGTCCCCGTGTCCCCACGTCCCCGTGTCCCCCGTGTCCCCACGTCCCCCGTGTCCCCACGTCCCCCACGTCCCGTGTCAACACGTCCCCACGTCCCCGTGTCCCCACGTCCCACGTCCCCGTGTCCCCACGTCCCCACGTCCCCGTGTCCCCGTGTCCCCACGTCCCCGTGTCCCCACGTCCCCACGGTCCCACGTCCCCGTGTCCCCACGTCCCCACGTCCCCGTGTCCCCACGTCCCCACGTCCCCGTGTCCCCGTGTCCCCGTGTCCCCACGTCCCCGTGTCCCCGTGTCCCCACGTCCCCGTGTCCCCACGTCCCCGTGTCAACACGTCCCCACGTCCCCGTGTCCCACGTCCCCGTGTCCCCCGTGTCCCCGTGTCAACACGTCCCCACGTCCCCGTGTCAACACGTCCCCACGTCCCCGTGTCCCCCGTGTCCCCATGTCCCCGTATCCCCGCTCCACTGAGTCCGCGCCATCGCCGTGCCGCGCCGGTGAGCGTCACAGTCACAGCGCTCTCTGTGTGTCTGTCGCCGTGGGGGTGCGCGAGGAAATGGGGGGGGGTACCCCCGAAGAGCAGAGACCCCATTCAGTACCCCCCCTCCACCACCTTCCCCCCCTATTACCTCCGCCCACCCCGTCCCCCCCACCTCACTCCTCCCCCCACTCCCCCCCCTCCCCCACTGACCCCGTGACCCCGACGGGCGGAGCGAGGACCCCTGCGAGGCGCTACGAGATGTAATTCTCAGAACTCAAACCGTGCCCCCCCCCCCCCATAAAAGCCGAGTCGCGCCGCCTTTGTCTCCATAACATCCGTCAAAGACACAGGGCCCTTCAACAACAACAACAACAGCAAAAAGCAGGCGACGTTTCGGACAATGGCCCTTCTCTGGTGGGACCTTCCTCATAACATATCAGTGGAATAGTGGCGTTCAACGCCGTTGTAATTGAGTTCCTGGCAAAGCCTCACCGCCTCAAGACTCCCTTTCAGGAGGGTCCTACCGCACGGATGTTTGCTCCGTAGTCTCATTGATTCACACATGGCGCGTTGCGTTCCAGACAGAACGAGTTTACGAGCCTACTTGCAGCGAGGGGCTGGTGGATCGCGCACGGATGTCGTGAAACGCCCTTTGCTCGCCAGCAGAATGCAGTACAGCAAAACAAATGTGGACTCCATCTGTTACATCTGTATGGGATACAGCGTTGCCCCTCGCACGCCTGCATGTTCTCCGGCTGGTCTGGTCCCCCTCCAACATGTATAAACGCTCATTGATTGGTCGACAACACCTTCATATATAGAGGACCGCAAGAGCTTCTGGGGGGCGGAGGGGATAGCGGGATTTGTGCGCGAGCTGCTTACCGTGTGGGGGGATCCGTGCCATTTTCTTTGTTGAGTGTACATGTGTGTGTTCGTGTGTGAGTACGTGTGTGTGTGTGTGCGTGTGCCTGTGTGTGCGTGTGTGTGTTTGCGTGTGTGTGTGTGTGTGCGTGTGTGTGCGTGTGTGTGTGTACGTGTGTGTGTGCACCGCATGCCTAACAGCTTTTGTTCGGCCGGATCGAGGGGGCTAAACGGGCGCGGCACGGGCTAGAGCAGAGATGGAGTGATGTGGTACAGGAGGACGTGGAGCTGAGTGGACTTGCCGATGACTGGTACCAGCGGTGTCAAGATCGGCCTCAGTGGAGGAGGCTCGTGAAGGACGCTACTGGACAGTTGGAGGCAGTCGCCCTCCAACAACAACGGAGGGCGGAGGAGCGACGCTCACAACAACGAGCGGAGCGCCGGGTGGCTAAAGCACAGCAAGTTGGCACAGTAGGGGGCACAGGTGGTGCATCAGCCAGTCATCTCGGTCATCTCGGTCAGTCGACCCGTGGCACCTGGGTCTGCCCCGTGACCTCCTGCCAGCGGGCGTTCGACACTTCACGTGGCCTCAGGGTGCACATGGCCTGGCACAAGCGTCGTGGTGACGTCACCGCCACTTAGTGGCGAATGGCGGTTGTTGTTGTTGTTGTGTGCGTGTGTGTGTACGTGTGTGTGTGTGTGCGTGTGTGTGTGCGTGTGTACGTGTGTGTGTGCGTGTGTGCGTGTGTGTGTGTGTACGTGTATGTGTGTGCGTATGTGCGTGTATGTACGTGTGTGTGTGTGCGTGTGTGCGTGTGTGTGTGCGTGTGTGTGTACGTGTGTGTGTGTGCGTGTGTGCGTGTGTGTATGTACGTGTGTGTGCGTGTGTGTGCGTGTGTGTGTACGTGTGTGTGTGTGCGTGTGTGTGTACGTGTGTGTGTGCGTGTGTGTGTGTACGTGTGTGTGTGCGTGTGTGTGTGTACGTGTGTACGTGTGATTGCAATTCCCAGGCGAGGTATTTGAATGGATACATTGAAAACCATCCCGGTCCACTTGTCGGCCTCGAGGAGACCTCCTGCACGAGACGATCTAAGACTGATCCACCAACCCCGAAGCACCTTGTCACCGGCGTGCGTCCGACGGGGGGGGGGGCGGTGGAGTGGAGATTGAGAGCGGGGGGAGGGGAGGAGGGAGGTGAATGCGGGGGGGGGGGGGGGCGGTGGAGTAGAGATTGAGAGCGTGGTGGTGGTTGTGGTGGTGGTGGTGGTGGTTGTGGTGGTGGTGGCGGTGGGGGTGGTGGTGGTTGTGGTGGTGGTGGCGGTGGGGGTGGTGGTGGTGGCGGTGGGGGTGGTGGTGGTTGTGGTGGTGGTGGCGGTGGGGGTGGTGGTGGTTGTGGTGGTGGTAGTGGTGGTTGTGGTGGTGGTGGTGGGGGTGGTGGTGGTGGTGGTTGTGGTGGCGGTGGGGGTGGGTGGTGGTGGTAGTGGTGGTTGTGGTGGTGGTGGGGGGTGGTGGTGGTGGTGGTTGTGGTGGCGGTGGGGGTGGTGGTGGTGGCGGTGGGGGTGGTGGTGGTTGTGGTGGTGGTGGCGGTGGGGGTGGTGGTGGTTGTGGTGGTGGTAGTGGTGGTTGTGGTGGTGGTGGTGGGGGTGGTGGTGGTGGTTGTGGTGGCGGTGGGGGTGGTGGTGGTGGTAGTGGTGGTTGTGGTGGTGTGGTGGGGGGTGGTGGTGGTGGTGGTGGTTGTGGTGGTGGTGGCGGTGGGGGTGGTGGTGGTGGTGGTAGTGGTGGTTGTGGTGGTGGTGGTGGGGGTGGTGGTGGTGGTGGTGGTGGTGGTGGCGGTGGTGGCGGTGGGGGTGGTGGTGGTGGTAGTGGTGGTTGTGGTGGTGGTGGTGGGGGTGGTGGTGGTGGTGGTGGTTGTGGTGGTGGTGGCGGTGGGGGTGGTGGTGGTGGTAGTGGTGGTTGTGGTGGTGGTGGTGGGGGTGGTGGTGGTTGTGGTGGTGGTGGCGGTGGTGGTGGGTGGTGGTGGTAGTGGTGGGGGTGGTGGGGGTGGTGGGGGTGGTGGGGGTGGGGGGGATGTCGGGTGGCGTCGCTGCCTTCCGGGAATTAGCTCCCCGTCACCCGCCGTCGCCGTGTGAATGGTGATCACCACCTACTAGCGGGGGGCGGGGGGGGGGTGCATGTGTTGACCTTGGCACGGAGCTCGTCCAAGCGCATTACCGGGAGCAGCAGCATCAGCAGCAGCAGCATCAGCAGCACGCGCTCCCGTGCTGCACGTGAAGCCGGCAGCGGCAGCGGAAGAGTCGCAGGGGCAGCTGCTGCAGCGAGGGGCAGCAGTGGCGAGGGCAGCACGAGGGGGGAGGAGCGGGAGCGCTGCCCGTGCCTCGCCCCACCGCGCCGCGTGCCGAGCGCACGGCGGCAGCTCCATCCAGCCCCCCCCACTCCCACACCGCCCCCTTCCTCCTCCCTCCTCCATCCCCGACTCCCCAACCTCCTTCCTTCAATCCACCCTATTCCCATCCCTCCCTCTCGTTATCTGTGTTCCCCTCACTCCCTCGCCTCCCCACTTGAGGGGTAGCTCAGGACAGGATGAAGCCCACTCACAAGCCGTGCTGCCAGGGGCGCGAATCACTGCGCCACCGCTCCCCACACACCACGCATGGTGCTCTCTCTCTCTCACAAGTGTGGTTTACAGGGGGTGCCTATGAAGGTGCACGATGGGAGTGGGGGGGGGGTGACCCCAGGGATCCGCTTCGAATTCCACTCGCCACTGATGTCAGCCGGGCCACTCGAACTCGGGTGGCCGGGTTCCACTGCACCCACGACTCGCTCTGGACTCGCGTCCCCGCACCCACAGCGAGGGGCAGAAGGGACGGAAGAGACGCAGAGAGACCCGGCAGGGGGACCACGGGGAGGGGGTGAAGTGGGGAAGTTGACACAATACCGCGGGAGGGGGGGGGGCACGGGGCGGGCGAGACACAGAGACGCGTTTTGTTCCACGTGCGACCACCCGTGCCGCCACGAGGAAGGGCGCCCTACAGGGGGGCTCCCCTCTCTGCCCACCTCTACCCTTGCCCCCCCCCCAACCCCTCCACTCAACCCACCTCTACCCCCCTCCCACCCCCCACACAACCCACCTCTGCCCCCCTCCCACCCCCCCCCTACACAACCCACCTCTGCCCCCCCTCCCACCCCCCTACACAACCCACTCTGCCCCCTCCCACCCCCACTAAACCCACCTCTGCCCCCCTCCCACCCCCCACACAACCCACCTCTGCCCCCCCTCCCACCCCCCACACAACCCACCTCTGCCCCCCCTCCCACCCCCCACACAACCCCACCTCTGCCCCCCTCCCACCCCCCCACACAACCCACCTCTGCCCCCCTCCCACCCCCCACACAACCCACCTCTGCCCCCCTCCCACCCCCCACACAACCCACCTCTACCCCCCCCCCCACAACCACCTCTACCCCCCACACAACCCACCTCTACCCCTTCTCCCACCCCTTCCCCACACAACCCACCTCTGCCCCCCTCCCACCCCCCACACAACCCACCTCTGCCCCCCTCCCACCCCCCACACAACCCACCTCTGCCCCCCTCCCACCCCGCGCCTCCAGGCCGCCCGCGGGCACCCTTCCTGGAGGCGCCTCGTGATGAATGCGCTCACGTGTGAGATGGGTCCGTGGGGGGCGATGATGACGATGAGTGAGTGGGTGGGTGAGTGAGATGGGGGATGAAGGATGAGAGAGGGGGAGTGTACGAGTCAGTGACTTCAAGGGGGGAGGGGGGCTGCACAATATAGACGAAGTAGTCACCCACTGAGTGGATTAGTGAGCAATCTATTAAGCCTATAACGGTGCGTCGATCAAGATCCGAGAAGAGTGAATGAGTGAGCGAGTCAGTGGATGAGTGAGTGATCACGTGATTATTATAAGAGGTGGAGGGTTTGGCGACGTAGTGTGTTGAGATGAGTGTGTGAGCGGGTGTCTGAATGATGAGTTCGATTCCCAGGCCACGGCGAATATCAGTGGTGAGTGTAATTTTCGAACGCTGAGAGTGCATGAGGGTAATTCGTCCGGGATACGCCCCATCTGGTCAGATCTCGCAAGCTGGTTACTACTTCAATTATCCACCACCACGTACTAACAGGGTGCTATAGGCTGCTGCTGCGGGGCGAGAAGCAGAGAGCAGTGCCACGCGATCTATCTGCGATAGCACCTCCACGCGTGTCGCTTTCACCAGCTCGCGCTTACCAGCGTGGTATGGTCGTCTCATCCTCCTCCGACACGGGGTGGGGGTGCCCTCATCCAGCGGTGCATTTTGCACGAGCCCATCCCACACACACAAATATACAATCGTTTGCTCCCCCACATCCCATCACGCCCCACGGCCCCTTCCGGAAGTGAATTGCACCAGGAGCATTGACTCGACGCATTCAGACCCCGGTTTCGCGCATTCGCTGTCCCGTCAGCAGAGTGGGGGCAGCGCGCTCGAGCGGCTGCTCTCAGGCGCACCGTGGGAGCCACGCGCCATCCCCTCGCCACTCACTCCTGGACGCTCTCACGGTGGAAGTGGGGGGGGGAGGGTGAGAGGGAGGGGTACTGGGGGGGGGTCTCGTTGATGAAGTTCGCGTGCAATCCGCAGCTGGAGATGCAGAGACCACGTCCTGTGCGCATTGCTGGGCCCCGCGGGACCAACCCCCCACCCTGTGCGTGAGGACGACCTGGCGCGCTTCGTGAGTGATAGGCACCGCCACAACAAGAGACAAAGATCCCCCGTATAGCCTTCACACACTCCTGGGTGAGCGAGCAGTACCTATGAAGACACGAGGGGGGGGGGGGGGTGGGGTGGTGACCAGCACCATGCCCGACCGCCTTTGTCTTTCCAATGGCGATGTTTACGTACAGCACCAGGTACTCGTTTGAGGCTGAATCGACCTAGAGGAGGCCCAGGATCGGTTCAGACATATCCTGACCGCTGTTGGCTGTGGAACCGCACTCGGGTCGCTGGGTCTGCCGAGCAGCGCGCGAACCATCTCGCGCCACTGCACCCCCGCGTAAGCGTGCAGCCGTGCACACACGCACACACGCACACACACACTGCACACACACACACGCACACACACACACTGCACACACACACGCACACACACACCGCACACTGCACACACACACGCACACACACACGCACACACAACACCGCACACTGCACACACACACGCACACACACTGCACACACACGCACACACGCACACACACACTGCACACACACACTGCACACACACGCACACTCCTGCACCCACGCAGCGCGGGTGTGAACCAGCCAGAGGTCAAGGGGTCACCGCGACGCCGCGTCCCCTTACTCCTCCGTGCCTCGGCCCGTGCGCGTCTCGCCTGCGCCAGTGACGTCACGCTCATCGCGAGCCCCGCGTCTCGCCTCCGCCGATCGCCCCCCGGCTCCCCGTGCCTCCCCCCCATCTAACTCACCCTCCTCCCGAACACCGGCAGCCCCCCCCACCACCCCGATCTGCTCCGAGCTCGTAATCCGGCTCTTCCGACGGAGTGACACCTCTAATGCCGACCCAGCCTGTAACCATTTTTGCCCCGCGCTATAACCCCCCCCCAAACCCTCCCCCCATCCCCACCCCCCAAATCAGCTTCTTCATTGCGGCCCCCCCGCACCCTCCCGCCCCCCTCCCCCGCAGGTGACTGCCCCGGCTGGAGCGGAGGCCGCGTGCAGTGGCAGCGCTTGGCGTGGTGGTTTCCACATCACGTGGTGGTTCCACATCACGTGGTGGTTCCACATCACGTGGTGGTGGTTCCACATCACGTGGTGGTTCCACATCACGTGGTGGTGGTTCCACATGACGTGGTGGTGGTTCCACATCACGTGGTGGTTCCACATCACGTGGTGGTGGTTCCACATCACGTGGTGGTTCCACATCACGTGGTGGTGGTTCCACATGACGTGGTGGTGGTTCCACATCACGTGGTGGTGGTTCCACATCACGTGGTGGTGGTTCCACATCGCGTGGTGGTGGTTCCACATCACGTGGTGGTGGTTCCACATCACGTGGTGGTGGTTCCACATCACGTGGTGGTGGTTCCACATCACGTGGTGGTGGTTCCACATCACGTGGTGGTTCCACATCACGTGGTGGTGGTTCCACATCACGTGGTGGTGGTTCCACATCGCGTGGTGGTTCCACATCACGTGGTGGTGGTTCCACATGACGTGGTGGTGGTTCCACATCACGTGGTGGTGGTTCCACATCACGTGGTGGTGGTTCCACATCACGTGGTGGTTCCACATCACGTGGTGGTGGTTCCACATGACGTGGTGGTGGTTCCACATCACGTGGTGGTGGTTCCACATCGCGTGGTGGTTCCACATCACGTGGTGGTGGTTCCACATGACGTGGTGGTGGTTCCACATCACGTGGTGGTGGTTCCACATCACGTGGTGGTGGTTCCACATCACGTGGTGGTGGTTCCACATCGCGTGGTGGTTCCACATCACGTGGTGGTGGTTCCACATGACGTGGTGGTGGTTCCACATCACGTGGTGGTGGTTCCACATCACGTGGTGGTGGTTCCACATCACGTGGTGGTGGTTCCACGACGCCGCTCGATGCCGCCGGTTAAGCGACGCACGAACCCGGGACCGCGTTGCACTCCCTCGTCTCTCGCGTGCACTCCCTCGTCTCTCGCGTGCACTCCCTCGTCTCTCGCGTGCACTCCCTCGTCTCTCGCGTGCACTCCCTCGTCTCTCGCGTGCACTCCCTCGTCTCTCGCGTGCACTCCCTCGTCTCTCGCGTGCACTCCCTCGTCTCTCGCGTGCACTCCCTCGTCTCTCGCGTGCACTCCCTCGTCTCTCGCGTGCACTCCCTCGTCTCTCGCGTGCACTCCCTCGTCTCTCGCGTGCACTCCCTCGTCTCTCGCGTGCACTCCCTCGTCTCTCGCGTGCACTCCCTCGTCTCTCGCGTGCACTCCCTCGTCTCTCGCGTGCACTCCCTCGTCTCTCGCGTGCACTCCCTCGTCTCTCGCGTGCACTCCCTCGTCTCTCGCGTGCACTCCCTCGTCTCTCGCGTGCACTCCCTCGTCTCTCGCGTGCACTCCCTCGTCTCTCGCGTGCACTCCCTCGTCTCTCGCGTGCACTCCCTCGTCTCTCGCGGGGTTTTTTCTACGTGGGGCACACGGTGGTGCACTCCTCGCTGCCATATTTCCCCGTGGCGGCTCGCGCCCAGCCGCTCGCGACGCAATAGCGACAGCGAGGTCGGTGTGCGATTGGGTCACGGGGGAGGGGAAGGGGGGTGGTGATCAAAAATACACAAATAAAATAATTCCAGAGAATCACGATCTTTATTTATTCAGGAGGAATCTGACGAGCTATAAAGATTTTTATCATAAATGTCCAGAAGGCGCGGGTCATAGAGAACTAGAGACTTCACATCAAGACCCAGACTCTTTGCGTAGAGACCCAGCGACATTGCATGAGAGAACCCCAGAGATTGCATGAGAGAAGGCACACACACACACAGACTCAGTGTCACATCAGCGTGTGACCTGAAGATGTTGCCCGCGCCCCAACAGCTCACATTGTTCTGTGAAGTAGCCCCCAGGATGACCACCCCCAGTGGCGTGGCTTCGTCACCGCTGCTGGATGTTCTCGCGCTACGAGTCTCAACATGAGCCGGGAGAGGGGGAGGGGTGGCCGAGGGATTGACAGCCTTCAGTCCCCGCGACATGTCACCGCTGCGCGTGCTGGCGAGTGCGGCAACTTTTCCCTGCGTGGAAATCAACAAAAAGACCCCACGGCCAAATGGGGGCGGTACCACCCCACCTCGAGGGGGCGGGGGGTGGGGGGGGGCGTGGCCCAGGGGGTACCTCACTCGCCGCTTGTTGCAGAGGTTCACATTTCAAATCGATTGGGCCGCCCCGGTTATTACTGCCGGGTGTATTATCCGCACATACTACTAATACTACGTGCCAATCGTCGGGGACCAGATTTCTCAAATGGGACTCTCACACGCACAGCATTAGCAGCAGCCATCGGCCCCCACTACTGGCAGACCGATGTCCCAGGTCTCTCTAGCAAATAAAGACTCCGTCGTGTTCTCTTGAGTTCTCACCGCCCGGATGAACAAACTCAACTTCAGCTGAACCTCGCCGAGCCGCGCGACTCTCTGCTGGGTCCCCGCAGATGCTGCCGACGCGGCTGCCACTGCTGTGTCGAGGAGACAGTGACTCTTCGGTATAGAGACGCAGATACATTACCTAGATACCCAAAGACCTTGCCTAGAGATTCATAGACTTTTCATAAAGACCCAACAACATTGCCTAGAGATTCAAAGCCTTTGTATAGAATCCCAGAGACGTTGCCTAGAGATCAAAGATTTTGATTAGAGTCCCAAAGACTTTGTATAGAGACTCAAAGACATTGCCTAGAGGTTCAGATACCTTTCATAGAGACCCAGAAACGTTGTATAGAGTACCCGAGACTTTGCCTAAAGACTCAGAGACTTTACATAGAAACCCAGAGACGTTGCCTAGAGATCAAAGATTTTGATTAGAGTCCCAAAGACTTTGTATAGAGACTCAAAGACATTGCCTAGAGGTTCAGATACCTTTCATAGAGACCCAGAAACGTTGTATAGAGTACCCGAGACTTTGCCTAAAGACGCAGAGACTTCACATAGAAGCCCAGAGACGTTGTATAGAGTACCCGAGACTTTGCCTAAAGACTCAGAGACTTCACATAGAGACTCAGAGACGTTGTATAGAGTACCCGAGACTTTGCCTAAAGACTCAGAGACTTCACATAGAGACCCAGAGACGTCGCCTAACGACGCAGCGAGGCAGCCCGTCAACGATATCCAGCAAAGGAGGGGGAACGCGCCCGAGAGATGGAGCGATGGAATCGGTGAATGTGCCGGCGCACGGATAGATTGTTTTGCCACATCAGCAGAGCCCTTTGCTACATTGGGATGTTTTGGCCAAATTCCGTGAGCAGTGTGGGGGGGGGGGAGGCGGGAGAGGGGGGGCTCGTGTCACGTGGAGGAGATTCCCGCTGAGATCGCAGGAGGCTCATGCTGCATGAGGGGGGGGGGCGGGAGAGAGGCGCGGGAGAGAGGCGCGGGAGAGAGGCGCGGGAGAGAGGCGCGGGAGAGAGGCGCGGGAGAGAGGCGCGGGAGAGAGGTTTGGCTGCGTGTGGCAGAAGGAGATCTGAGAGACGGGAAACGAGATACCAACTCGGCACGCACACGAGGGGGCGACGTGTGGAGTGGGGGGGGGGAGTGACACTGAAAGGTCGGCACATGCGGGTTTACAACCCACCTGCTCCACTGCCACAATCCCACCGCTCTCCCTCGTTTGAGAATTTCACAAACCCGCTGGATTCACAAACATTTGCCTCCAGAGTGTTTGGTGACAGCACGCGAGTGCCAATGTCTACCCTCCCGCCCTGCACGCCCACCCCTCCCCCATCGCTGCGCTAATGTGGACGAGCAGTGATGGGTCCCCGTGGGCAGCGGTGAAAGAGGAATACAACTCCCCCCTGGATTGTCAAGACGAGGGCGATAACGCGTGCTGGTGGATTCATTGAATTGCAACGCGCCGAGAATCGTTGTGCACAGAAACCCACAGATTCAGAGGCCCACAGATTCACACAGAGACTCACAGATGCCGCGCAGAGACCCACAGACTCACACGGAGACCCACAGATTCACACCCATACTCGCACGAACCCACTCACCGCACTGCTGGACACCTCACATCTATCCCTGCTTGTTGTGTCCCTCGCACCGCGCCACTGTGGAATTCCCTCGTCCCCACCACCTTCATCACCACCACCTTCATCACCACCACCTTCATCACCACCACCTTCCTCACCACCACCACCACCGCCGCCTCTTTTCCCCCGAGCACCTCACCACAAACAACAACCTTGGCTCGATGCAAGGGCACGTGCTGCACTCGTATCGATCACTGAACAACATTGATAGTGCTGTTTGTTGCTGCCCGATTGGCACTGCGCGTTAAAGAATCGCCGCCCACGGATGGACGGACAGGAGCGTGGGGGGGGGGGGCTCGTGAGCTCGTCCTCACGTGAACCGAGGAAGCTTTGACCGTGACCCTCACCCTGCGAGATCTCGACACCGCGTGACCCGGAGCCGAGCGCGCAGCCCGTAACCCGAAACGCGGCGGTTCCCCTCCTCGGCCCGCAGTCTCTACCCTGCACCCCCCACCCCCACCCCCCCACCCCCACCCCCCCACCCCCACCCCCCCACCCCCCCCACCCCCCACCCCCCTCGCCGCCCGGAGCCCGTCAGTGCTGGACGCGAATTCACGGCGAGACGCGCGCTGCGCGACCCCTGGGGTCGGGGCTCCGCGATGTCGAATTACTCCGCCCGGAGTGTGGGGGGAGGGGGGGTCAGGCCCCTTCACTTCACCTGATTCCGCCGCGGAAGGCTTTGAAATGAAAGAAGCGCGTACGTGCGTGTGTGTGATTGCGTGTGTGTGTGTATCTGTGTGTGTGTGTGTGTCTGTGTGTGATTGCGTGTGTGTGTGTCTGTGTGTGTGTGTGATTGCGTGTGTGTGTGTTTGTTTGTGTGTGTGATTGCGTGTGTGTGTGATTACGTGTGTGTGTGTGATTGCGTGTGTGTGTGTGATTGCGTGTGTGTGATTGCGTGTGTGTGTGATTGCGTGTGTGTGTGATTGCGTGTGTGTGTGATTACGTGTGTGTGTGTGATTGCGTGTGTGTGTGTAATTGCGTGTGTGTGTGATTGCGTGTGTGTGTGTTAACGCGAGTGCGCTACGAACCCGGCGACCCGAGTTGGATTCCCGCTCTGAACCGATTCTGGGGCTCCCCTAGGTCTACTCAGCCTCAAATGAGTACCTGAAGCGATTTTTAAGACATCGCCACTCGGGAGACAAAGGCGGCCGGGTGCGGTGTCGCCCACCCGTACCCCTCGTGTGCCGCGCGTTCTCCATAGAAGCACTTGCCCCCGCGCTGTGCCAAGGCTACACGGGGCATCTGCGTCTTTGCGAGTGAATTGAGACGCGGGTTGCAGCGTCGTCTGCGGTGAGTGGAAGCAGCTGCCGCGCGCCGCTCGCTGCTGCTGCTGCCGCTGCTGCTGCTGCGAGTGACGGCATTGAGCGCCGCGCGGCTCCTTCCCCACTTCACCAAATCACCCCCCCGCCCCTCACCCCCCCCCACCCGCCTGCTCCACCAGCAGCGCCTCGCTCCGCAGCCTCGACTCGGAGTGAGCGGCAGAGCGCGGCAGGAGGAGAGCGGCAGGAGGAGCAGGAGGAGGAGCGCGGCAGGAGGAGCAGGAGGAGGAGCGCCGCGCCGACTCCCCGCGGGCGAAGAGCGCCCAGGACAGCATCGGGTGGAGTCTCAGTTCGCCACGCGATAAAGGTGAGACCCGGTCTCGGTGTGCTACGACCATTGGTACCTCGGTGTGCCACTATCAATGGTACCTCAGTGTGCCACTACCAATGTTACTTGTCTCATTGTGCCAGTGACATTGGTACCGGTCTCAGTGTGCCACTACCATTGGGGCCCGTCTCGGTGTGCCACTGCTAGTGGTGAGGTGCCCTGTGTGTGCGGGCAGTGATGTGGAGGTGGTGAAGGCGTGAGGAGGTGGAGGGAGGTGGTGAAGGCGTGACGAGGTGGATGGAGGTGGTGAAGTGCCCTCTGCACAAATCCCGCGGCTGCCGCGAGGTGATTCCATGGCGTCACGTGCGCGGCGTCTCGCCGCAGGTGAGCGACCTCCAGTCCCGGGTTAGGGCCAGGCCGTGCCTGGCGCTGGCTGCTGTGCCTCCAGTGAGGGGCCCTGAGGCTGCCTTGTCTGGGGGGGCTGCCTTGTCTGGGGGGGCTGCCTTGTCTGGGGGGCTGCCTTGTCTGGGGGGGCTGCCTTGTCTGGGGGGGGCTGCCTTGTCTGGGGAGGCTGCGTCTGACTCGTGCTGCTGTGCCAGGGATGGCTAGCCCCTGGGATGGCTCTGTGTCCTGGGTAGGCGTTTGGCGAGGAGGGCGTTCTCAAGGGTCTCTTTCTGGGAGGCTGTACCTAGGAGCGGCTGTATGTGGGTGAGGCTGTATCTATCAATCAATGCAACTTTATTTCTGTAGCGCTATTCGTGCAAAAAAAACGCAATGCCTGGTGCTTTACAGGCATGAAGAATACAAGTAGAATTGTAGGCAAAATAAAATCACGATGTAACAAAGTTATATCAAAGGCATAATAAAAAATGGCACATTAAGAACATCGTAATAAAAAGCAAGTTTTAAAAAGTAAGTTTTAAGATTTATTTTAAAAGTGCTTAATGATTCTGAAGCCCTCCGACCCCCTGGCAGGCTGTTCCGCAGGCGAGGACCGTAAACACGAAAAGCCGCTTCGCCCTCGGGTTTAGTCCCTGGCCTTTGGGACTACTCAAAGACCGGCACCAGAGGATCTGTGTGATCTTGCTGGTTCATATCTTAACAGCTGGGGGCTGCGGGTCTCTGTCAGCCCGTCTCGGCAGTCGCAGAGAACGCTCCACGCGCGACGTCCGGGGTGGTGTTGGAGATGGTGGTGGTGGTGGTGGGGGTGGTGGAGGTGGTGGTGGTGGTGGTGATGCAGGTGGTGGGGTGGTGGAGGTGGTGGTGTAGGTGGTGGGGGTGGTGGAGGTGGTGGTGGTGGAGGTGGTGGTGGAGGTGGTGGGGGTGGTGGAGGTGGTGGTGGTGTAGGTGGTGGAGGTGGTGGAGGTGGTGGTGGTGGAGGTGGTGGTGTAGGTGGTGGTGTAGGTGGTGGGGGTGATGGTGGTGAGGGTGGTGGTGGTGGTGGTGTAGGTGGTGGGGGTGGTGGTGGTGGTGGGAGTCTCGTCACGCCACGTCCGTCGGCGGGGCCGGGTGCGAACCGGGGCGAGATCTGCCACCGCGTGGAGTGAGGAATTTTGGCTTGAGCAGAAGAGGGGCGGAGGGACGTTAACAGCAGCCGTTAGCAGCGCGCAATTGCGGCTCAGCCACGCGCACACTCGGCCTGTGAGGTCCCTCACGTTGCGACGCGCGGGCGGATTAATGAAGCGGCCGGTGAAAAGAGCGGCGAGAGGGGCGGTCAGGGCACGTCCGTCACGACCCCACGTCCCCACGTGCCCACGTCCGTCACGTCCCCACGCCCGTCAGGCCCCCACGTCCGCCGCGTGGCCGCGTGGGCCCCACGAGCCGCTGCGCGCTCTGTCAGCGAGAGTCACTTTGAGCTCGAGGGCTCCAGATCAGCGCGGCGTTGGCGGATCTGACCCCTGTCCCCCGACTTTTTGGCCAAAACCCTCGCGCGCCTCCATCATCGGCAGCGCCCCAGCAACGCGGAGAATTCCGCGTGCAACGCGGCGAGTTTAACCCAGATGTGGAATCTCGGGCCACCCAAGGTCAACACACGTGACCTCAGTGGGGGGGGGGTGGCCGTGGGGGTGTCGTCGTCCCAGGGCGGCCCGTCACGTGACCCGCTTCCAGCGGCGAGCCTTCAGCACGTCACGTGACGGCGTGAAAGAGCGGCCCTCATTGTTGGTGTGGCTGCGTGTGTGTCATGTGGGAGCGGTGGCGCGACACACTAAATCATCCGCCACCCTCACTTAAGCAGTGAGCGACGTCTAAACTGCACTTCCCCGAGGTTTTAAAACGAATAGCTGCTGCGACTTGTGAACAGCGGCACACACAACAGCAGGTCGGCGTGGTGCTGGTGCCAACATCCCCAAATCCGCTCTGCCGCCCCTAATAGGTGCTGCTCGCTAACAGCACTTGCCCCGACAGGCTGGTGAGGGTATAGATGGGCTCTTTGTCTCTTGATGGTCGTGGTAGTGGTGATGGTGGTAGTAGTAGTGATGTTGGTGATGATGTTGGTAGTAGTAGTAGTGATGGTGGTGGTGATGTTGGTAGCAGTAGTGGTGGTGGTGATGTTGGTAGTAGTCGTGGTGATGGTGGTAGTAGTAGTAGTGATGTTGGTGGTGATGTTGGTAGTAGTAGTGGTGGTGGTGGTAGTAGTAGTAGTGATGTTGGTGGTGATGTTGGTAGTAGTAGTGGTGGTGGTGGTGGCGGTAGTTGCGGGGGAGGATGACGCCACTTTGTACTGTAATTGGACCCTACCCCCTAATCACTTTGAACAATTTTCGGAAACGCGTCTTACCTCGTGGCCACCAAGGGAGATGGATTGACCCGAATCCAGAGTCTGCGTCAAGGCTCGTCCTTTCCCTCCGCGTGAACAACAACAACAACAACACGTGAACACGCTCCTCCTTCACGTGAACAACAACAACACGTGAACACGCTCCTCTTCCACGTGAACAACAACAACAACACGTGAACACGCTCCTCCTCCACGTGAACAACAACAACACGTGAACACGGAGCGGCCGATCAGCAACCTCTGAGCCGCCACGGGAATGGTGGTGGGGAGCGGCGTGGGGGGGGGTACGGCTCGTGATCTGCTTCCGTCAAAGCATTCCCATCATCAGCATCATCACCACCACCGCCGCCACGATCATCATCATCAGCATCATCACCACCACCACCGCCACGATCATCATCATCAGCATCATCACCACCACCGCCGCCACGATCATCATCAGCATCATCACCACCACCGCCGCCACGATCATCATTATCAGTATCATCATCATCATCACCACCACCGCCGCCACAATCATCATCATCACCATCACCACCACCGCCGCCACGATCATTATCATCACCATCATCACCATCATCACCATCACCACCACCGCCGCCACGATCATCATCATCATCAGCATCATCACCATCATCACCATCACCACCACCGCCGCCACAATCATCATCATCACCACCACCACCACCGCCGCCACGATAATCATCATCACCACCATCACCACCGCCGCCACCATGGCAGGCAACCCAGCGTGTGCACGGCGGTGGGCACGCGTTCGTTGCTCGCTGTCGAGGTTCACGGTTCGAAGCAGGCGGCCGCCCTGGCTAGAATGCCGCGGTGCAGGCACTTGGTGCGAGGGACGAGCACGCGCCCCTCGCAGCCCGCGTCACTCGCGAGACTTGAGGCCACTGCGCGGCACCGTCGCCGTTTACATTTACAACAACAACAACAATAGCAACAACAACAGCAACAACAACAGCAACAACAACAAAGCAACGTCAACATTTACACCGCGGATTCGCGTCGCCGGAATCGCGCGCAGTGGCCATCATCGCTGCCCCAGGCTGCAAAATAAATAAATAAAGTTTGGCAGGATCCGCCTCTATTCACACTGAGTAGTTCTTTATTCACACCGAAGAATCTTCTATTCACACTGAGTAGTTCTCTATTCACACTGAGTAGTTCTCTATTCACAGCCCCGAGTCCATCATTCGGGCTGCCCGCGCCGCCCTTGGTGCGTTGCATGAGTCGCTCCGAAAGCCTCCGAGCATCACCAGCATCACCAGCAGCTACTGCTGCTGCTGCTGTAGCAGCAGCTGTAGCAGCAGCAGTAGCAGCAGCAGCTGTAGCAGCAGCAGCTGCAGTAGTAGCAGCAGCAGCAGACTGCAGCAGACAGCAGCCGCAGCCAGACCCTAATGCCCCCACTGAGACCCCTCCCTCTCTCTCTGTTCGGCCGTGCAGGTATTTTGTAAATTCATAATTTATTTATCGCGTGAGTTTATAATTAATGTATATATTGCGTGAGCGTAACACATTCCTGCGGAGGGAGCTGGTAGGAACGTTGGGTTGCTCGGTCAATGGCCAGGATCAACGGCGGTGTGGTGTATTCCGCAAATATGCCCGACTGTGAGTGCGGCACAAGCCGGTGTGAGTAGGTTAAACGTTGAGTTTTATAAGGGCACCACGGGGTGACCAGCCTCTCCCCACCCAGCCCCACCCCTCCCACCCCCCACCCAGCCCCTCCCCACCCAGCCCCTCCCCACCCAGCCCCACCCTCCCCACCCAGCCCCTCTCCACCCTCCCCTCGTCACCCAGCCCCTCCCTCCCTACCCAGCCCCTTCCTGCACGACGGACGGACACAATAATCCCCTGTGTGCTGGTGTAACCAGGAGGTTCCTACCAGTATAATTAATGTGTATGTTCTGAGTGTATAATTAATGTGTATATTGTGTGAGTGTTTAACTACAGTAATGTGTATATTGTGTGGATGTATAATTAATGTGTATATTGTGTGAGTGTATAATGTGTATATTGTGTGAGTGTATAACTAATGTGTATATTGTGTGGATGTATAACAAATGTATATATTGTGTGAGTGTATAATTAATGTGTATATTGTGTGGATGTATTATAACAAATGTGTATATTGTGTGGATGTTTTGTAATTCATGTGTATACTCTTCCGTTCAGTTGAGGCCGGCGACTTCACAAGGAGCAGCCATGTTGAGATGGGGGGGGGGGTCGCTGAGTGGGGGGGGGGGGGGGGGTCGTGGAGTGGGGGGGGTCGTGGAGTGGGGGGGGGGGTCGTGGAGTGGGGGGGTCGTAAAGGGAGGTGGAGGGAGGGGCGTGGAAGGATGGGGGGTGGGTACAACCCAGGCACAACGGCGCTCTATGTGATTGTATCGTGTCCCCACTCATACACCTACCCCGCTACCCCCCTACCCCCCTACACCAAATCAGCTACCCCACCCGCCCCTCCCCTCCCTCCCCCCCCCAAGTCGTGAACACCCCCGTGAAGAATGAGGGATTGCCCCCCATGGAGATCCGCCGACTCTGAGATTGTGGCCGGCCACTTCATCACCCGGCACGCGCCCGATCTCGTCACGTCTCGCAGGCTCAGCAGGTGATGTGCCTGGCCGGCGCGTGAACGTGCGAGCCCCGGGCATAGCAGGTGATAGAGGCTGCTGCCGCTGCCGCCGCTGCCGCTGCCGCGTGGAGGTCACCCCCCCCACCCATCACCCAGCAGTGGGTTTGACAAAGCGGCTCTACGCGCGAGCGGTGAAGGCGACACCCGCCCGGGCGCTGCCTCGGGGTCTCCCCGTGGGGTTCGCGCCCCTCGCTGGCCCCGTGGCTCCCCGTGACTCCGCGGCTCCCCGTGACTCCGCGGCTCGCTACCGCCCAACGCGGCTCGCGGCGTCCGTGGCGTGTCGCGTTTCCACGAGTCTAGCCTCCCTTGAACTATCCACTTGAATTCCCTGCGGGCGCTCTCCTGGCTCAAATACAAGATCTGCAGCGTCGTGGGGTTCAGACCCGGGGGGGACTCACGTGGGGGTGGGTGGCGTTGTGGTGGGGGGGCTCCCTGAAGGTCAGGTTCACACACACAGCGGACACAAAGAGGACCCGCCCTCTCCATGAGATCCTCCCCGGGGCACAGATCGCCTGGGTAGCGCCGAGTTGGAGAGAATGCTGCTCATACATCCATACAACTTCCTCGCTCTCTCTCTCTTACATCTTCCTCGCTCTCTCTTACATCTTCCTCGCTCGCTCTCTCTCTTGCATCTTCCTCGCTCGCTCTCTCTCTCTCTCTTACATCTTCCTCTCTCTCTCTGTCACATCTTAATGTCTCTCACACGTCTTCCTCTCCCTCTTACATCTTCACGGCGCGCTCCACGTGACGCACCGAGGCTGCCGCTGCCCCTGCGCCACCCCGGGACACGCGCCCGCTTCGCGCGCCCCGTCGAGTTCCCATGGCACGGCTGTTTGAGTTGTAATCACGACAGAGTTTTTATTCTCGATGAGGGGGAGAAAGTGATGATTTAAGCCCCGGGGGAGGCGAGTGGAGCAGGATGGATGGGGAAGAGGTGTGCGGGGGGGGGGGGTCGGTTGGGGTGCGGGGCTGCGGTGGTGGGGAGGAAGGGAGCAGGGGAGTGGGTGGTGGAGTGGGGGGGGTCAGCCCAAGCCCTCTCGTGTGGGGCGCAATGGAGAGCGAGTTGCCGCTCGCCACCCGAGCCGCGACCGCGACCGCCTCGAACCCAGGGGCCCCTCGCGCGAGGCCGAGCCGGGCGCGGGTCTCGGCCTTTGTGGCGCGGCAGGAGGCGGCAGCGCCAAGCCGCAGTCGCGCCGGTGATGGAGCCGCGTTGTGTCGGCGGCAGGGGCGGGGGGGCCGCTCGGGTTACGCCCGGTCGGCCGCTATCCCGCCCGGCCACTGCCCTCGCGAGACGCGCGGCGTTCACCCCGCGGGCAGGGATCGTGTGCGGGGTTGGTGTGCGGGGTTCGTGTGCGGGGTTCGTGTGCGCGTGACGGAGCGCGCCTCCAATGTCCCGCGCGCGCCGGGCGAGCCGAGCGAACGTCACCGAGGTTGTGGTGGTGGTGGTGGTATTAGCGGTGTTGGTGGTGTGTGATTTTGTTTTTAAAGTGATTAAAATCGCTATTTTGCATTGCCGGTAACCGAATGCAATACAACGGTCAGACGCGGTTACCGGTTTGCCACGTCTATAGAAAGGTCGAGAGCAAAAAAACACACACAACGTGTTTAGCATTTTATCCGAGAATCGAAGGGTCAGAAACACTCTGGATTTGCCATCCAGAGGTCGCGGCTCCCATGCAACCTCCCGCCTCTGTCCAGGAATGGCGGGTAAAGTGTGGGTGCTTCCACCTCTTCCGAGGCACCGGGCCAGCGTGAGGGAGTGGGCTCTCTCTCTCTCTAGAGCTCGCTCGAGTGGAGATCCTTCCGCCGAGCAGGGAGCGTGAGCCAAACGTTTCAGGGCTGCGCCTTTACCTCTCCCGTGCATTTCCTTTCGGGTCGATCCCGTTCTCACGGAGATCATTGATAGCCGCTGCTGATTTCATTTCTCCACGTTTTAAACTTCTCACAGGGAGACTCGCTCAGACACTTCCCCCATTACAAGCTCCGATTTTAAACAATGTCGCTCTGAACAAAGAGACGCTAGCAAATGTCAACACCTTAGTCTGTGACAATTGCAGCGCCCGGGCTTTTACGGGGAAGCCAACATTGGTTGTCCCTTTTGAGAGTTTCCCCCCACCCCCCACCCGACCCCGCCATGGGACTGTGGAATTTCCACGACCGCTTCAGGGCTGTTCAACATGAGCTGAGCACCGATGCCTCGACGCCCAGGGCATCGCTTCGACTCTCTTGAGTGGCACCTCGCGACAAGGTGACGCTGGCTGAGATGTGATCGCCCTCCGGTAATTGTTGAGTCCCAGCAACGTTCCCATCTCGCCGTGGCCTCGCCCCGGGGCAGCAGCGGGCTGCCTGAAGCCTCCCGGGCGCAGCATCATCATCGCCTGTGAGCGTCGTTCACTCCAGGGCTCTCCCACTCGCATGAACTCCCAAACATCTCGCTGCTCTGAACGAGTCGTGCAGTTGAATCTTGGCTCGCCCAATCACCGCGGCGTGCGTGCCCCGCTTGCGTAAAGCATTCCAAGGAGGCCCTCAGTGGCAGCTGTCCCTGCGTGGCACAAGATTACTAATCACCGGCCTGTAAGCGAAAATTAGCCTGTGAAAAATAGCCTGTCAGTAGGGGGGCGAGGGGGGGGCGAGAGGGGGAGGGGCGATGGGGAGGGCGATAACTGCTGCTGCGCGTAATCCCAATTGAGCAGTCTGCGGTGACATGTCAAAACAAAGATTTGCATTCAGATTTGGGACCGTTACTCCGACACTCGATGGGCTGAGCTTCCGAATGACGTCACGCGACGTCTGCCGTCCACCGTGGAGAGCACGGCGCGTCGTGACGTCACGGTCGTCAACGCGCACCGCAGCAGGAGCCGGGGGGGGGGGCGGGGGGGGGGGGGCGCGGGGGGGGGCCTTCCGCACCCGGACCGCAGAGCCTCCGTCGGCAATGGGCAGCAGCAGCAGCAGCAGCCGCGCTGCCCCGCTCTTCAGCGTCGGCTCCATCTCGTCCCTCGGTGTCCGCGAGGGTCGACGTCGACGTTCACGACTGGAGGCCGCCGGTCTCGTCGCGGGCCTCGGCACCCCGTGAGGCGAGAACCTCGCCCAGACCCGGGGGGGGGGGTCGCTGGCGAACGAAGTAGAAGAGCGCGGACGTCCAGAACAAACACCCCGCGCTCGGGCCCCCACGGCACCATCTTTGGTTGACGAGTCCAGCAGACGAGCTGTGTGATCCGTGGGTCCCCGACAACCGCTTTCATCGCCACACATCGAACCCATATCGACACTGGGTGGGGGGGAGGGTGTCAGTGCCTAGAGCACGTGGCGGTTGACTAATCACCTGGCTCAAGCGAGCCTGACAGCTGACACCTCGTGTCGAGATCCGCCCGGAGTTTGCTCGTGCTGATGATGTGCTCTCAGAAGGCCGTGCGGCCCACGGGGATGCGTACAACAAGAAGAACCCCCCCCCCCCCCCCCCCACGGAATGTGATTCCTTGTTACGTAGTGGAACGCATACGAGGAGTTCTCATCTCGTTCCTCCAAATCCGTGCTCGGAGCGCGCCAGCGGCAGCAGCAACGTCGTGATGAGCGTGCCAGAGTGAAGTGGCGGCGCCGGGGTGGAGGGAGGGGGAGCGGGGGGGAGGCAGCTCAGAGAGGCACCTCCTGCGGGCTGTGATCGACTCCGCTGTGGTTCCGCGTCCATCGTTTTGGAAAAAGGATCTCAATTTCCATGCAGCGCCGCGTGCAGCACCAGCCTGGGGGGGGGGGGGGGGGGGGCTCTGGGCCGTCTCCAGGCTGTGCGCACCTGCTGCACACAGGAGCCCTCCTCACCCCCCCCCCCAATCCGCCACCCATCCCCTCGAACCCCCCGGGAGGATGCCCCCTCCCCCTCTACCCCCCTCAAGCAGCTCACGGAAATTGTAGTCGAGCACCTGACGGCGTCTGCGCTGAGCCTCCTCGCCCGCGGGGGGGGGGGCAGGGGGAGGGCGCCCTGCCCGTCCCTGCGGTGTCTGCAGGCGCGTGTCGCGCCCTGGGGGTGCGGGGCATTCCGCGCTGTGTCACGGAGGAGGGGGGGGGGCAGAGCCAGGGGACAGGGACGGGGGGTGGGGGGGCTGGGGGGCCGCTGAGTGGCGTCTACGAGGAGACTGCGTCCCGAGGAGGAGCGGCGTTGGCAGCTGAATCGAGAGCGTGGTGGCAGTGGTGGTGGTGGTGTTGTTGGCGGTGGTGGTGTTGTTGCTGCTGATGTTGGTGTTGTCGTTGTTGCTGATGTTGTTGTTGCCGTTGTTGACGTCGTTGCACCGCAGAGCCCACCACACAGGGCTTGCCTTCCAACTATCTCGCGCCCACAGCTACAGAGAGGGCCTTGCCTCTCAACATCGAGCACCACGACAGAATGTGTCCAAGCGATGCCTAAAGTTGTGCACGTGTCACGACATTATCGCGCATGCGCATTGTGGCCGTGCGTGATGTGCTCACATTATGTAATATCGCTCCATTGCAATTGATATGAGGATTTTTTCTCGTGGATAATTCCAGAGCAGCGGAAAGCATTTTTACGATGAGAAACATCGTAATGAGAGAGTGCGTGTGTCCATCGCTTGGTTCATAAGAGACCCCCCCCTCCTCCCCCTGTGGGGGAGCTGGGTCTCGCACAGGAGCCGAGAGAGAGAGGGAGGGATGACGGGAGAGTGGTTGTGGGGGAGCTGGGGGGTCTCCTGGCTCTGTAATTAAGGCTGCGAGGCGCGGGCCCCGGGACGTCCCCTTGGTGTCAACATCTCGCGAGCCGCTCGCTAAACTCGTCTTTTTCCGATCCGTTTCGGCTCGCGGATTTTTTTTATTTCTTTTTACTCGCAACAGAAATAATGATTTTGGCGAGACTGGAAAAATTCGTTCCCTTTTGGACGGCTGCCCGATATCTCGCCCGCGGTGAAAATGAATTTGGTCGGGGACTCGGGGCAGCACAGTCTCGTTGTGGCTCGGCTCGGTTAAGAACCCGGCACGGGTCAGGTGTCACTGTGACCCCGAGTCGTGCCGAGCCGAGATCGCCAGGTGGATTAGTTGCAGGTGTATCTGCTCGAGGTGACGCTTGACTCGAGGATAGGACCAAGTGGTGCTCCAGGCCTGGTTGCCTGGGGCGCCGTGGTGGCGAGGAGATGTTCACTACCTCGCCTGGCGTGCAGGAGGGCGTGGGTTCGATCCCGACTCTGACGCCTGCCGCGCTGTGTATTTGGAGTTTGCGTGTCTCTCTCTCTCTCTGCCTGTATTCGCGTGGATTTTTCTCCGGGTGTTCCGGGTTTTTTACCTCCACATTTTAGAATCAACATCACCAAGCGTTTAGAGTATTTGGCTGCTAGAAATATCCACGCGATAAGCCGCTTCGTTGATCTATCATGTGTGGCCAGGTCACTTCTGAAAAAGAGCTACATAGCTCTCAGTGGGCTTTGCCTGGTATAATAAAAGGTTTAGTTTCGTTTTCGGTGGGTTACATGTGCAGGCGTGAGGTTGAGTGCGGTGTTTTGTTTGATGGAGACGCGGGTTTCTGCTCCTCCCCTCTCTGCTGGACCGAAAACTTCTACCCTGAACGCATCACCAACCACCCCGCTTCGGTCTCAATTCGTGATATGTAATGTTCACGATGATGGTGGTGGTGGTGGTAATATCTGTGTAATATCTGTGTAACTGTGTAATATCTGTGTAATATCTGTGTGATACCTGTGTAATATCTGTGTAATTGCTGTGTAATTCCTGTGTAATATCTGTGTAATTCCAGTGTAATATCTGTAATATCTGTGTAATTGCTGTGTAATTCCTGTGTAATATCTGTGTGATACCCGTGTAAACAAGACAATATTGTCGCGTGGTGGCATAACATTACCACGTGGCCGAGCGCCAAAACAACTCGAGATCAGAGTTGATACCATTTGTTAGCATCATCACCATGACCATCACCACCATCACCATCATCACCATCACCATGACCATCATCACCATCACCACGACCATCATCACTATCACCACGACCATCATCACCATCACCACGACCATCATCACCACCACCACGACCATCATCACCATCACCATTACCATCATCTCCATCTCCATGACCATCATCTCCATCACCACGACCATCATCTCCATCACCACGACCATCATCACCATCACCATGACCATCATCACCATCACCATGACCATCATCACCATCACCACCACGACCATCATCACCATCACCACGACCATCATCATCATCACCATGACCATCACCATCAACACGACCATCATCACCATCACCACCACGACCATCATCACCATCACCATGACCATCATCTCCATCTCCATGACCATCATCTCCATCACCATGACCATCATCACCATCACCATGACCATCATCACCATCACCATGACCATCATCACCATCACCACCACGACCATCATCACCATCACCATGACCATCATCTCCATCTCCATGACCATCATCTCCATCACCATGACCATCATCACCATCACCATGACCATGATCACCATCACCATGACCATCATCACCATCACCACGACCATCATCACCATCACCATGACCATCATCACCATCACCACGACCATCATCACCATCACTATTACCATCATCACCATGACCATCATCTCCATCACCACGACCATCATCACCACGACCATCATCTCCATCACCACGACCATCATCACCATGATCATGACCATCATCACCACAACCATCTCCATCACCACGACTATCATCACCATCATCTCCATCACCACAACCATCATCTCCATCACAATGACAATCATCATCACCACGACCATCATCACTATCACCATGACCATCATCTCCATCACCACGACCATCATCACCATCACCACGACCATCATCACCATCACCACGACCATCATCACCATCACCACGACCATCATCTCCGTCACCATGACCATCATCACCATCACCACGACCATCATCACCATCACTGTTAATATCATCATCACCACGACCACCGTCATCATTGTTAACATCACTATTGTCGTCATCATCAGCACCATAGCCGTCACTACGAAGTGGGGGGAGGGGGGGTGCGGTGTGGGGGGGGGTCTGTGAGAGCGGCCCCCTAACGGGGGGGTGCGAGTGTCTCCACACACAAGGCGCGCTTTGAGAGCGGCTCGCGCCCGCCACGGAGACTTTCGCGTTCTGACGCGGCCCTGCCGCCCCGGGTGAGCGCCACATTCCTTCATCCGCTAGGAAATCGCGGAATCGTGCGGAATTTGGGCGGAATGCGCCGAGATTTTTCGAAACTGGAACCCGGGAGAGGTTTTCCGTCGGGATGAATATTGAATGAGCGGCTCGACGTTTCTCACTTACAGAGTCCCTCACTCGCCTACACTACCCCCACAGACTCCCTCACTCACAGACTCTCTCACTCACAGACTCTCTCACTCACAGACTCTCCCACTCGCCTCCACTACCCCCACAGACTCCCTCACTCACAGACTCTCCCACTCACAGACTCTCCCACTCACAGACTCTCCCACTCACAGACTCTCCCACTCACAGACTCTCCCACTCACAGACTCTCCCACCCACAGACCCTCTCACTCACAGACTCTCCCACTCACAGACTCTCCCACTCACAGACTCTCCCACTCACAGACTCTCCCACTCACAGACTCTCCCACTCACAGACTCTCCCACCCACAGACTCTCTCACTCACAGACTCTCCCACTCACAGACTCTCCCACTCACAGACTCTCCCACTCACAGACTCTCTCACTCACAGACTCTCCCATTCACAGACTCTCCCACTCACAGACTCTCCCACTCACAGACTCTCCCACTCACAGACTCTCCCACTCACAGACTCTCCCACTCACAGACTCTCCCACTCACAGACTCTCTCACTCACAGACTTTCCCACTCACAGACTCTCCCACTCACAGACTCTCTCACTCACAGACTCTCTCACTCACAGACTCTCCCACTCACAGACTCTCTCACTCACAGACTCTCCCACTCACAGACTCTCCCACTCACAGACTCTCCCACTCACAGACTCTCCCACTCATAGACCCTCCCACTCACAGACTCTCCCACTCACAGACTCTCTCACTCGCCCCAACTACCCCGATAGACTCTCTCACTCACAGACTCCCTCTCTCACTCACCTCCACTACTCTCACCTCCCCTACTCTCACCCATAGACTCTCTCACTCGCCTCCCCTACTACTGACAATGCAATCGTCACGTGCGGACTCTCGCGGCCCAAGGATTCCGTGTGAGCACTGCATCACTTCCACGGACCCCTCCTCTTCGTCAGCACAGACCCCCCCTCCCGCCCATCGAGTGCTCGTGGTTGTGGTCATCATCGCGGCCCTCCTCCTCCTCCTCGCTCGCGGTGCCGCTCCGCCGTCACCCGCGGCGCCGCACTGCGCTGCGGGTCACGTGGCGCGCTGCGGGTCACGTGGCGCGCTGCGGGTCACGTGGCGCGCGAGGCATTCGGCTGCCGGAGCGAGGCGCGGTGTCCCCGACACCTGCAAGCTCGGGCGGGGGGTGGGGGTGAGACCCCCTCCACTACCCCCCCCCTGCCCCCCCCAGTCTTTATGACATGAACAGATGCACATGCACAGTTGGTTTAGCGCTCCCGCGTCTTCATTGAATAACAGTCGCGCGAAGCCAGCGGAGTGCGGTGCTTCACAGCGGCCAATAAAGCGCCTGGCAGGGCCCCGATTGGCCGGGGGAGGCTGCGCGCGCGGCAGCTTCAGCAGCTGGCGCTGCGGGGCAGGGAGAGCGGAGATCGTGATGATGGCCACGGCGGGGTGAGCCACAGAGAGTCGCGGGGTCAGAGTGACACTCACGGGGTCAGAGTGAGACTCGTAGACTCGCGGGGTCAAAGAGAGACTCACGGGGTCAGAGTGACACTCGCGGGGTCAGAGAGAGACTCGCGGGGTCAGAGAGAGACTCACGGGATCAGAGTGACACTGGCGCGGTCAGAGTGACACTCGCGCGGTCAGAGTGACACTCGTGGGGTCAGAGTGACACTCGCGGGGTCAGAGTGACACTCACGGGGTCAGAGAGAGACTCGCGGGGTCAGAGAGAGACTCGTGGGGTCAGAGTGAGACTCACGGGGTCAGAGTGACACTCACGGGGTCAGAGAGAGACTCGCGGGGTCAGAGTGACACGGGGTCAGAGTGAGACTCACGGGGTCAGAGTGAGACTCGTGGGGTCAGAGTGAGACTCACAGGATCAGAGTGACACTCACGGGGTCAGAGTGACACTCACGGGGTCAGAGAGAGACTCGTGGGGTCAGAGTGAGACTCACGGGGTCAGAGTGACACTCACGGGGTCAGAGTGACACTAACGGGGTCAGAGTGAGACTCGTGGGGTCAGAGTGAGACTCACGGGGTCAGTGACACTCACGGGGTCAGAGTGACACTCACGGGGTCAGAGTGACACTCGTGGGGTCAGAGTGAGACTCACGGGATCAGCGTGACACTCACGGGGTCAGAGAGAGACTCGCGGGGTCAGAGAGAGACTCACGGGGTCAGAGTGACACTCGTGGGGTCAGAGTGAGACTCGTTGGGTCAGAGTGAAACTCGTGGGGTCAGGGAGAGACTTACGGGTCAGAGAGAGACTCACGGGGTCAGGGAGAGACTCACGGGGTCAGAGTGACACTCGTGGGGTCAGGGAGAGACTCAGGGGGTCAGAGAGAGACTCACGGGGTCAGAGTAAGACTCGCGGGGTCAGGGAGAGACTCAGGGGGTCAGAGAGAGACTCACGGGGTCAGAGTGAGACTCGCGGGGTCAGGGAGAGACTCAGGGGGTCAGAGAGAGACTCACGGGGTCAGAGTGAGACTCGCGGGGTCAGGGAGAGACTCAGGGGGTCAGAGAGAGACTCACGGGGTCAGAGTGAGACTCGCGGGGTCAGGGAGAGACTCACGGGGTCAGAGTGACACTCGCAGACTCACGGGGTCAGAGTGAGACTCGCGGGGTCAGGGAGAGACTCAGGGGGTCAGAGAGAGACTCACGGGGTCAGAGTGAGACTCGCGGGGTCAGGGAGAGACTCAGGGGGTCAGAGAGAGACTCACGGGGTCAGAGTGAGACTCGCGGGGTCAGGGAGAGACTCACGGGGTCAGAGTGACACTCGCAGACTCGCGGGGTCAGAGAGAGAATCAGAGACCCACTATACGCGAGATGAGAATCAGCGATGCACGTGGTCTCCGTGTCACCTCTACGTCTTGACCCCGTGAATTTGACCTCACCGTGAAATCTACCAAAACATCCCAATGCAGGACTCCCTGGCAGCGAATATTGTGACTCCGCGAGCCTTTAAAAGACACATTAGCATGCGACGTTCCCCTTCGCGTGGTCGACTTGCACCCCCACGCTCGGGGTTGAGGTCGGAGTAGGGGGGTTGGGGGACGAGACTACAGCCCCCTCCCTCTCTCTGCCCCCCCCCCGGGTACCACCCGGCTGCAGGAGCGGCTGTCTTGCGCCTGCGCCACATTTGAGGGTTTTTTTTTTTGGAGCCGGACACTGGACCCTTGTGAAGGTCCTCGTGGCCCGCAGACGAATTGCCCTGCCGATCGGTTACTGAAATAACAGCGGCCGATTTATTTTGACACCGCGATGCTCAGAGCGGGGGAGGCGCCGTGGGTGCCCCCGCCCCCGCCACGGCCTTGACGGGCCACAGCGCGCACGCGTCGCGTGGAATTCTCAGCGGCCCCCTGCGAGGGCCAAGGGCGGCACAAACGCGGCCTCTGTGCGGCCGCTGCCGCCGCCGGGCTCCCCGACGAGTCTCGTCGCCGTGTCGCCGCCGCATTCGGTGTGAAATTCGCGAGCGCGGAGAGAGTGGCCGGA
Source organism: Lampetra fluviatilis (assembly GCF_964198595.1). Lineage (NCBI taxonomy): Eukaryota > Metazoa > Chordata > Hyperoartia > Petromyzontiformes > Petromyzontidae > Lampetra > Lampetra fluviatilis. Next base: position 694,376 of record NC_136316.1, read on the forward strand.
CGTCGCGACCCCCCCCCCTCTCACCCCAGCCCCACCCCCTCCCGCCGCATCGTCCGTGCAATTCAGCCCAGAAATCAAGAAGTCATTGGGATCGGTAAGGATGTGGCTTCTCACCAAACCCGCACTGACCCTCGTGGTGAAGCATAGCCCAGTGCCCCCCACACCCTGCGGCCACCACCCCGGCGTGTGGAGGCCTTCTTCATCCAGCAGTGGATCGATAGGAGGGTTTCAGGTAGGCGATGGAAAGCGAGGAAGGAGCCACCCGGAGCGCGGTGAAGGGAAGGGCCGCGTGGGGCCAAGTCTGCGCTCGCCGCTGTATCGAGAGGCTGTTCTGGGATTTGCCCGCGGAGGGACATCGCGACAGCAGCTCACGAGCGGCGTGGCGGGGAACCCAACTCGGGCGGTCCGTCTCGATACCGACACAAACACATCCATGCAAGTGCCTTTTTTCCCTGACACACATCCCATCGGCCACACGCGGCCTTCTGGGAGTGCCTCTCATCGGCAGCCGTGGCTTGACACAAGCGACGGTCCGGAGCGGATTCCACTCTCGCCGCTCTCATCATCATCAGCAGCAGCAGCAGCATCAGCAGCAGCAGCAGCAGGCGGCGGTTTGCTTGAGGCGATGCTGGTGAGCAGCTTCACCAGACTGTGATCGCACGCGCAAGGATGTCGGTGACCCGCGAGTAATTCGTTTCCCCGGCGGAGTGCGACGCACAAGCCGACGGAAAGCGCTGCCGGCTCCTGGTGAAACAATAAAGAGAGGCGAGAGAGGGGGGGGAGGGGAGGACCCGATGGGGGGGGGGGGGGCAGGAAGCGTCACCGCTGCCCGAGCGGCAGCTGCTGGGAGGTTGCGACTGAAGAGCGCGGCTCGGCGGATGAAGCTGGGGTCACGGCTCGGTGGAAGAGGAGGTGGGGGGGGGGTTGGAATTGGGGGGGGGGGGGTTCTCCCATGACCCGGGAGAGTCACCCCCCCCCGCTCCCTCTCACCGCCCCTCCACAACCCCTTCCTTACCCCGGCCGCGATGCGCGCTCCATCTCCGTGTCTCCCAACCCAGCGCGCACGAATCCCCCTCCTCCCCCTCCTCCCCCTCCTCCGATGGCGGTGGGGGGTTTATATATTTATTTATTTTGTAACAAATCCGAGCGCTCTGAGCAATAGGGGAAATATAATGAAGTTTAAACGCAGCTCGATCTGATGTCAACATTCCTGGCGTTAAAAAGAAAAGCACGCACGGAGAAAAACGCCCCCCAAACCCCGCACGTCACCGCACGGGCGCGAGTTGAGCGCGGAGTCGAATTGTCTCGGCGCGATCCTCGGCGCGATCCCCCGACTTGAGCCGCGGCCGCCGCGAGGTCTCAACCCGCGGGCGAGCCGCGGGTTGTCCGGGTCGATCGGCCAGGGGGGTGCCTCTCACCGGCGGAGCGCCCCCTGGACTGCCTGGGGCGAGCAGCGCAGGGAGGCATCCCCCGGGGGGGTGGGGGGGGCGGGCGCTGCGCTAGAACGCGTCTCTGTTGGCGAGCAGCGGAGAGCAGCAGCAGCAGCGGCGACTCGTGAGTCTGGGAGTGTCCGAGGGAGACTCAAGCGGTTGCAGATGGCGGTGGTTGCCGCCGGGGTGTCGTGCTGGAGAATCGCTCGGGGCCAGGGCCCCCGGGCAGCCCGGCCCAGCGCCACGCACTCACGTGGGCATGGGCCAGGCACGGCACCAACATGAACCCTGACCCTGACCTCTAGCCCACAGCAACAACATGAACCCTGACCCCTATCCCGCACCACCAACATGAACCCTGACCCTGACCCCTAACCCACACCACCAACATGAACCCTGACCCTGACCCCTAACCCACACCACTAACATGAACCCTGACCCCTAACCCACACCACCAACATGAACCCTGACCCTGACCCCTAGCCCACATCACCAACATGAACCCTGACCTCTAGCCCACAGCACCAACATGAACCCTGACCCTGACCTCTAACCCACACCACCAACAGGAACCCTGACCCCTAGCCCACACCACCAACATGAACCCTGACCCTGACCCCTAGCCCACACCACCAACATGAACCCTGACCCCTAGCCCACACCACCAACATGAACCCTGACCTCTAGCCCACAGCACCAACATGAACCCTGACCCTGACCTCTAACCCACAGCACCAACATGAACCCTGACCCCTAGCCCACAGCACCAACATGAACCCTGACCTCTAGCCCACAGCACCAACATGAACCCTGACCCTGACCTCTAACCCACACCACCAACATGAACCCTGACCCCTAGCCCACACCACCAACATGAACCCTGACCCTGACCCCTAGCCCACACCACCAACATGAACCCTGACCTCTAGCCCACAGCACCAACATGAACCCTGACCCTGACCTCTAACCCACAGCACCAACATGAACCCTGACCCTGACCCCTAGCCCACAGCACCAACATGAACCCTGACCCTACCACTGCCATTAACCCTGAGCATGCATTTAACGTTGACAAGAACGCTAACCTCTACCCTGTCTCTGACTACAGCACCAACATTAATCATTACCCTCCCACTAACACTAAACCCTAACTATAGCCCACACACGAATCGTATCCCTATCTATACCTCTGACCCTAACACGTCGCTATATTTCTCACAGTGACCCTGAGTGTACACTAATCTTAGAATTGCCTCTTCCCAATAACCCCTAACTCGAACCTTAACTCTGGCCCTAAGAGTCGTCCTACCATTCTCTCCCTGACCTATACAAAATCATAAATATATATTTATACGGGAGGAATCCGAACAGCTATAAAGCTCTTCTTCACACATGTCCAGTCGGGGGCGGGTCAAAACGTGACACCAACATGATAGGAGTGCAGAGTTTAAGAAAAGTAAACACATCACGACACCAATAGAAATAAGGCGAATCTATGTTTTTAGCAGGTAAAGCCCACGAAGCTATTAGTTTATTTTTCAGAACCGACCTGACCACAAATGATTGCTTAACGAACTGGCTTAGGGGCCGTCCATAAATGACGTCACGCACCTAGGGGGGGGGGGGTTGAGAAATGTGACGTCACATCAAAAAATATAGACAACACGTAACATTCCACACGCGATAAGCCACTTGGTTGAGCTGTCATGCACGGCCAGGTCGGTTCTGAAAAATAAACGAATAGCTCAGTGGCCCTTACCTGGTAAAATAAAATAAAAATTTGTTTAAAAATAAAACATATTTCTGAGCGTGGAAAAAGGGTGGGGGGAGAGGTGTGGGATTCTCAGCTTCCTCGGGGAACTCCACGCATTCAGCCTCGCCCCGTCTACCGGACCCCCCCCCCCCCAGCTGCCATCACCTCCACGTGGCACGAAGGCGCTCCCCTCGCTCGCCACCCTCGCATCGAGACGATGGGGTGGGGGGCTGGGTGGGGGGCTGGGTGGAGGTGGGGTGGCTGGGTGGGTGGGAGGTGGCTGAGTGGGGGGTGGTGTGACTGGGTGGGGGGTGGGGTGGCTGGGTGGGGGGTGGGGGGTGGTATGGCTGGGTGGGGGCTGGGTGGGGGGTGGCTGGGTGGGGGGTGATGGGTGGTGTGACTGGGTGGGGGGTGGCGGGTGGGGTGGCTGGGTGGGGGGTGATGGGTGGTGTGACTGGGTGGGGGGTGGCGGGTGGGGTGGCTGGGTGGGGGGTAGTGTGACTGGGTGGGGGCTGGGTGGGGGCTGGGTGGAGGGTGGAGACTCGAACCGGGGCCGACGCGAACGCGCGCGGGTGACGGAACGCAGAGCGAGAAATCCGCGACGATTATTAAATAAACAACGAGGTGACCTACAAATAGTGAGCGGGCGAGGGCACAGAACTGGGACAATTGGGCCGGGCTTTGAAGTGTGAGCGAGGGAGCGAGGGGAGTGGAGGTTCGCCACGGACTCGAGTCTTGACGAAGGAAATTCCGCGGTCCCTCGCGGCTCTACAGATGACTGGCGCCGCTGTTGCCGTCAGTGCCGCCCAATTACTTCCCAGGATTTTTCTGCTGCCCTGGGATGAATGATTGTTTCCCGCGGTGCCTGCGAGTGGCGGGGGGCTGTTGTTACCTTGCAGGGGAGAGGGGTAATGGGAATGTCTTCTGTTCGTGCCGGAGGCGCGCGGCCCGGGGACCCTGCCTGGTGACCCAGAGCGCCGCCAGTCCACGGGCGATGGTGCGCGCACGACTCACAGACGCGGCGTGCGCGCGAGTCGGTTCCCGCTCACGGCCACCGACACGGGCGGGGATTGTCCGCGCCAGTCGTGGGCCTTGACGAGCTTCTGCTCAGCCTCAAATGAGCTTGGGATGCGATGTGTGAATGGCGTCATTCGGGAGACAAAGGCGGTCGGGCGTGGTGCTGGTCACCCGAACGCACCCTCGTGTGCCGTGTCGTCCCTTCATCGGTGCTCGCTCGCAGATCTTTCCCCAGCAATATGTTAAGGCTGTACGGGGCACCTTTGCCTTTGTGTGTTGACAAATGTCAATATACAAATATCAACGCTGTATACAAACACGCGCATGGACACGGGGACACGCTACTGGGCAGTTGGAGGCAGTCCGCACAACAGAGGAGCGGCGCTCACCCTGACGGGCAGAGCGCCGGGCGAGCGGCTCAAGCGCAGCGGGTATCTCTTCTCTTCGCGATTCACGAGAGAGTCAACACACGCGGACATGCGCCGTGGGCATCGCGCGCGCGTTTAACGGATCCACGCGTCGTCTGTTGTTGTTGTTGTTCTGTGGGGGGGGGGGAGTTCTCGTCATCCACGCAGCCGCTAGAGACCGCTACATTCTCGAGCTCGTACATCGAGATGACGAGTCGAATCGCCCGTGACGGCTGCGGGGGTGGAGGCTGGGGGGGTTTGCGGGGGGTCACGGAATACCCCCCCACGGCGTTGAATTCGTCTGTGACTTTGCTCGCGGGGTGGCTGATCGAGGCGGGCGTGCCGAGTGGCCACAGAGCGAGCCGCCGGTGGCTCCTGGGGGCGGCGCGCGTGGAAGTCTGTCCCCTGGGTCGCCCACTGACAACGGATTCCAACCGCACCACAGGCGGGCAGCCGTGCCAGGTGGGCAGCCGTGCCAGGTGGACTCACCACTGCCCTGGGGCTGTGAGGACAACGCGTGGGCAGGGGGGTGGGGCTGCGTGGCTGTGTATTGTGGAGGAGCGGAGTTGGTGGGCGTGGGAGAGGGGCGACTCGATGCGAGGCTCGTGATGAGACGTCCCGAACACACCAAGCCGCACGCGGCGAGGTGACACGTGACCGTCGCCGCGCGCGACGCGAGACGCGGGCGGGTGACGTCACCGAGAGACCCCTCCCCCCCGCAGCGGAGAGTTCCCAGCGATGTTATCATTTCCAGCATCAGCAGCAGCATCATCAGCAGCAGCATCATCAGCAGCAGCAGCATCATCAGCATCATCAGCAGCAGCATCATCAGCAGCAGCATCATCAGCAGCATCATCAGCATCATCATCAGCAGCAGCAGCATCATCATCATCAGCAGCAGCATCATCATCAGCAGCATCAGCATCAGCAGCAGGCGCGCACAATCCACTCCCCACCCCAAGCCGTCGCCATCTCTCACGGCACCCCGAGAGGCCACGACCCACCCAGCAGCTGCCGCCCTCTCCGCCGCCGGTGTCGAGCGGAGTCCTGGCCGAGTCGACGCGTGCCGCCTTCCCGGCATCGGAGCTGCAACTTTGACAACCGGATCACCGTCACAGCGGCCGGATCTCGTCAAATCTTGGAAGCCGAGCGAGGAGTAGGGGGCCTGGTGTATACTCCATTGGCGGGACGACCTGGGAATTGCAGACGTTGTGTGCCGTGGGCAGCCACGTGGCCAGGAAAGGGCGGCTCAGCACGAGATGACCCATTGCCCCGGTGCGGAGCTCCCGAGTGCGGACCCCTCGTCTGGGCTGTCTCCGGCCCCCTGCGCTTTCCCGGCACACGAAGCCAAACTCGAGTTGTCGAAGTGGAATTGCCCCAAACTTTCCGATGTAGCGGGACCCGCGTGGTGGTGATAAAAAAAACCCCCAATCCCTGAAACTCGGTGAGGCCTTCCTGGGAACACATCTCGAGTGGAGTCCTCCTCACACAACCCCTCACCCCCCCCTCACCCCCTCACCCCCCCACCGAGTGGAGTTCCCGTCAGCTCCGTGCGTCTGGGCCGGCCCGGGCTCCCGTCCTCAGGGACCCCGTGTGGCGCTGTCCGCCTTCATGGAGGCGAGGTGCGGGCGGATTCATTGCGCGACCTCCCGACCCCCATCCTTCCTCCCCACCCCCACCCCAAGCACGTGCTGCCAGCCCCGCCCGCGCGGCTCCCCCGCGCAAACAATCGCCAAGTCGAGGAGCGCGTGGAGGTGGGAAGCTCTCGTTACTGGGGGGGGGGGACAACAACAACAACAACGAAGTTACTCTCGTGTATAGTCATCGCACCTCCGATGAGCGCGCTTTGACCACGTACGGTACGAAAGAAGTCGCAACATACGTATAGATACAAACGTCTTGACGACGGCCGTGTGACGTCACTCGCCAATGCGGTGACGTCACAGGAGCACAATGGCGGCGCGGCCCGAGAGAGTCAACAACCCGCGTCGCGCTGAAGCCAACGCGGCGTGATGGGCCCGTGGGCTTCATTGTGTGGGGTGCCCGCCACCAACACCGCCACCACCGCCGCCACCACCGCCACCACCACCGCCACCACCACCCCCACCGCCACCACCACCGCCCCCGGCACCACCACCGCCACCACCACCACCACCGCCACCACCACCGCCACCACCACCGCCACCACCACCACCGCCACCAACGCCGCCACCACCGCCGCCACCACCGCCACCACCACCCCCACCGCCACCACCACCGCCCCCGGCACCACCACCACCACCGCCACCACCACCGCCACCACCACCGCCACCACCACCGCCACCATATCATTACCTGAGCCGCCTCTTGGGGGGGGGGGGGGTGTCCACTCGGGGCTTGGCGCGGGCAGGAGGCGGCAGTGACGGGGGGGGGGGGGTCGCGGCTCCCCGCGCGGCACTCGCACGGCGCTGGGAGTTGTGGCCCGAGCATCGCAATGGCGCAGCCGCCCCGCTGAGAGCAAGAGCGAGACTTCGTCTGGAGACGTGTGGCGCAAGCTGTGGCCGTGTGAATAGTTGACATTATTGTTGTTATTTTCATCGAATACCGGCCAACGAGCATTAGCGGTGGTATGCCGAGCGAGTGGAAACGCCCCCACCCCCTCCCTCAGCCCCCCCCACCCCCCCAACACCCCCCCACCCCCCCAACACCCCCCCACCAGCCCCCCACCACCCCCCCGCGGGGTGGCCGGGATCCAGGAGCGGGATCTCAAACGGAGGCAGCGCCCGGCGGCGCCGCTGCCTCAACAGCGACGCAATCACAGCCCCCTCCTCCCCCCCCAGTGTCCACCCCCAGTGTCCACCCCCTCCCCCTGTGTCCACCCCCAGTGTCCACCCCTCCCCCAGTGTGCAACCCTCCCCCAGTGTCCACCCCCCCCCCAGTGTCCACCCCCAGTGTCCACCCCCTCCCCCAGTGTCCACCCCCTCCCCCTGTGTCCACCCCCTCCCCCAGTGTCTACCCCCCGTGTCCACCCCCTCCCCCAGTGTCCACCCCCTCCCCCAGTGTCCACCCCCACCCCCAGTGTCCACCCCCAGTGTCCACCCCCTCCCCCAGTGTCCACCCCCTCCCCCAGTGTCCACCCCCTCCCCCTGTGTCCACCCCCTCCCCCAGTGTCTACCCCCCGTGTCCACCCCCTCCCCTAGTGTCCACCCCCTCCCCCAGTGTCCATCTCTCCCTCTGTCCACCCATTACGATGCCCCCCCACCCACCCGTCGTCCTCCCCCCACTCTCAACTCTCGCCCTGAGCGCCGCGTCCCATCACGCCGCGTCCCATCACGCCGGGGAACGCCCCGCGGAAGCAGCTGCCGCAGAACCAACGGCGGAGATCGCTTCAGGTGACGACCTCTCGCCCCGCGCGAGGGTCTGTGTCGCCCTGAGAGCGCCGTCCATCGCCACGCGGTCGATCTCTCGCTCCCGATTCGAACCCAGAAGAGGTCTCAACGCGACCCCTGGCGAGGCCAAACGCGTAAGTCCGAGCTCCGTCCTGCTCAGACGAGCCCCCGCTTACAGCCCTGAGCCAGCGGCGGACATTCCGCATCCGTATGGCGACGGCCGCATGTTGATCTTTCCCACGAATTGGTACTAATTTTAACGACCTCGGAGGGTGGATCTGATGGGATTCAACCCCTGACCACGACACTGAAGGCGCACCCTTCCGACTGGGAGCCTTTCGCTCATGCCGCTGAGTAGCCGCCTTCACGCTGTGACTCGAGCGAGTGCGTCTATGGGTCTCTGTGAGTCACGTGGTCTGTGTGTGAGTCTATGGGTCTCTGTATGCATCTATGGATCTCTATCTGAGTCTATGGGTCTCTATGCGAGTCTGTGGCTCTCTGTGTGAGTCTATGGGTTTCTATGTCAATAATGTGGTCTGTGTGTGAGTCTATGGGTCTCTATGTGTGTCACGTGGTCTGTGTGTGAGGCTATGGGTCTCTATGTGAGTCACATGGTCTGTGTGTCAGTCTATGGGTCTCTATATGTGTCACGTGGTCTGTGTGAGTCTATGGGTCTCTATGTGAGTCATGTGGTCTGTGTGTCAGTCTATGGGTCTCTATGTGAGTCACGTGGTCTGTGTGTCAGTCTATGGGTCTCTATGTGTGTCACGTGGTTTGTGTGTGAGTCTATGGGTCTCTATGTGTGTCACGTGGTCTGTGTGTCAGTCTATGGGTCTCCGACAATGCGCCCTAGGGCACCGCTCGCGTCAAACGAGCGCGAATTCCTGGAGCCGCCCTGCGCCGCGTGTGAGCGCGCGAGTGGGAGGGCGAGCGCGAGAGAGTTTAAGTGAGTGCGAGAGAGTGTCAGTGAGTGAGAGTGTGAGTGAGTGAGTGCGAGAGAGAGAGTGATTGAGTGCGAGAGAGAGTGTGAGTGAGTAAGTGGGTGAGTGAGTGAATGAGAGTGTGAGTGTGAGTGAGCGTGAGTGAGTGTGAGTGAGAGTGTGTATATGTGAGTGAGAGTGTGAGTGCGAGTTAGTGAAAGTGAGTGAGAGTGTGAGTGAGAGTGTAAGTGAGAGTGAAAGTGAGAGTGAAAGTGAGAGTGAAAGTGAGAGTGAGAGTGTGAGTGAGAGTGTGAGTGAGAGGGTGAGTGAGAGTGAGAGTGTGAGTGAGAGTGTGAGTGAGAGTGAGCGAGTGAGAGTGTGAGTGAGAGTGTGAGCGCGCTCCCCGCGCTTACGCGGGCTCGTGGCCAGGAACAAGTTGGCCGTGGGGGGCGAGGGGGGGGGCTAGGGGGGGCGAGGGGGGGGGGCGCTTTGTCAGCGCTGGAATTTTCCGACCCTCCACCCCGCCTACCTTTTTATTACCAATTTTTCTTTTTTTTTTTCAAAATAAAAAATCCCTTCTCGGTTATTCGAGAGAAAGGAAAGAGTCCAAATGTCTTATCCCGCTGCGTAGAGGCGGGTAGACGATCGCCTACCTGAGACCAGGAACGGCACCGGGCAGCGATGATCTCCCAAGCGAAATGCTGAGGGAGGGTGGCGTTTGTGCACAGACAGCCCTACATGACATCATAACAACAGTCTGGACCACTGGACGGGTTCCGCAGGATTGGAAGGATGCCCTGGTGGTCCCCCTCTTTAAGAAGGGGCACTGCATATATTGTAACAACTACAGGGGCATCTCACTCCTCAGTGTGCTGGGAAAGGTCCTGGCAAGGATTATTCAACATCGCCTTGCCAGGCACGCGGAGGAGAGGCTTGCGGAGCCACAATGTGGTTTCAGGAAAGGGCGGTCCTGCACAGATGCCATATTTTCTGTCCGTCTGCTACAGCAGAGGTGTAGGGAATTCCAACAAGACCTACATCTCTACTTTATTGACCTGGTCAAGGCCTATGATACCATCAGTAGGTCTGGGCTCTGGGTTGTTCTTCGTGCTTTCGCAGTCCCTGACCCGCTGCTCACGATCATTAAGGACCTTCATGATGGTGAGCGTGCCCGGGTAAAACTACGTGGCCGGGAGTCAGAGCCAAACCCTATACACCTTGGGGTTCGACAGGGATGTCCTCTGGCTCCGACATTATTTAACATCTATTTCGACCACGTAGTTCGTGAAGCCTTCAATAGCTGCACCGGAGGAATTTCCATCTGGTACAGATACAATGGCACGCTGATCGATCCCCGGGTGCGGTCAAGGGATTGCTCCCTATTGGTCAACCACGTTATGTATGCCGATGGCCTGGTAATTGCTGCTCACTCAGAGGAGGAGTTGTAGGTGCTGCTGCTGAACCTGGAGCTTGCCACCAAGAGGTGGGGACTGACCATCAGCCCCACCAAAACTAAGCACCTGCCTGAGTATTTTGTACCATCGGATAATCCACCCCCACAACTCCCAATTGGTAATAGGGCAGTCGTGGAGAGAGTGGAAAGTTTCCCATACCTGAGCAGTGTGCTCATGACCGGCTCCGGTTTGACACTCCGTATCAGTCGAGTGGCATTATCTTTTCATCGGCTGCGTAACGCTGTGTGGAAGCTACCTGGTCTGTCGCTCCGCATTAAGCTTCAGGTCTTCTCGGCCACGGTCATTTCCTCCCTTCTCTACGCTTGCGAAACGTAGACCCCCTTAATGGAACATCTTCACCGGTTAGAAACATTTAGGCTGACCTGCCAACGATCCATCCTGGGTTTAACCAGGCTAGATTGTGTGAGGAGCTCACAAATCCTTGAAAGATCTGGGCAAAGTCCCATCGGTGAGTTCCTCCGGCAGGCAAGGCTGCGTTGGCTGGGTCATGTAGCCCGCATACCCAGCCACTGCATGCCCAAACAGCATTTGTTCGGCCGGATCGAGGGGGCTAAACGGGCGCGGCACGGGCTAGAGAAGAGATGGAGTGATGTGGTAGAGGAGGATGTGGAGCTGAGTGGACTTGCCGATGACTGATACTACGGTGTCAAGATCGGCCTCTGTGGAGGAGGCTCGTGAAGGACGCTACTGGGCAGTTGGAGGCAGTCGCCCTCCAACAACAACGGAGGGGGGAGGAGCGACGCTCACAACAACGAGCGGAGCGCCGAGTGCCTAAAGCACAGCAAGTTGGCACAGTAGGGGGCAGAGGTGGTGCATCAGCCAGTCATCTCAGTCAGTCGACCCGTGGCACCTGGGTCTGCCCAGCGGACGTTCGAGACTTCACGTGGCCTCAACGTAAAATGAAATGAAACTGAAACGTGCACACAGCCTGGTACAAGCGTCGTGGTGACGTCACCGTCACTTCGTGGCGAATGGCGGTTGTTGTTATTGGGGGTGGGGAGGGTGTGGGGGAGGGGGTGGGGGATGGGTGGCGGAGGGGGTGGGGGGGTACAATGACAATTGAGTCATTTTCAACACGTGGGAACTGTGGACACGTGACGCTGGCAATATAATTGGCCTACTCCTGGGGAATGACGGCACGTGATCTTTAATTGTATCTGCTAAGTCGTGGGGGGTTTTGATGTTGTATCATCTGTGCAAGGGACCGGCTCATTGATGTTGCAGCGTTGTGGGATTCATGTGCATGAATGACGCTCCATAAAATGAAATTATCATCATCATCATTATTTATGAATTATTAGATGGCGGCGAGTGACGTTTCTTACGGCCAATGCACGCCGCGGTATTAACCAGGGCGGCCGCTGACAATCGACGCGTGAACCTCCTGCAGCAACGAGCGACGAACGCGCCGCCGCCTCCTCTGTCGTGGGGCCGCGTTCGCGAGACGAGCCCCCCGGGACGAGCCCCCCCCCCATCTCGCCTTGCCCGACTTCCCCCTTTCTGTCAGGAGCCCGCGGTCAACCTTCCATCCCCCTCTGCTGCACCCCCCCACCCCCCAGGGTCTGGAACTCCCTCACCAGCCGTCCGTGCTGTCCACTCCCCTACCCCATGTTCCAGGGTGCTGGCCTCAATCTTCTCCTGTGGCCGTGATCGCCTCTTTCCTTGCCGCGAGAGACAGCGACCCTCTTCACCCGCCCCTCTGCCTGGCTCTGCCCCCCTGCGCCCCACCCGCCCTCTGCCTGGCTCTGCCCCCCTGTGCCCCACCCGCCCTCTGCTTGGCTCGGCCCCCCTGCGCCCCACCCGCCCTCTGCCTGGCTCGGCCCCCCTGTGCCCCACCCGCCCCTCTGCCTGGCTCGGCCCCCTGTGCCCCACCCGCCCCTCTGCCTGGCTCTGCCCCCCTGCGCCCCACCCGCCCCTCTGCCTGGCTCGGCCCCCCTGTGCCCCACCCGCCCCTCTGCCTGGCTCGGCCCCCCTGTGCCCCACCCGCCCCTCTGCCTGGCTCTGCCCCCCTGCGCCCCACCCGCCCCTCTGCCTGGCTCTGCCCCCCTGCGCCCCACCCGCCCCTCTGCCTGGCTCGGCCCCCCTGCGCCCCACCCGCCCCTCTGCCTGGCTCGGCCCCCCTGCGCCCCACCCGCCCCTCTGCCTGGCTCTGCCCCCCTGCGCCCCACCCGCCCCTCTGCCTGGCTCGGCCCCCCTGCGCCCCACCCGCCCCTCTGCCTGGCTCGGCCCCCCTGCGCCCCACCCGCCCCTCTGCCTGGCTCGGCCCCCCTGCGCCCCACCCGCCCCTCTGCCTGGCTCGGCCCCCCTGCGCCCCACCCGCCCCTCTGCCTGGCTCTGCCCCCCTGCGCCCCACCCGCCCCTCTGCCTGGCTCGGCCCCCCTGTGCCCCACCCGCCCCTCTGCCTGGCTCGGCCCCCCTGTGCCCCACCCGCCCCTCTGCCTGGCTCGGCCCCCCTGCGCCCCACCCGCCCTCTGCCTGGCTCTGCCCCCCTGTGCCCCACCCGCCCCTCTGCCTGGCTCTGCCCCCCTGTGCCCCACCCGCCCTCTGCCTGGCTCGGCCCCCCTGCGCCCCACCCGCCCTCTGCCTGGCTCTGCCCCCCTGTGCCCCACCCGCCCTCTGCCTGGCTCGGCCCCCCTGTGCCCCCCGCGTCCCGACACGCGGTCGCATCTTGACACGCCGCGTCCTCGTCACACGGGGTGGAGTGCATTGTGGGATATTGGATTGCAATTATCGCTCACGATTGGTGGGGCGGGGTGCGGGGTGCGGCGTGTCTCGGGGTCTTTAAACTTTAATTCTAGTTGTTGAACCACGTGCTGTGTGAATCCACGTGTTGTGTGAATCCACGTGTTGTGTGAATCCACGTGTACTTGAGGGGTGCATCTGCGAACTTCGCATTTGGGATCGCTTCGTGATTCGTGCCACGATCACAAGCCCCGCGTCTTGTCACCCCCCCCCCGTCTCCCGCGAGCCGCTGTCCCGATGTCTGCCGCGTACCGCGATGTCCCAACTTCATGTCTGCCGCAATCTTTCGATGGATTGTTACCCTGTGTGTCTGTGTGTCTCTCTCTCTGTCTCCTATCAAACACCTTGGCACGTCACGGTGTTTCACTGTGTCAGACTTTTCTAAACAACGAGAGCTCAACAGTGTCTCAGGGTCTCCGTGTCCCAGTGTCTCAGTGTCTCAGTGTCCCAGTGTCTCAGTGTCCCAGTGTCCCAGTGTCTCAGTGTCTCAGTGTCTCGCTGTCTCAGTGTCCCAGTGTCCCAGTGTCTCGTCCCAGTGTCTCAGTGTCTCAATGTCTCAGTGTCCCAGTGTCCCAGTGTCTTTGTGTCCCAGTGTCTCCATCTCCGCCGTGGCCAGTGAACGTGTTTCTGCTCGCACGACTCCCCCACGCCGCCCCACGTGGCGGTAACAACACACCCGACTTGGCCGCAACGGCCACAACCAAGTGAACGCGAACTCCGTCTCCTCTCCTCTCTCCCCTCTCCTCTCTCTCTCCTCTCTCTCCTCTCTCTCTCTGATTTGCTTGGCCAGTGGCCGCCGCTCCTCCGGCTTTTGGCTTCGGCAGCGCGGTCCAGCGACGTGGAGTCCTCGAGCAGTGAGGAGTTGGGGTGGAGGGTGGTGGGGTGGACAGAGGGAGGGAAATGGTAACCCCCCCCCATCCCAGGCGCCCACCCCAAACGCGACCCTCCTTGCTCGATGCGGTGACCTTATAGCGAAGAGGTCACCGCCAGGTGAGGGCGGCGTGCTTCAGGTGCGGTGACGTCACGTGTGGCCAGGCAAGTTGGGCCGTGAGCCGCCTCGGTGCATTCGCTGTTGGGGTGGCCGCTGCTGCTGCTGGTGGTGGTGGTGGCTGCCGCTGCTGCTGCTGTTGTTGGTGGTGGTGGCTGCTGCTGCTGTTGTTGGTGGTGGTGGCTGCCGCTGCTGCTGCTCTTGTTGGTGGTGGCTGCTGCTGCTGCTGTTGGTGGTGGTGGCTGCTGCTGCCGCTGCTGCTGCTGCTGTTGTTGGTGGTGGTGGCCGCTGCTGCTGGTGGTGGTGGTGGCTGCTGCTGCCGCTGCTGCTGCTGTTGTTGGTGGTGGTGGCTGCTGCTGCTGTTGTTGGTGGTGGTGGCTGCCGCTGCTGCTGCTCCTGTTGGTGGTGGCTGCTGCTGTTGGTGGTGGTGGTGGCTGCTGCTGCCGCTGCTGTTGTTGTTGGTGGTGGTGGCTGCTGCTGTTGTTGTTGGTGGTGGCTGCTGCTGCTGCCGCTGCTGCTGCTGTTGTTGTTGGTGGTGGCTGCTGCTGCTGTTGTTGGTGGTGGTGGCTGCTGCTGTTGTTGGTGGTGGTGGCTGCCGCTGCTGCTGTTGTTGTTGTTGGTGGTGGTGGCTGCCGCTGCTGTTGTTGGTGGTGGCTGCCACTGCTGCTGCCACTGCTGCTGTTGTTGTTGGTGGTGGTGGCTGCTGTTGTTGTTGGTGGTGGTGGCTGCTGCTGCTGTTGTTGGTGGTGGTGGCTGCTGCTGCTGTTGTTGGTGGTGGTGGCTGCTGCTGCTGTTGTTGTTGGTGGTGGTGGCTGCTGCTGTTGTTGTTGTTGGTGGCTGCTGCTGCTGCCGCTGCTGCTGTTGTTGTTGGTGGTGGCTGCTGCTGCTGCTGTTGTTGGTGGTGGTGGCTGCTGCTGTTGTTGTTGGTGGTGGTGGCTGCCGCTGCTGCTGTTGTTGTTGGTGGTGGTGGTGGCTGCCGCTGCTGCTGCT
Source organism: Lampetra fluviatilis (assembly GCF_964198595.1). Classification (NCBI taxonomy): domain Eukaryota; kingdom Metazoa; phylum Chordata; class Hyperoartia; order Petromyzontiformes; family Petromyzontidae; genus Lampetra; species Lampetra fluviatilis. Next base: position 709,466 of record NC_136316.1, read on the forward strand.
GCTGTCGTTGTTGGTGGTGGTGGTGGCTGCCGCTGCTGCTGCCACTGCTGCTGTTGTTGTTGGTGGTGGTGGCTGCCGCTGCTGTTGTTGGTGGTGGTGGCTGCTGCTGTTGTTGGTGGTGGTGGTGGTGGTGGCTGCCGCTGCTGTTGTTGTTGGTGGTGGTGGCTGCCGCTGCTGTTGTTGGTGGTGGTGGTGGTGGCTGCTGCTGTTGTTGTTGGTGGTGGTGGCTGCCGCTGCTGTTGTTGTTGGTGGTGGTGGCTGCCGCTGCTGTTGTTGGTGGTGGTGGTGGCTGCTGTTGTTGGTGGTGGTGGTGGCTGCCACCGTGCAGCAAGCACGGCACGTGTCTGCAGAATCACTTAAATTCGCTCATATTTGGCACCAACGCCTCTTGAGCTCCCACCTCGCACCCCCCTCACCCCTCCCCCTCCTCTCCCCCACCTCGCACCCCCCCCCACCTCACGCTCCCCCCTCCTCTCCCCACCGCCCGCCCCGCGGGCCCCGTGTTTAGCCCCCAGGGCAGGGCCCGAGTGCTCTCGCCTCTTCATCGCAGCCCCCCCCTCAGCCCCCCCCCCCTGCGGCGAATCGGCGCGAGGCTCCTGATTGAGATCACGGCGAGTGGGGGGCGGGGGTGGGGGGGGGGCTCGTAGAGGCGGGGGTGGGGGGGGGCTCGTAGAGGCGGGGGGAGTCGGGGGCTGTGGGCAAGAGGCGTCGATTCCCCTTCTGACCGCGCGTGGTCCTATTGGATATTCGCTACTCGATGTCGTCGTCGTTGTTGTTGTTGTACTGTACTCCTGCCTCGCTTCTCCTGCCCCATGGTTGCACGTGTCGCGAGCTTCTGCATCGAACGTGATCGATGAGCTCGGTGGTTATTATTATTATTGTTATTATTCTTCTTCACCTGGGGGGGGGCGAGATGCCCTTTCTGGGGGTGCGAGACACGGACACATTTATTGAGAAGGTAACTCGTAGAAAACGCAAAGTAAGTTGCAACTTACTTGGTTCCATCAAACCCTCGCGTTAACTGATGCTTCGCGACGCCGCGACCACGTGGTGCAAATACCTGACCCCATGACCCGTACCTGACCACATGACCCGGGGCAGCTTCCAAACCAGCGCTCAATCGCGCTGGTCTTGGAAGCTAAGCAGGGCCTAGCCTGGCCAGGGCTGGGATGGGCAGCCACCATGCATAACAGGTGCTATGGGCTCCGGCGGAGCTCGATGGGTGGGCAGCAGAGGGCAGTGCAGCAGCATCCTCGCTGTCCCGGCATGCACTCGGGGGCTCCCACGTGAGCGGCCGCCGCTTCACAGACCCGCACTGACCGGCGCGGTGAAGTATGGTCAAATAACCCCCCACACGACCCGCAAGCGGCCTCGACGCGGACGTCGTTCGTGCGGTCACTTGCCGGGGGTCCCCCGGCTGGGGGGAGGGGCTGGGCGCTGAGGGGAGGGGCTGGGCGCTGAGGGGAGGGGCTGGGCGCTGAGGGGAGGGGCTGGGCGCTGAGGGGAGGGGCTGGGCGCTGGGGGGAGGGGCTGGGGCAGGGAATGGGAGTCGGGGGGGGGGGGAGTTCCCGCTGCTGCTATTGGCTGTGACTGGTGATGATGAGCTCAACTTGAGGAGGTGGGGGGGAGGGCTGGGGGGAGGGTGGGAGGGGTGGGGGGAAGGCCGGCGCGGGGGGGGGGCATCGGGGAGCCGCGTCTCACGCGCAGCAGGAGCAGAAGTTGCAGGGGAAGTGTCGCTGCTTCAGCTCTTGCTGTGCAGCAGCATTCCCCGCAGCAGCAGCGGCGGCGGCAGCAGCAGCAGGAGGAGGTGGAGGAGGTGGAGGAGGTTTGCTCCTCGCGGCTCTGGTGGCTCCTGCGCCGACTCCTCCATCAAGGTGTGCGGGAGTTCACGTGCGTGGGAGTTCAGGTACACGGGAGTTCACGTGCGTGGGAGTTCATGTGCGTGGGAGTTCACGTGCGTGGGAGTTCACGTGCGTGGGAGTTCACGTGCGTGGGAGTTCACGTGCGTGGGAGTTCACGTGTGTGGAGAGTTCAGTTGTATGGGAGTTCATGTCCGTGGGAGATGTGGTGGACAGTTCAGGTAAACGAGAGTTCATGTGCGTGCGAGCGAACTGCACTAAAATCTCTTCGCGACTCCACTGCTTGGCGAGTGTCTCCGTGCCGCGTGTCGGTTTGCTTCTCACCCAAACCTCGCCACGCCGGCCGCTCACGTCACCCTCGCCTCTGACACCCCCCACAGCAGCCGGGGGGAGGGGGGGGTCACAGCGCGCCGTTGCGCTAACCACAGCGCCACCGCTCCCCCTCCTCGTGACCCTTGCGGAGTGCCGCGCGATGAACGAGGAGAGCGGCGGTTCGTGAATCAGTCCAAGCCCGTGAGCGGGTCACCGGCATCGCGGCCACCTTGACACGTGTCGGAAGCTCAGCGGGGCTCAGCCTGGATAGCGCTCGGATGGGCGATCAGGAGGCATGCTGTGCAGGTGCTATGGGTTTGCAGCGGGGGGCACGTCGTGGCTTTTAATGCTCAAACGCGGCGAGTTAAATGTTGTACTGTACTCGTATGCTCCCTCGGCCACGCCCCCCTCCCTCATCCCTCCCTTCCCTCTCCCGCCGCACTGGCAAGCGCTGGTGAAGTATGGTGAAGTATGGTGAAATATGGTGAAACAACGGCCGCACGACCAGCGACGGCCCTCATCCAGCAGTGCGCGCGCCGCTGATCACGTGGTCGCCACTGTGCAGAGCATGAGGGTCTTCGCGCGTGACGAGCGCGTCGCGTTCAGCTGTGATGGGGTCTGTCGGGGTGTGGAGGGGTCTGTCGGGGTGTGGAGGGGTCTGTCGGGGTGTGGAGGGGTCTGTCGGGGTGTGGAGGGGTGTGGAGGGGTCTGGGGGGAGGGAGGGGGGCCCAGGTGGAGGGGTGGGGGCCACGGTTTGCACGGGGGGGGGGGGGTACTCGTGGGAGTCATTACCTGGGCGCCACGGTGGCTAGGAGATGTTAACTACCTCGCCTGGTGTGCAGGAGGTCGTAGGTTCTATCCCGATCCTGACGATGCCTGCTGCTGTATATTTGGAGTTTGCGTGTCTCTCTCTCACCATCATCATCGCGGTGGCTAGGAGATGTTAACTACCTCGCCTGGTGTACAGGAGCTCGTATGTTCTATCCCGATCCTGACGATGCCTGCTGCTGTATATTTGGAGTTTGCGTGTGTCTCTCTCACCATCATCATCGCGGTGGCTAGGAGATGTTAACTACCTCGCCTGGTGTACAGGAGCTCGTAGGTTCTATCCCGATCCTGACGACGCCTGCTGCTGTATATTTGGAGTTTGCGTGTCTCTCTCTCATCATCATCACGGTGGCTAGGAGATGTTAACTACCTCGCCTGGTGTACAGGAGGTCGTGGGTTCTACCCCGACCCTGACGATGCCTGCTGCTGTATATTTGGAGTTTGCGTCTCTCTCTCTCTCTCCGTGGTCGCGTGGATTTTTCTCGGGGTCCTCCGGGTTTTCCCTCCACATTTAGAATCAACATCGCCACGCGTCTAAAGTCTTTGGCTGCTGCTGTACATTTGCACGTGACGAGCTACTGCGTTGAGCTATTATTTGTGGCCAGATTGCTTCTGAATAAATATTTAAAAAATTAAATAGTTTAGTAGTTTTACAATCCCTGCTTTATTTTGTTTTATTTTTCATGCAGTTGCTGAGCACAGACTCAAGGCGCAAGACGCCAAGCGGCCAGCAAAACGCATCATCTTTAGAGATGTCATAGATACGAGGAGCGTATCACGCATCTTGAATTGAGCAAGCTTGTGATTTTAAGACAATGATGACGATCATGGGAGGAGAGATTTCCAAAGTGGAGCAGAGCGAGGGAAGATGCAGCAAGAGAAGTGAGGTAGCCTGCAGTTTGGTGGGTGGGTGAGTGTGTGTGTGTGTCAGTGGGTTTGTGAGTGAGTGGGTCAGTGGGTGTGTGTATGAGTGGGTCAGTGGGTGGGGGGTGAGTGTGTCAGTGTGTGAGTGTGTCAGTGGGTTTGTGAGTGAGTGGGTCAGTGGGTGGGTGGGTGAGTGTGTCAGTGGGTTTGTGAGTGAGTGTGTCAGTGGGTGTGTGTATGAGTGGGTCAGTGGGTGTGCGTATGAGTGGGTCAGTGGGTGTATGAGTGAGTGGATGTGTGTGTGAGCGGGTGAGTGGGTGTGTGAGTGAGTGTGTGTGAGTGGGTGAGTGGGTGGGTGAGTCAGCTGGTGAGTGAGTGAGTGTGTGAGCGAGTGAGTGGGTGTGTGAGTGAGTGTGTGAGCGAGTGAGTGGGTGTGTGAGTGTGTGAGTGAGTGTGTGTGTGTGAGCGGGTGAGTGCGTTGTTGTAATCTGCAGCGTGCTGGTGGTGGTGCTGGTGGTGGTTGAACACTGCTGGTGGTGGTGCTGCTGGTGGTTGAACACTGCTGGTGGTGATGGTGGTGGTGGTGCTGGTGGTGGTGGTTGAACACAGCGTGGATGAGACGAGACAGTCGACGTGGCCGCTAGGCCGAGTCCTCGTCACGGGTGCGAGGAGTGAAGTTCGCGGGGACGAGGCGACGAGACCTCACCACGCTGCTCATTTGCCTGCTGACGAAGGCAAAGCAACAGACGTGGGGGGGGGGGGGGCAATGGGAAGCCCAGTGCAGAGACGTCGACGCGCATTGCGCCTGCCTCTGCCTCTCGGATCGTGGTCCCGCGGCACGCGCGCGGATCCCTCGCTCAGCCTGGCTCAGCAGGGCTCAGCCTGACTCAGCCTGGCTCAGCAGGGCTCAGCCTGACTCAGCCTGACTCAGCCTGGCTCAGCCTGGCTCAGCAGGGCTCAGCCTGGCTCAGCCTGGCTCAGCAGGGCTCAGCCTGACTCAGCCTGGCTCAGCAGGACTCAGCAAGGCTCAGCCTGGCTCAGCCTGGCTCAGCAGGACTCAGCCGGGCTCAGCAGGGGTCAGCCTGGCGAGGCGCTGTAGCCGATACAGCCTCTCCTCTCTCACGTTGCCACTCGTCGCTGCTACTGCTGCTACTGCTGCTACTGTTGCTCCTGTTACCGCTGCTGCTACTGCGACTGCTGATGCTGCTGCCGCGGCTGCCGCTACTTCTGCAGCTGATAAGCTGCTACTGCTGCTGCTGCTACTGTTACCACAGCAGCTGCTACTGCTGCTACTGCTGCTACTGTTACCGCAGCAGCTGCTACTGCTGCTGCTACTGCTGCTACTGTTCCACTCGAGCCGGAGCAGCACCTGGTGACCCGAGCGGCATCGGGAACCGAGCCAAGTGGCAGAGAGATGTGGAGAGAGAGTAACAGAGAGAGAGAGTAACACAGAGAGAGAGTGGAGAGAGAGTGGAGAGAGAGTGGAGAGAGAGAGAGTGGAGGAGAGAGAGAGATCCAGCGAGTAAAGAGAGCGAGCGAGCGAGGGGGGGAAACGGGAGATCTCTCAAAGAGTTACGGCGCTCACCCTCCCTGGGGGGCCGTCTCGAGGTGAGCTATGTGACTATGGCCAAGTATGCAGCTGGAATGCGGGCCCCGTGGAGAGGGGGGGGGTGATGAGTGCGGGGAGATGGGGGGGCGGGGCGCGCGTGCCGTCTCTGAGGTCCTCGCATCGGGGGGTCACGGGGTCACGGAGGGGCTGAGCTTGCTGTCAGGTCACGGGGTCACGTGTAGCCTGGGTGAGGGGCTTCGAAGTGAGGGTGGGGGTCACGGTGATGGTTGCGCTGGGAGCGGGGTCAGCGCCGTTGGCAGAGGTCATTATGGAGTTCATGATGAGGTCAAGGTCAGGGTCACGCCTGAGGTTGGGATCAAGGGTTTGGGGTTATGTTTAAGGGGTTATGGGGTTAGGGTTGTGCTTTTAATGCATCAGCATCAATGAGCTATTCATCACAAAGTGTGACAATACCTACAGTCCACGTGTGACCACTACATTACCTACAGTCCACGTGTGACCACTACAGTACATACAGTCCACGTGTGACCACTACATTACCTACAGTCCTCGTGTGACCTGGGCAGCGTGGCCTCGTTCACCGTGCACGCTCCACGCACCCAGCACGTGGGCCACAGGGAGCGCGCGTCTCACGGGTGACGGCCGTGACACGCACACACACACGCACACACATCTACACACACACGCACGCACACACGCACATCTACACACACACACACATCTACACACACGCACACACACACGCGCACACACACGCACGCACACACACATCTACACACACGCACGCTCACACACGCACACACACGCACACACACACGCACACACATCTACACACACACGCACGCTCACGCACGCACGCACACACGCACCCACACACATACACACTCACCCATCCACACACCCACACACTCACCCATCCACCCACCCACATACTCACACATGAACCCACCCACACACTCACCCATCCACCCACATACTCACATACTCACACACACACCCACCCACATACTCACACATTCACCCACCCTACCACTCACCCATCCGCTGTAGCGGAGACCCTTCCGTCGGCAGGTGCGTGGACGCGACATTGCAGGGCTGCGCCTTCACCCATCACTCCGAGCGTGAGGCCCCTGGTGGCTGTGCGGGAGGCGAGGAGGCCGCCCGTGCCGAGCGTGACCCCCTTCATCGCCTTGTTAGCGGGGCGCTCGTCTCGGGCAGGTGCCGCCATGCCCCCCCCCCCTCCCGCGTGGCCAATCAGCGCTGATTGTGAACACGTGCGGAGTGACGCTCGCAGGCGCGTGGGATCGCGGCGGATAGGGGGGGTGGGGGGGATGAGGGTGGGGGGCCCCCGGGGATGCGCTGCGCAGTAGCGCGCGCGCTGTGACGTGGGGCGCGTGAACCACGGGGGGGGGGGCGGGGGGGGGGTCCCCTGCGGGGTGCCCCGAGCCTCACTTCGCGTCGCCCGCGGAGACGCTACCGGGGGTGGGGGGGGGGGGGCAGCGCAGGGGGGCGGGGGGGTGAAGGGGGGGGGGTGAAGGGGGGGGGTTCTCGGCGCTATTTCCGCGGCTTTAATCTCCTCCCCCCGCTCGGGCCCTCACGCCGCGTGCCCCCCCCCCCCCCGCGGAGACTGATGGCGCGTGGAGGGGTCCGTGCGAGTGACAGTGAGTCGTGAACTCGCTCAGTGGACAGCGAGTCCAGAAATCGCCACATCAACTATCACCTCGTCAGTAAACCACCACGCCCCCTCATTACCCCACCGCCCCCTCGTTCAACCTGCCACTCACTCCGTCCCATCACCCCCATCGCCTCGTGGCCCGACCTCATCATTGCATCTCCCATCTCCTCGCCACCTGCGCCCGACATCGTCTGCTCGTCACTTCGTGGGCCCGCCAGCCTCGCGTGCCGGCCCCACGTGTTGCCTCCCCCATATGGCGGCAGCAGCAGCGGCAGTCGTTGACTCCCGAGCGAAGGGCAGAGTGGGAATCGTGTCCAGATCGCCGCCGCCTCCCCTCCCTCCCCTCCAGCGGTGGCGGCTGAGTTCCCTTTGAAGTTCGCGAGGATCTCGCGGTGCGAGTCGAGTGCAGGTGGAGGCCTCGCGAGAGCTGCCCTCGCTTTTCATCATCAGCGGAGTCACCGCCACCATCGTCATCAGCAGTGGCGTCTTCAGGGGAACCACAATTTAGTTTGTCAGCAGCAGCAGCGTCACGATCGTAATCATCGTCGTTGGGGCCGCGACGACAACCACCTTCGCGTCATCGTCACCCTCAAGCCTCTCCGGCGTTCTCGTCGTCGTCACCCTCAGCTTCTCCGGCGTTCTCTTCGCCAAGTTCACGCGTGACGTGGAATCTCTGAGCGCGAGTTTCTTCTGACCCAGGGTGACCCTCACTCACTCACACTAACTCACTTACACACACTCACACACACACTCACTCTTACTCACTCACTCACACACTCACTCACTTACACACACTCACTCACACTCACTCACTCTCACTCACTTACACACACTCACTCATTCACTTACACACACTCACTCACTTACACACTCACTCACACTCACGCACACTCACTCTCACTCACACACTCACTCACACTCACTCACACTCACTCACACACTCAATCACTCACGCACACTCACTCTCACTCACACTCAGTTACACTTACTCACTCACACTCACTCACTTACACACACTCACTCACACTCATTCACACGCACTCACACACTCACTCTTACTCACTCACACTCTCACTTTTACTCTCACTCACACTATCTCATTCACTCTCACACATACTTACACATACTCACACACACTCTCACTCATTGACACTCACACATATTTCCCACTCACACTCACGTAGGGAGAGTGTTAGTGATTGATAGTGTGTGAGCCAGGGAGTGTATCAGTGAGTGTGTTAGGCAGGGAGTGTGTTAGCATGCGAGTGTGTTAGTGTCAGCGAGGAGTGTGTCAGTGAGGAGCTGTCCCATGTGGCGAGGCAGCTCTCTCCCTGGCAATGCATCCAACATTCATTAACATTTCACATTTAAGATTCAACAATTCACATTCAACATTCTCCGCTCGGCTTCACTCACTGAGCGGCTTCCTGGGGTCACAGCGAAGTCATGCGGTAGCACGCGAGGCAGGGGTCAGCAGACGGGGTCAGGGGTCATCGGGAAGGTGTGGGAAAGCTCGTGTGGGTCGTCGGTTTATGGTCAGAGGTCAACATGCAAGTTTAATGGGGCCATCAGACGAAGTCGGGGGGGGGCGGGGTTATCTATAAAGGTCAGGGGTCATCAGGCGCGTACGCGTTAATAGGCTATACAGGGGATATTCGTATGTTGTCTTTGTGTGTGGAGAGGCAGTGTAGCGGTTAGCGCGCTGCGCTATGAACCCAGAGACCCGAGTTCTATTCCCGCTCACGGCCAGCACCAGTGACAATTATCTGAACCGGTCCTGCGCTTCCCCTAGGTCGACTCAGCCTCAAATGAGTACCTGGCGTGTAAACATCACCAGTGAGGAGACAAAGGCGGCCGGGCGTATTGTAAGCCACCCACCTCCTCGTGTCCCGTGCCGGCCTTGCTAGGTGCTCGCTAACAGCACTCGCTCTAACACTTCGAGGCGAGATGGAGGAATCTTTTCCTTGTACACAAGCGTGTGTGTGAGTGTGAGTAGCGCCGGGCTCCCGCCATGTGGAATGGTCGGCAGGCGCTGTGAGAGACAGAGACTCAGGTGGTGGAGCCATGTGGAGACCGCACCGATTGTGGCTCTACGGCTGTGACCCCCCCCCTCGGGTGTGACCCCCCCCCCCCGACTGTGACCCCCCCTGGCTGTGACCCCCCCCCCGGCTGTGACCCCCCCCCCCCCGTGCCCGTGTCCCATTGTCCCGGGGGCCCCGCGCGCCCTTCCTGCCCGTCCGGCTGACGGATGCGCGGAGCAGCCCCGCGTGCTTGTGCCGCCAATGGGAAACGCCGCGGGCTGCGATGCTGCTGCTGCTGCCGCTGCCGATGATGCTGATACTGCTGCTGCCGATGATGATGATGCTGCTGCCGATGATGCTGATACTGCTGCTGCCGATGATGATGATGCTGCTGCCGATGATGATGTTGCTGCTGCTGCTACTGCTCACGATGATGACGATTCGACTGGTCGGTGTCCGGTTGGGATTCCGACTTCAAATGCCAAAAGTCTCAGGCACGGGGATATCTTGGTAAGCTCTTGATAATATCTTTGTAAGCTCTCGGTAAGCTCTTGGTAAGTTCTTGGTAATATCTTTGTAAGATCTTGGTAAGCTCTTGGTAATATCTTTGTAAGCTCTCGGTAAGCTCTCGGTAAGCTCTTGGTAATATCTTTGTAAGATCTTGGTAAGCTCTTGGTAATATCTTTGTAAGCTCTCGGTAAGCTCTTGGTAATATCTTTGTAAGCTCTCGGTAAGCTCTCGGTAAGCTCTTGGTAATATCTTTGTAAGATCTTGGTAAGCTCTTGGTAATATCTTTGTAAGCTCTCGGTAAGCTCTTGGTAATATCTTTGTAAGCTCTCGGTAAGCTCTCGGTAAGCTCTTGGTAATATCTTTGTAAGATCTTGGTAAGCTCTTGGTAATATCTTTGTAAGCTCTCGGTAAGCTGTTGGTAATATCTTTGTAAGCTCTCGGTAAGCTCTTGGTAATATCTTTGTAAGCTCTCGGTAAGCTCTCGGTAAGCTCTTGGTAATATCTTTGTAAGATCTTGGTAAGCTCTTGATAATATCTTTGTAAGCTCTCGGTAAGCTCTTGGTAAGCTCTTATCAAGGTGCGGGATTAGACGCAGCGATGTCATATCTGGCGTGTCGGCTCCTGATGAGGATGACGATGCTGATAGTGTATCTGCTGCTGATGATGATGAGAGTGTATCTACTGCTGATGATGATAGTATATCTGCTGATGATTATAGTGTATCTGCTGCTGCTGATGATGGTGTATCTGCTGATGATGATAGTGTATCTGCTGCTGCTGATGATAGTGTATCTGCTGATGATGATGTTAGTGTATCTGCTGATGATGATAGTGTATCTGCTGCTGATGATAGTGTATCTGCTGCTGCTGATGATGATGATAGTGTATCTGCTGATGATGATAGTGTATCTGCTGCTGATGATGGTGTATCTGCTGCTGATGATGATAGTGTATCTGCTGCTGCTGCTGATAGTGTATCTGCTGATGATGATGATAGTGTATCTGCTGCTGCTGATGATGAGAGTGTATCTGCTGCTGCTGATGATAGTGTATCTGCTGCTGATGATAGTGTATCTGCTGATGATGATAGTGTATCTGCTGATGATGATGAGAGTGTATCTGCTGATGATGATAGTGTATCTGCTTCTGATGATGATAGTGTATCAGCTGCTGCTGATAGTGTATCTGCTGATGATGATGATAGTGTATCTGCTGCTGCTGATGATTATAGTGTATCTGCTGATGATGATAGTGTATCTGCTGCTGATGATGATGATAGTGTATCTGCTTCTGATGATGATAGTGTATCTGCTGCTGCTGATGATGATAGTGTATCTGCTGATGATGATGAGAGTGTATCTGCTGATGATGATAGTGTATCTGCTTCTGATGATGATAGTATATCTGCTGCTGCTGATGATGATAGTGTATCAGCTGCTGCTGATAGTGTATCTGCTGATGATGATGGTGTATCTGCTGATGATGATGATAGTGTATCTGCTGCTGCTGATGATAGTGTATCAGCTGCTGCTGATAGTGTATCTGCTGATGATGATAGTGTATCTGCTGATGATGATAGTGTATCTGCTGCTGCTGATGATAGTGTATCAGCTGCTGCTGATAGTGTATCTGCTGATGATGATGATGGTGTATCTGCTGATGATGATGATAGTGTATCAGCTGCTGATGATAGTGTATCTGCTGATGATGATAGTGTATCTGCTGATGATGATGATAGTGTATCTGCTGCTGCTGCTGATGATGAGAGTGTATCTGCTGATGATGATAGTGTATCTGCTGATGATGATAGTGTATCTGCTGCTGCTGATGATGAGAGTGTATCTGCTGATGATGAGAGTGTATCTGCTGATGATGATAGTGTATCAGCTGATGATGATAGTGTATCTGCTGATGATGAAGATAGTGTATCTGCTGCTGCTGATGATGAGAGTGTATCTGCTGATGATGATGATAGTGTATCTGCTTATGATGAAGATAGTGTATCTGCTGCTGCTGATGATGAGAGTGTATCTGCTGATGATGATGATGATAGTGTATCTGCTGCTGCTGATTATGAGAGTGTATCTGCTGATGATGAGAGTGTATCTGCTGATGATGATGATAGTGTATCTGCTTATGATGATGATAGTGTATCTGCTGCTGCTGATGATGAGAGTGTATCTGCTGATGATGATAGTGTATCTGCTGATGATGATGATAGTGTATCTGCTTATGATGATGATAGTGTATCTGCTGCTGCTGATTATGAGAGTGTATCTGCTGATGATGAGAGTGTATCTGCTGATGATGATGATAGTGTATCTGCTTATGATGATGATAGTGTATCTGCTGCTGCTGATGATGAGAGTGTATCTGCTGATGATGATGATAGTGTATCTGCTTATGATGATGATAGTGTATCTGCTGCTGCTGATGATGAGAGTGTATCTGCTGATGATGAGAGTGTATCTGCTGATGATGATGATAGTGTATCTGCTGCTGATGATGATGAGAGTGTATCTGCTGATGATGATGATGATAGTGTATCTGCTTATGATGATGATAGTGTATCTGCTGCTGCTGATGATGATAGTGTATCTGCTGATGATGATGCTGCTGCTAGAAAGCGGTGTGGATGTGATCAGCAAGGGGGGGGGGGGGGTGGTGAGTGGGACACGGCAGCACAGTGGAGCGGGTGGAGGAGCGGGGCAGGTGACAAGGGACAGGCAATGGGTTGGTACCGGGCAGTCGGCAAACGACGGGAAGAGAAGACCAGGCCGGTGGTGGTGGTGTTGGTGGTGTTGGTGTTGTTGGTGGTGGTGTTGGTGGTGTTGGTGGTGGTGGTGTTGGTGGTGGTGTTGGTGGTGGTGTTGGTGGTGTTGGTGTTGTTGGTGGTGGTGGTGTTGGTGGTGGTGGTGTTGGTGGTGGTGTTGGTGGTGTTGGTGGTGGTGGTGTTGGTGGTGGTGTTGGTGGTGGTGTTGGTGGTGGTGGTATTGGTGGTGTTGGTGGTGGTGGTGTTGGTGTTGGTGGTGTTGGTGGTGGTGGTGTTGGTGGTGTTGGTGGTGGTGGTGTTGGTGGTGGTGGTGTTGGTGGTGGTGTTGGTGTTGTTGGTGGTGGTGTTGGTGGTGGTGGTGTTGGTGGTGGTGTTGGTGGTGGTGTTGGTGGTGTTGGTGTTGTTGGTGGTGGTGTTGGTGGTGTTGGTGGTGGTGTTGGTGGTGGTGTTGGTGGTGTTGGTGGTGGTGGTGTTGGTGGTGGTGTTGGTGGTGGTGTTGGTGGTGTTGTTGGTGGTGGTGGTGTTGGTGGTGTTGGTGGTGGTGGTGTTGGTGGTGGTGTTGGTGGTGGTGGTGTTGGTGGTGGTGTTGGTGGTGGTGTTGGTGGTGTTGGTGTTGTTGGTGGTGGTGGTGTTGGTAGTGGTGGTGTTGGTGGTGGTGTTGGTGGTGGTGGTGTTGGTGGTGGTGTTGGTGGTGGTGTTGGTGGTGTTGGTGGTGGTGGTGTTGGTGGTGGTGTTGGTGGTGGTGTTGGTGGTGTTGGTGTTGTTGGTGGTGTTGGTGGTGGTGTTGTTGGTGGTGGTGTTGGTGGTGGTGTTGGTGGTGGTGGTGTTGGTGGTGGTGTTGGTGGTGTTGGTGTTGTTGGTGGTGGTGGTGTTGGTGGTGTTGTTGGTGGTGGTGTTGGTGGTGTTGGTGGTGGTGGTGTTGGTGGTGGTGTTGGTGGTGTTGGTGTTGTTGGTGGTGGTGGTGTTGGTGGTGTTGGTGGTGGTGGTGTTGGTGGTGGTGTTGGTGGTGTTGGTGGTGGTGGGGTTGTTGGTGTTGTTGGTGGTGGTGGTGTTGGTGGTGTTGGTGGTGGTGTTGGTGGTGTTGTTGGTGGTGGTGTTGGTGGTGTTGTTGGTGGTAGTGTTGGTGGTGGTGTTGTTGGTGGTGGTGTTGGTGGTGTTGTTGGTGGTGGTGGTGTTGGTGAGAGTGTGAGATCAATCCTTGAAGGATGTGTCAACCGTGTCAACACTCATGAACGGAGTTGGCAAAACATCCCCAAGCAGGACCACCGGGGGGGGGGGGGGGGCTGCTCAATGTCGAGTTGGCAGCGCCGGCTCTGGCCGCCTTCCCCGGCTGTGGGTTGTCGGCAAGGAGCAGCAGGGGCGGCGCGAGCTGCAGTTTGCGTCCTGCGTGCATGTCGGACTTCTTTCGCACCGTACTTAGCAAACCGCGTGCGGGGGTAGACCGCGAGAGCGAGCGGAGCCGTGGAGGTGGCGTGCTGACCGCGTGGCAACTGCAGGATGCAGCAGAGGGAAGGAAGCGACGGCGGCGAGAGGCATTGGCGTCAACGGCATCGTTGAGGTTGACCTCCTGACCCGGAGAGGGGGTGCCCGGGGTGGAGCACGGAGACGCGGGGAATGCCCCCCCCCCCATCCTGACCCTCACCCCCTGCCGCGTGAGGCCGAACCGTGGCCCGCGGTGTTGGTTTTGCTGTCTCCGAGCTGCCGGGAGAACCGTGAATCTCCACCATGAGCAGAGTCCACCCAGGCTCCGCAGCATTGATTGAAGACAAGGATTGCTCTGGACCACTTCCGACACGCAGTGTCTCATCAGCAGTGTGTCATCATCAGCAGTGTCTCATCAGCAGTCTCTCATCATCATCAGCAGTATCTCATCAGCAGTGTGTGATCATCATCATCAGCAGAGTCGGGCTCGCTCGAGTCAATGCTGCTGGGTGATCCTCTATCCCTCTACGCTATGGGGTCCCAGTTCGATGCAAAATGATAAGAGTGATACAACCACTCCACATAAATACATGGATGTATGCGAGGAGATGCGGGCGAAATTTCGGAATGATTCAATGAATGAATCCATTGATGAATGAATCACTGAACGAATGAGGGAACTGTGGGGACGATGGGCGAGTGTGGGTTGCCAGTGTGCGAGTGGGTGACCGCACGGGCAGCAGCAGCAGCAGCAGCAGAAAGCCGCGTGCCACCTGCAGCCCCAGCGGGGGGTAGGGGCGAGGTGGGGGTGGGGGTCGTGCCGCTTCCACGCCGTGATCCGCGTGCTGCTCCAATTCCCCACAAACGTGGGGGGGGGGGGGGTCGCGATGCGCGCCCCCACCGGACTTAGTCGAAGTTGGGCCCCGGGTCCCCTCGAGGAGTGAACGCAGCGGGACGCGCGTGCGTGACACCGAGCTGCTGTTGCGCGTGCCACCGAGTTGCTGCTGCTGCTGCGCGCGGCACGGACGTGACCCGTCGACACACACAGGCCGTGTTATCGATCTGCGTGGAGAGGGGGGGAGGGCACGTGGGAAGGGGACGAGCGCGTTCTTTGCTTGCGATGCGCAAGGGCGTTTCATTCGACCAGATCGTTCACCCCGGAGCGCTGTTGGATGTGGACACGGTCTCGCAAGCTGAGCAGGCTCGAGCCTGGCGAGAACGACTTTGGTGCGCATGGCTGTGTCACGGCCTGCTCGCTGGCAATGCCGAGTGTCCCCCCCCTCCCTCCGTCGTGTGCGCCACGCGGCTGAGACCATCACCTGGCGTCGCGTGGGAGCCCGGGCTCATCACAGGCACCTCTGAACCCCGGGTCACAACTCAGCTTCTCGGGGGTCTCCAGAGTCAGGGATTCGCGTCTACGTGAGATCGTCCCGAGGGGAGGCGGCGGGGGCACGGGGGGTGGGGGTGGAGGGGGCTGACCGTCCCCCGACACCCCTCGATTATCGCCGTTATTTTTTCAATTCCTCGCTGCGTGTGGATGGTCTATCCACGATCTATCGACTGCTGGACGAAGGCCTCTTGTCGACCTCGTCGTGATAGTCGACCCCGTCGTGATTGTGGACCCCGTCGTCCGTCGCCGTCCCTTCGAGGCGTCTCGCGTCCCGCCCAGGCCACACGAGATCTTCTCAGCAGTTGAGACGAAGTCGTTCGACTGCGTGTCATCTCTAGTCCACGCGTTCCTCTCTCTCTCTCTGCCTCTCCGTGTCATCCCCAGCACGCGTCCCTCCGCACTGCCAGGGACAATGTTCAGTCTCTGTTCCGTGAGCGTGGCCGGGTAATTAGCGATGGGTATCTCGTGCGACTTGAGTCAAACCCGGTGACATCAACTCCCTACACACACACCCACCCTGCCGCCTTCTTCTGTACGTCTCGACATCTGTATCCCCCCGCCCCCCTCCACCAGTAGTTTGGTTGGTTTCATTTGCCGATGAGGACGCCACGAACTGTGAAGAGAGGCGCGTGGCGCGTTGGCAGGACGCGCCACGGCGAGCCGAGGGCACGATGGCCGGCGTGGTCTCCAGGCTGATACCGGAGTGGAAGTCAAGGAATTATGATGGTGGTGATGATGGTAATGATGACGATGGTGATGATAACGTTGGTAATGATGGTGGTGATGATGGTAATGATGGCTATGGTGATAACGTTGGTAATGATGATGATGGTGATGATAGTCATACCGAGTGGGGATATGCCACTCTGAGCCCTGTTAGCCAAGTCTACGCATGGGGATCTGTGTGCGACTCTGTCGTGTGTGGGGAGCGGTGGCGCAGCGGTTAGCGAGTTGCACTCCGAACCCAGCGCCTTCCGCTCATGGCCGCAACGCCGGTGACGATTATTCATAGTCCTGGGCTTCCCCTAGGTCGACTCAGCCTCAAATGAGTCCCTAGTGCGGTCTCTGCCACTAGGAAGACAAAGGCGGCCGGGCGTTGTTTGTGGCCACCCACGCCCTCGTGTGCCGTGTGGGCCTTCCGAGGTGCTCGCTAACAGCACTTGGCCCAACATTATGTTGAGGCAACGAGGGGGGGGGGGTCTTTGTCTGCATACCCCGTACATCCCGGGATATGCCGGATCCCGAAAGCTAAGCAGGTTTCAACCTGGACGGTGTTTGTATCGGCGACCGACATGCATAACAGGTGCTATAGGCCACGCACTGCACGGCTGAGTGACTGGCATCAGAGGACCAGCGAAGCAAAACAAATGCATTGTTAATAATGATAATTGGGTTTTTACCCTTTTATCTGGCAACACAACTGACACCTTTTTTAACAAGGAGTCATGTTTGCATTGACCACAATACCTGCGGTCGGAATGCAAAAAAAAACATAACTCTGATAATGTATGTGCACTGTCCTTGAAATTGATTGGTCCACACCCGAGACAGCTTTGCTTAGAGCTTAGAGCCTAGTCTCACATGGTGTTGGACCAGATGACGCCAAAAGGCACACAACTCAAAGACAATGCACCATTAGAGTATGAGAGCTCGGGGTAAGCATTTACACCATTGGAACCTCATTTGCCAGTAGCAAAATATGATAATTGGTTTTGACTCCTTGTAAAAAAGGTGTCAGTTTTGTTGCCAGATAAAAGGGTAAAAAACCAATTATCATATTTTGCTACTGGCAAAGGTTCCAATGGTGCAAATACATTGTTGTACAGTACTGTACGTCTATGCTTCTGCGGCTGTTTATCTCCGCTGTCATCCGACCTGTGCTGACCTGCGTGGTGAAGTATGGTCGGATAACCCCCGCTCAGCATGGGGGAGGCACCCCATCCAGCAGTGGATAGAGAGTGAGGACTCGTGTGAGTGAAGCCAGGGGCTTGCCGCGCTGTTATTTTAATTGTAAATCGCGGTTAGTTTCAGCTCGCTTGTCCAAAGGTCCCACAAACGCCAAGCGGCCAGCAGCAGACCGCACCATCAGAGCTGTACGCGAAGAGAGTTCACCTCGGTGGGAGGGAAGCATCAGGGACAATCGGGATCAGGGAGCGGCGTGGGGGTTGGGGCTGCCTGGTGAGGGAGGGATGATCAAAGGGGGAGGGGGGGTCAATAGATGGGGATGGTGGCATTGACCACCCCCCCTCGCTCCCCACCCCCTACTGGAAACTTGACTCCGCCTTCTGTAGAGAATAATAATGATGATGACTGCTACTCTGCAGCGAGATCAGCTCCCAGCCTTCGCCGTGGATTTAGCAGCGAGACGCCGCCCTTCATCACGGCGACCGGCTGCAGCTGCCTGCATCTGTTTTATGTGTGAAGGTGGAGGGGGTGGGGAGGGGTGGGGAGGGTGGGGAGTGGTGGTGGGGAGGGGTGGTGGGGGGAGTGGGGGGAGTGGGGAATCCGCCCCGACCTGCGTCAGTGCGCTCCTCCCGGCTCCCCCGCACTCACTGCCACCGCTCCCGTTCACTCAGCGACAACAGAGAGACCGGCCTCTCGCCCTCTCCGCCCATCAAGTCTCCGGGTGTCTGAGGGGCAGGCCGCAGCGGGCGGACCTGTACAGTGTGGAAGGTTTCCGAAAAACAAAAGTGTGGGGGGTGGGGGGGGGGATTGTGCGCTTACGGGACACGGGGGAGGGGGCGGGCGTAGTGGTGGGGGGTGATGAGTGTGACGATGTGGTGGGGGGATGAGGTGGGGGAAGGTCTTTGGGCTTCCGCAGATTTCTATTTTAACGCTGCTCATTAACCTGTGGAGAAACTGTTGACATCCATCCTCCCCTCGTCTCCCCCCACCCCTCCCTCCGTCTCCCCCCACCACTCCCCCCGCATCCCCCCACCCCTCCCCCCGTCTCCCCCACCCCTCCCTCCGTCTCCCCCACCCCTCCCTCCATCTCCCCCCACCCCTCCATCTCCCCCACCGCTTCCAGGCTACATTTGTATTTTTCATTCCTGTTCTGCTTCATGGCAAAGCCAGACGCCGTGGGTTCATTAAATGAGAAATCTGTGAAATATTCATGAACAAGGGACTTGGGGAACTTCCAAGCGGCTCGGAAGAATGGGGGGGGGGGGCGTTCCGTGGCGTGGAGGGGGGTGAGGAGGGGGGGATTGGGGAGGGGCGTCTCTTAGAATCAGAATGTTTATTTATACTGCAGGAATCCGATGAGCTATAAAGCTCCAGTATTTCACAGATGTTATCCATCCCAGGGTCAGTGTTTGGTGGTGGTGGTGGGGGGGGGGTAAGCAGGTGGGGTCCCCCAGGTGAGGTGGGGTCTCCCAGGTGAGGTCCCCCAGGTGAGGTCCCCCAGGTGAGGTTTCACACTCAGGCCACGTGAAGCACAATAACCGAGCACCAGGAAGTCTCAGATATCTCTTGATCAGTGCCTGCCTCGTGCACTCATGTCCAGAAGCTTGGCCGCGCATATGATGATGATGGTGGTGGTGATGATGATCGTGGAGATGATGACGATGACGATGTTGCTGCTGCTGCTGTAGCCCTGGGTAGTTCTCTCTTGGGCGGAGAAGCTGCCAGAACCTCAAATGCCTCAAATACTTCGCCACGTGAAACGCGTTGTGTTTTTGTTGGGAAGAGGAGCCCTGCCTGGACCTGGACACCGTGGCTCCAGGAGGCTCCGTGCAGGCTCCGGGAAGATCTCGGAAGCTGCGGGAGACACGGGGGGGGGGGGGGGGCGGACGCCAGTGGGAGACAGTAGCAGGAGTTGAGGGGTGCAGGGAGACGCAGGGAGACGCAGGGAGGAGGAGGCACCGGTGCCGTCCGGGGCCCCCGTGTGGAGCTGCACTTGTTTTTCTTACCGTTTCGCTTCATCCGCCTTCTCTGCTGCTGCTGCCCAGGAGCCGCGCGGCGCCTCGTGGAGTCGAATTCCCCGTGGCCTCTGGGGAGCGCGAGAGCGAATGCGCGAGTGGCGAGAGAGAGAGTGCGTGTGAGAGTGCGTGTGAGAGTGCGTGTGAGAGTGCGTGTGAGAGTGCGTGAGGGAGTGCGTGAGTGTGTGTGTGAGAGTGCGTGAGGGAGTGCGTGAGTGTGTGTGTGAGTGCGAGTGAGGGTTGTGTGAGAGTGTGAGGGAGAGTGTGAGAGTGCGTGTGAGAGTGCGTGTGAGAGTGCGTGTGAGAGTGCGTGTGAGAGTGCGTGAGGGAGTGCGTGAGTGTGTGTGTGAGAGTGCGTGAGGGAGAGTGCGTGAGTGTGTGTGAGAGTGCGAGTGAGGGTTGTGTGAGAGTGTGAGAGTGCGTGTGAGAGTGAGTGAGAGTGATAGTTGTGTGCGAGTTGTGTGAGAGGGCGAGTGGAGAGGTCGAGTGAGAGAGTGCGAGGGTTGTGTGAGAATTGTGTGCGAGCCAATGTGTGAGAGAGTGCGAGAGTGAGGGTTGTGTGAGGGTGCGAGTTGTGTGTGAAGTGAGAGTGCGAGTGAGAATTGTGTGCGAGCCAATGTGAGAGTGTGAGAGAGTGTGAGTGTGAGAGTGAGGGTTGTGTGAGACGGCGAGTGAGAGAGTGCGAGTGAGAGTTGTGTGAGTGAGAGGGTGAGAGTGTGAGAGGGTGAGAGTGTGAGAGTGAGGGTTGTGTGAGAGTGCGAGAGTGAGAGTTGTGTGAGAGTGAGAGTTGTGTGAGAGTGAGATTTGTGTGAGAGTGAGGGTTGTGTGAGAGTGAGGGTTGTGTGAGAGTGAGAGTTGTGTGAGATTTGTGTGAGAGTGAGAGTTGTGTGAGAGTGAGAGTTGTGTGAGAGTGAGGGTTGTGTGAGAGTGAGGGTTGTGTGAGAGTGAGGGTTGTGTGAGAGTGAGGGTTGTGTGAGAGTTGTGTGAGAGTGAGGGTTGTGTGAGATTTGTGTGAGAGTGAGAGTTGTGTGAGAGTGAGAGTTGTGTGAGAGTGAGGGTTGTGTGAGAGTGAGAGTTGAGTGAGAGTTGTGTGAGAGTGAGAGTTGTGTGAGAGTGAGAGTTGTGTGAGAGTGAGAGTTGTGTGAGAGTGAGGGTTGTGTGAGAGTGAGAGTTGTGTGAGAGTGAGAGTTGTGTGAGAGTGAGGGTTGTGTGAGAGTGAGAGTTGAGTGAGAGTTGTGTGAGAGTGAGAGTTGTGTGAGAGTGAGAGTTGTGTGAGAGTGAGAGTTGTGTGAGAGTGAGGGTTGTGTGAGAGTGAGAGTTGTGTGAGAGTGAGAGTTGTGTGAGAGTGAGGGTTGTGTGAGAGTGAGGGTTGTGTGAGATTTGTGTGAGAGTGAGAGTTGTGTGAGAGTGAGAGTTGTGTGAGAGTGAGGGTTGTGTGAGATTTGTGTGAGAGTGAGAGTTGAGTGAGAGTTGTGTGAGAGTGAGAGGGTGAGAGTGTGAGAGTGAGGGTTGTGTGAGAGTGTGAGAGTGAGAGTTGTGTGAGAGTGAGAGTTGTGTGAGAGTGAGGGTTGTGTGAGAGTGAGAGTTGTGTGAGAGTGAGAGTTGTGTGAGAGTGAGGGTTGTGTGAGAGTGAGAGTTGTGTGAGAGTGAGAGTTGTGTGAGAGTGAGGGTTGTGTGAGAGTGAGGGTTGTGTGAGAGTGAGATTTGTGTGAGAGTGAGAGTTGTGTGAGATTTGTGTGAGAGTGAGAGTTGTGTGAGAGTGAGAGTTGTGTGAGAGTGAGAGTTGTGTGAGAGTGAGGGTTGTGTGAGAGTGAGAGTTGTGTGAGAGTGAGAGTTGTGTGAGAGTGAGAGTTGTGTGAGATTTGTGTGAGAGTGAGGGTTGTGTGAGAGTGAGGGTTGTGTGAGAGTGAGAGTTGTGTGAGATTTGTGTGAGAGTGAGGGTTGTGTGAGAGTGAGAGTTGTGTGAGAGTGAGAGTTGTGTGAGAGTGAGATTTGTGTGAGAGTGAGAGTTGTGTGAGATTTGTGTGAGAGTGAGAGTTGTGTGAGAGTGAGAGTTGTGTGAGAGTGAGATTTGTGTGAGAGTGAGAGTTGTGTGAGAATGAGAGTTGTGTGAGAGTGAGGGTTGTGTGAGAGTGAGGGTTGTGTGAGAGTGAGATTTGTGTGAGAGTGAGAGTTGTGTGAGAATGAGAGTTGTGTGAGAGTGAGGGTTGTGTGAGAGTGAGGGTTGTGTGAGAGTGCGAGAGTGAGAGTTGTGTGAGAGTGAGGGAGTGAGGGTTGTGTGAGAGTGAGGGTTGTGTGAGAGTGAGAGTTGTGTGAGAGTGAGGGTTGTGTGAGAGTGAGGGTTGTGTGAGAGTGAGAGTTGTGTGAGAGTGAGGGTTGTGTGAGAGAGTGAGGGTTGTGTGAGACGGCGAGTGAGAGAGTGAGGGTTGTGTGAGAGAGTGTGAGAGAGTGTGAGTGAGAGTGTGAGAGAGAGTGAGAGAGTGAGAGTGTGAGAGAGTGAGGGTTGTGTGAGAGTTGTGTGAGAGTTGTGTGAGAGTTGTGTGAGAGTGGGGGTTGTGTGAGACGGCGAGTGAGAGAGTGAGAGTGAGAGAGAGTGAGAGTGAGAGTGTGAGAGTGTGAGTGAGAGTGTGAGAGTGTGAGTGAGAGAGTGAGAGTGTGAGAGAGTGTGAGAGAGTGTGAGAGAGTGTGAGAGTGTGAGTGAGAGTGTGAGAGAGTGAGGGTTGTGTGAGACGGCGAGTGGGAGCGCTCAGGCGGGTGCACGCTGACCGGTCCGCTGCTGGTGTTGACCGTGATTGAGAATCCAACTCAGGTCTCAGTGTTCGTGACTCCGTCACCGATCCTCATCTTCACACACAAAGACAAAGATCCCCCGTATAACCCAAACAGACTGCTGGGGCAAGTGCAGTTAGTGAGTAACACCTCTGAAGGCCGACACGGCACACAACTGGGTGGGCGGGCAGATCCTTGCCCGGCCACCTTTGTCTCTCCAAGTGCTGATGTTTGCACACCACAGTCGGTACTAATTTAAGGGCGAGTCTATATCTAGGGGACAACCAGAACTGGCTCAGATTATCGTCTGAATGTAATTCGGATTCGTCGTTTTTGTAGCGCGGCGCGCTAACCGCTGCGCCACCGCTCCCCCCCAGACACGCGCCCCCGCAGGTGCGAGAGCGCCACGTGGCCCTGGATGAGCGAGTCGCTGTGACCACGCGCGGGGGGGGGACAATCGTGAAGGGAGCCGCAGCCACCAGGGCTCACAGCGCTGTGCATGACGAGGGAGCTCACCCCCCCACCTCTCTGCCCCCCCCCCCCACTCTGCTCCCCCCCCCTCTTCTCCTCTGCTCCCCCCCTCTGCCTCACCCCCTCTGCCCCTCCTCCCCCCCCCAGGGTATTCGTCTGGACCCCCCCAGCATGGCCCAGTGAGCAGTCGCCGGCCCCCAGCTGCCCCCGCTCCCTCCCACCTCTCACCTCTCCAGGTGAGCTCCCCCCCCCCTCAATGCCCTGACACCCATCAGCTGTGCGAGCAAGTCCCATACCTCTGCTATGAAGCTGGGCTATTGTCCGAAACGTCGGCGATCACGTGCGTGCGTGTTTCATAACGAGGGCCGTGTTACTGGCGAATGTGTCGATGTTTATGATGTTACAGCTGCTGCTGGTATGATGCTGCTGCTGTTATGATGCTGCTGCTGGTATCATGCTGCTGCTGGTATGATGCTGCTGCTGGTATGATGCTGCTGCTGTTATGATGCTGTTATGAGGATGCTGCTGGTATGATGCTGCTGCTGGTATGACGCTGCTGTTGTTGCTATGATGCTGCTGCTGTATTGAGGCTGCTGTTGTTGGGCTATCGCTCGAGGCAGCCTCAGCTCCCAGGAGCCGACAGCCGTGAGAGTGACGAGTGAGTGACGAGGTCTGATTAATTCACCGGAGCAACCACCGTCCCCCCCCCCTCCTCCCCGTCCGCTCTCCTGGGGGGAAATTCCCGTGCACCCCCAGCGCCCCCCCCCATCCCAAGTGGGGGTGGAGGGGGTAGGGGGCAGACAGCGTTCAGCCACGCGCCGCGGGGGGTAGCCCCCCCCCCCTCTCTCTGTAGAGACGCCCCGGCACGACTCGGAATGATTCCCGCCGGAGTCGTTGCTGTTCGCGTTACACCAAGTAATCATCCTGCAGCAGCAGCACCATCACTCGCGTTCTCCCCTCGTCCTTCGCCGTGTGGCCGCTGTCGCTGTCGCTGCAGGGCAATAGCGAGCTGTGGTTCACATTGAGAGGTCGTCGCCCCAGGATGATTTGCGGAGCGGAGCATCGCTGTGATGACGCCTCCGCCTCCCTCCCTCCGTATTTGCAAATCGGGTGCCGAATCGTTTCATGCTCCAGGGTTCTGTTCTGGGCACCACTGAACGGAGATTTTTTAAAATGAATTTTCCATTCGTCATCATCATCAGCGGCGAGTAGAGCCGCCTCTGCCGTTGCCATAGTTTGTGTGCGGTCGCGAGTTCGGGTGGTGGTCCGTGAGATCCGAAGCCAGGGAGCTCGTGCGCCAGGCTTCTGCGAGGAGGAGTTTTTGTGGCTTCTTGTGCAGCACATTCGGCCTTCCAAGCATCATCGTGAGGGTTCAAGTTGCACCGTTATAATCACCAGGGTCTCATCAGCAGTACACCAGGACCCATTCACAACAGACAGGGACCTGCAGGATTGTTTCAAGCGAGACAGGGACCTGCAGGATTGGTTCAAGCGAGACAGGGACCTGCAGGATTGGTTCAAGCGAGACAGGGACCTGCAGGATTGGTTCAAGCGAGTCTGACTGCTGACGAGCCACTGAATGCCAAAACCGGTGCGGAGTTTTTCGTGGGTTGAACCAATGCCGCTGACAATGTCGTGACGAGGCCGATGAGAGGTGCACATCATCATCATCCTCGTGGGGTTGTAGATGCAGAGACCCCGATATGTAAAGGAGGCGGATTGTGGGGTTATATATTTATTTATATTCATGAGTATTTGCGTGATCACCTGCGCAGGTGGCTCCCGCTGCTGCCGGCCTCCGTCTATCCCGGGGCGGAACGAGTCTGGGCGCGTGCCGAGTGCGAGACGGGAAGCGACTTGGGCACGAGTCGTACGTGGGACGCGTGAGACGCGTGAGACGGGGCCGTGCGCGAGACGCGTGTGTGACGGGACCCCGCGGGTGATGGCGCTGCTCTCCGACAATTATAATTACCAGTCCGATCGCAAGTGGCGTCTCCAAAGCCACCGTCTTAGTCGGGCAGCCTTGGCGGGGAGAGGACAGGGGATGGGGTGCAGAGGGGGGAGGAGGCGAGGGTAATAGCGGGCAGCGTGTGCAGGAGGGCTGCTTCTAGACGGCGTTTGTGGTAGGGTCAGTGCAGTGGATAGGGGGAATGGTACTGGAGTTGTAAACGGGTTGGAGTTGGGATTGGCGTTGCGCAGTTACTCTGCTGAGTGTCGTGGCCAGGACTATGGCTGTGTTCGCGATAGTGTGGTGGCTATGGCTGTGTTCGCGATAGTGTGGTGGCTATGGTTGCGTTCGCGTTGTTGGCTGTGGTTGTCGCCGTTGCGGTCCGCGTTGGGTGTCGTGAGCGGTGAGGAGCGGTCAGGCTGTGGCTGACCGTCTCGCCGCCTCTGGGCGTCAGCGCGCATCGCTGTGCCGACGTCGCCCCCTGCTGCCCGCAGCCTCAATCACGCGGGGAGCAGCGGTCAGCGAGCGGGGGGGGGGTCATTGACAGGGGGGATCATTTATCAGGGCTCAGTAAGCGGGGATCATCGATTAGGGATCGTGGATACAGGATTCTGTATCCGGGATTAAAGATCGCGGAGGAGGAGGAGGGCCGTCGTGTATGGAGGACGAGGAGGGATCAGGGCGTGGTGGATGCGGGGGCCTTGCACTGGGCGAGTTTGCGGGTCGTGGAGGAGGGATCAATGAGGAGGGATCGTGTCTCAGGGCCCACGCTGCAGGCAGCAGGGAATAGGGATCACGCGGAATCAATGTCGCGCTCCGTGTGGGGCCCCCCTCGTCGCGTTAGTGGCCGCAGGGGGAGTTGGGGGTGGCGGGCTGGGAGGGGGGGAGGGACACGTGGGGAGTGGTGGAGGGGGGGTGGTGGTGGTGGGGGGTACACTTGAAGTGGCGCTCCCCCCACCACCTCCCCCCCACCCCCCATTTGCATCTCGCGGTGGGTGGGGCGAGGGGGTTCAAAGCGAGTCCCCGGCGCTTGAGGATTAAGCATTGCGTGAAGAATCGCAATGCACCACTCGCCCCCCCCCACACCCCGAGCCCCCCCCCACACCCCGAGCCCCCCGCCCACACCCCATCGCGACCCCACGCGTGGGGTCTTGAGTCGGCGTCCCGCTTTTTGCAGGTGACCCCCGTGCAAGCAAGGGGGGTCTGATCCGGCGGGAGGTGGCGTGGTGTGTGTGGTGTGTGTGTAGTGTGTGTGGTGTGTGTTGTGTTGTGTGTGTTGTGTGGAGTGTGTGTAGTGTGTGTAGTGTGTGTAGTGTGCGGTGTGTGTGTGTGGTGTGCGTGGTGTGTGTGTGCGTGGTGTGTGTGTGCGTGGTGTGTGTGGTGTGTGTAGTGTGTGTGTTGTGTGGTGTGTGTTGTGTGGTGTGTGTGGTGTGTGTGTATGTGTGGTGTGTGTAGTGTGTGCGGTGTGTGTGTGTGGTGTGTGTGTGCGTGGTGTGTGTGTAGTGGTGCGTTGTGTGGTGTGTGTGTGTTAGCTGGGGGGGGGGGGGAGATATCGGCATTGTCATTGGAGCCGCCACTGGGTGTGAGGGGTAGGAGTAAAGCCCCAGCCACGTTCGCACCCCTCACCCCTCACCCCGAGCGCCTTTGTTTCTCCCCCCCCCCCTCCTCCCCCCTCGACAACAAAAGCGGCGCCTCCGGATTAATTTCATAGCAGGACACGGGCCGCCCCCCGCCCCCCACGCCCCCCTCTCGCCACGCGGCCCCCACTCGCAGTGCAAAATGTCCTTCGCTTAACATTTCACTTAATTACAGAGCTCGTGGACATGCTAATGAGGCTGGCCACGCGGCGGCCGGTCGTGGCGTCCGTGCGCCGTTCCGTCCGTGCGTCAAATATCTCTATTTTGGTAGCGCGCTGGCGGGAGGTAGCAGGGGCAGAGGGGGGGGCTGGAGGGGGGGGGGGCTGGAGGGGGAGGGAGGGGGGGGGCAGCCACTAATGAGATCCAGCGCCGTGTAACCCGCGGAGAAGTGCGCGCCGCGCTATCTCCGCCGTGCGAGCGGCGCGGAGCAGCGCCGCTAATCTGCCGCTAACAGGCGGCCCAGTCATCAGCCCCAAAAAACTCGCAGCTCATTTGCTTATGAATAGTCATGCGGAGATAGCGCCTCGGCCGCCTCCTCCTCCTCTCTCCTCCTCCTTCTCTCTGAGTGGCCGCTAACGTCACTTGATATTCACGGCACACATCAGATTTGCATGCCGCGCGCCGTGGCTGTGGCCGTGTCGCTCTCTCTCTCTCTGTATTTATTTATTTTATTTCTCAAAACTTTGGCTCATTATCTCGGTGGCCATAAATGTGCAGATAAAACACACGCGGCCCCCCACCCCACCCCCCCAATTCGTAAGCAAATTCCTCGCGCGCCGCTTTCTTCATGCGAGGCGACCATAGCGCCGCTCGAGATACTTGATGATTTATATTTGTCCCCGTGCACCCTATCTGTGCTCATTTCACTTCACCCACACACACACGAGATACACACACACACAGATGATACACGTTCAGAGATACACACACAAACAAAGGTCTCACTCCATCCCGTGTAGCCTACGCAGGCCGATGGGGCAAGGGATTTTTAGCGAACGGTATCTACAAAGACCGGAACGGCGCACGAATGGGTGGTGTAGCCGGAACGACCACCCACCCCCAGCCGCCTTTGTCTCCCTGGTTATGATGTTTGCGCATCGCGCCGGGTGCTCACATGTGGCTGAGTCGACCTAGGGGAGACCCAGTGATATTTTGTCGTGAGCGAGAATCGAACTCGGATGGCCGGGTTCGTAGCGCAGTGCACTACCGCTCCCCATGACAACATTAGAACAAGAACAGCGGCCATTCTCAACTAAGTGTCTGTGAAGTCATCGCGGCGCTTGTGCCAGGCTAGGTGCACTTCTAATCCGCATGAAGTGTCGAAGGCTCGCTGACATGTGTTCACGGGACAGACGTAGTTGCCATGGATTGACTGAGATGACTGCAGATGCACCACTTGGGTTCCCTGCTGTGCCAACTTGCTGTATTTTAACCACCTGGCGCTCCGACCGTTGTTGTGAGCGTCGCTCGTCCGTCCCCCGCTTTTGTTGGATGGAGACTGCCTCCCACTGCCCAGCAGCGTCCTTCACGAGCCTCCTCCACAGAATCCGATCTTGGCACTGCTGGTACCAATCGTCGGCAAGTCCACTCAGCTCCACATCCTCCTGTACCACATCACTCCATCTCTTCTCTAGCCCGTGCTGCGCCCGTTCAGCACCCTCTATTCGATCAAACATTAGCTGCATGGGCAAGCAGTGTGGCTGGACATGAGGGCTACATGACCCAGCCAACACAGCCGTTCAAGCATAAAGGGAAGGCATAACTCGGCACGGACTGTAGAAGAGATGGACTGATATGGTGCAGGAGGATATAAGCCGAGCGGACTTGCCGAAGACTGGTACCAGCGGTGTCAAGATCGGCCGGCCTCTGTAAATGTGGCTTGTGAAGGGCGCTACTGGGCAGTTGGAAGAAGTCGCCCTCCAACAGCAGCGGAGGGCAGAGGTGTGACGCTCACAACAATGAGTGGCGCACCAGGCGACTAAAATACATTAAGTTGGCACAGTGGGGAGCACAGGTGGTGCAACTGCCAGTCATCCCAGTCAACCCGTGGCACCTGGGTCCGTTCCATGACCTCTTGCAAGCAAGCCTTGTACACCTCAGATGGCCTCAAAGTGCACCTAGCCTGGCACACGTGCCGTGGTGACGTCACCTGCAAACTTAGTGGCGAATTATGGCTATTGTTGTTGTTGTTGCTTTTGTGTGGTCGTGGTGGGAGATGGGAGGGAGAGTCGGAGCGAGAGTTCGCTATATGAAAGCATGCGGCCCGTATCTTAGGCGAGCAATTGGAAGGAGCTGATGAGGAGACAGACGTCCGCTCAGAGCTCATCAGAGGATTAGGATTACTGGGGGACGTGAGGAGCAGGAGCAGGAGGAGGAGCAGGCGCCGTTATCGGCGGTAGCAGCTCTGGTCGTGACGGAACGGGGCCTGCATGGGGGGCGGGCGGGGGGGATGGGGTGGGGGGATTGGGGGGAGCAGGGGGCTCCCTACCCCCCCCCCCCCCACGGCTCCTCCAGATGAGGCAGCAGGTATTTTTTTTTATCCCTAGAAATTAAAAAGGGAAATTGTGCCCGTGGTGCCGCCGCGCCCACCGCTCTCCGCGTGTGACGCGCGGCGAGCGGCGTGTGACGCGTCTCCTGTATTGTTATTGTTGTTGTTGCCACCTGTTGTCTGTAAACAGATGGCAACAACGTGGAGTGGCCAGCAACAACTGGCACGGTAAAAGTTGTAATCGTTCACAGGTTTCTTAAATTGAGCAAGGTTGTTGCGTTAATAGCTCTGGGGGAAGAGGGAGGATGATGGGAGGAGGAACTTCCGTAGTGAAGCAGCACGAGGGAAGACGCAGAAAGAGAAGTGAGGTGACCTGCAGTTTGGTGAGTGGGTGGGTGGGTGAGTGAGTGAGTGAGTGGGTGGGTGAGTGGGTGGGTTGGTGGATGAGTGGGTGAGTGGGTGGGTGGATGGGTGGGTGGGTGAGTGGGTGGGTGAGTGAGTGGGTGGGTGAGTGGGTGAGTGGGTGGGTGAGTGGGTGGGTGAGTGGGTGGGTGAGTGAGAGGATGAGTGGGTGAGTGAGTGGGTGGGTGAGTGATTAGAGAGGATGAGTGGGTAAGTTAGTGTGATTTGACCAGTAGTGTCCAGATTGGCCTTTGTGGAGGAGGTTCGTGAAGGACGCTGCTGAGGAGTTGGAGGCAGTCGCCCACCAGCAACAACGAAGGGCAGAGGAGCGACGCTCACAACGAGAGGAGCACCGAGCGGCTAGAACACGGCGAGTAATCTCACTCAGTCAACTCGTGGCACCTGGGTCTGTTCCGTGACCTCCTGTCAGAGGGCCTTCGACACTTCACGTCGCCTCAAAGTGCACCTGGCCTGGCACAAGCGCCGAGGTGACGTCAGAGTGATTGAGAACCCGGCACTCACCGATTCCCTCGTCGCTCGTGGGCAGTCGCCTCCTTGTCACTGTTCTATCGCGACTACCACGGTCACTCTTCCCGTGAACTTCACTGGTTGATTCCTGCACCCATCTCAATCGCAGTGTGTTCAACTTCCACCACACTGCATGCAGGTCATAAAAAAGAGACAAGGACAAAGATCCCCCATATAGCCTTAACAGACTGTTGGGGCAAGTGCTATTCACGAGCACCTATGAAGGCCGGAACGGTACACGAGGGGGTGGGTGGTCAGCACCACGCCCGATCGCCTTTGACTCCCCAGTGGCGATGATTACACATCACACCAGGTACTCATTTGAGGCTGAATCGACCTAGGGGATGCACAGGACCGGTTCAACTAATCGTCACTGGTGTTAACCGTGAGCGGGAATCCAACTCGGGTAGCCGGGTTCATAGTGCAGCATGCTAACCACTACACTACCGGTCCCCAGCCACTCACACCCACTCACTCACAACCACTCACAACAACAACAACCGCCATTCGCCACTAAGTGGCGGTGACGTCACCACGGCGCTTGTGCCAGGCCATGTGCACCTTGAGGCCACGTGAAGTGTTTGAACGCCCGCTGGCAGGAGGTCACGGGGCAGACCCATGTGCCACGGGTCGACTGACTGAGATGACCGAGATGACTGGCTGATGCACCACCTGTGCCGCCTACTGTGCCAACTTGCTGTGCTTTAGCCACTCGGCGCTCCGCTCGTTGTTGTGAGAGCCGCTCCTCCGCCCTCCGTTGTTGTTGGAGGGCGACTGCCTCCAACTGCCCAGTAGCGTCCTTCACGAGCCTCCTCCACAGAGGCCGATCTTGACACCGCTGGTACCAGTCACCGGCAAGTCCACTCAGCTCCACGTCCTCCTGTACCACATCACTCCATCTCTTCTCTAGCCCGTGCCGCGCCCGTTTAGCCCCCTCGATCCGGCCGAACAAAAGCTGTTTAGGCATGCGGTGGCTGGGCATGCGGGCTACATGACCTAGCCAACGCAGCCTTGCCTGCCGGAGGAGCTCACCGATGGGACTTTGCCCAGATCTTTCAAGGATTTGTGAGCTCCTCACACAATCCAGCCTGGTTAAACTCAGGATGGATCGTAGGCAGGCCAGCCTAAATGTTTCCAACCGGCGAAGATGCTCCATTAGGGGGGTCCACGTTTCGCAAGCGTAGAGAAGGGAGGGAATGACTCACACCCACTCACTCACAACCACTCACACCCACTCACTCACACCCACTCACACCCACTCACTCACTCACCCCTACTTACTCTCACTCACTCACTCACACCCACTCACTCACACCCACTCACACCCACTTACTCACTCACCCCCACTTACTCTCACTCACTCACTCACACCTACTCACTCACACCCACTCACACCCACTCACACCCACTCACTCACTCACCCCCACTTACTCTCACTCACACCCACTCACTCACACCCACTCACTCACACCCACTCACTCACCCTCACTCACACCCACTTAGTCACACTCACTCACTCACACCCACTCACTCACAGCAACTCACACCCACTCACCCACACTCACTCACACCCACTCACACCCACTCACTCACCCCCACTCACACCCAATTACTCACACTCACTCACTCACACCCGCTCACTCACTCACAGCAACTCACACCCACTACTTTGACAAACACGGGAGTGGTGTAGCCAGCACCACGCCTGTCTCCCTTTGTCTCCCCAATGTTGATGTTCACACATCACATCAGATAATTTACAGCACTTTGTTTATTCCACTGCTGGATGAAAGCCTGCCCACATCATATCAGTCATGGGATTTGTTTGGCTATACCTCACCACGCTGGGCAGTGCAGGTTGGTGAAGGTGGTAGTCAGGACAGCTTCAAATCTCACTCAACACCGATGTAACCTGGGTTCATAGCGCAGTGTACTAACCACTGCGCCACCGTTCCCTACGAACAAACAGCATCACACGCTCTCAAGAGACGATTCCCTCTGTGGTACATACAGACTGTTGGAGCAAAGACAAACTCCTCCGTACAGATGTTTTAAAGAAGCATGCTGTTACATCATGGGACCTGCTTTGCCTGCACCAAAATATGAGAAGAGGTTTTCCACTTTTTTCTGGCAACAAAACAGCTGTTAAGTTGTTTAAACACCAAACTGAAACCCTTTACACCGTTTTGAGAATAGGCTCAAAAGAAAGTTGTCTCTGGTGTGGACCAATCAGTTTCAAAGACAATGCATCAAATATTATCAGAGTACGTTTTTTGTTTGCATTCTGACCACAAGTATTGTGGTTAATGCAGACATGTTGCTGGTAAAAAAAGGTTTCAGTTTGGTGTTTAACATCTTAACACCTGTTTTGTTGCCAGAAAAAGGGAAAACCCTATTCTCAAGCATGCTGTGAGTGAGCACTTATTAAGGCTGGCACAACGCACGAGGAGTGCTACGGCGGACAGCACACTTTGCCGTCTTTGTCTCCCCGGTGTTGATGTTTACAAACTACACCAGGTATTCATTTAAGGCTGAGTCGACCTATGGGAGATCCGGAACCAGTTCAGATATTCACCACTGATGTTAGCTGTGGTCAGGAACCACACTCGAGTAACCAGGTTGATAGCGCAGTGCGCTCACCACTGCACCATCACTCCACATGTTGAGACACACACAATATCATATTGACATACGGGAGGTTCATGGCAGGTTCAGATATTCGCCACAGATGGCAGTCGTGACCGGGAACTGAACTTAGTTTGCCGGGTTTGTTGCACAGTGCGCCAAGCACGAACACCGCCGCTTATGGCTCGCAACCACTGCCGCGCTCGCGCACACGAACACACGCACACCCACGCACGCACACACCCACGCACGCCCGTCCGCCGTGAAGGAGCGTGTGGGTCCCCCGGTGTGCACGCGCGCGTGCCGTGCTCGCGAGCTGTGGCTCATTCTCCATGGATTCTGGCCTCTGTTGTGCAACAAGAATTGTGACAACACGACTCGCTTCTCCTTTTTGTTTCTCAGAAGTGAAGTGGCTCTTCCCTGCATGCATTGCCCGTATGCCCTCCCATCACTCTCGCCCATTAACACCATGGGGCCGACTGCCGATGATTCGTTTAGAAGATGTTTATCAGACGCATCGCACTTTCAAACGCCCGGACGGGTGTACGTTTACGCGCATGTAAATACTGCCCCTCCTCCCATTCCCCATTAATGAAATCTGAAATTTGAAACCGCGATTTCACGAGGCACGGCGAGAAATTTCACACGCGCGCCGTTGCCGTGGCGACATGAATGGCGAGCGGTGCTCTCGGGCTCTGCATCTCCGAGCCACACGCCGATGATTTCACGGCCTCGGTCACGTTTCATTGAACATTAATGGACACGGCAGCCCCCCCCCACGCCCCAACCTTCCAATCTACAAGGGGGGGCCGGTCGGGGGGGTGGGCATAGGGCGAAAAATCCCACAAAATAAAGAAGCCCTTGTCATAACAGGCGTGATGTATCATGGAGGCAGGAGGAGCGCCGAGCTCGTTTCGCGATGCGATAGCCGAGTTTGGCGTCAACAGGTTATCAGCCAGGAGCAGCAGGGCTGGCTGGACCATAACCGGAAGCAGATGCTCCCAGTGTCTCGACCGCAGACCCTGCCCGCTGGCTTGCACCACCTCCGTGGACCCGCGGGGATCTGCCCTCGTCCCTTGGCCGATTGGTGCCGGTGTCCCGCTATCGTGCCCTCCCGCTCTCCTCTGTGTCACCGACGTCAACCAGAAAATTTATTTGCGGTCTCCCGCCGCGGGATGATGCTGCAAAAAGCGTGCGGTTGGGCGGTAGCGTGGCGCGCGGCCCTCGCTCGCGGGCGACGGGGCGAGGAGCGGCGCTCCGCTTCGCTCGGGCCCGGTTGGGGCGCCGTCCACGTCGCGTGGCCCGGGGCCCCTTGGCTCAGAGACAAAGAGGAGCAGCTCCGGCCTCCGTAGCCTCCCGACATGGTGGGCCCCATCTGACCCGGCGGCGATGGCATCGTACGCTCGCCTAACCAGCCTTCGCTCCGCGTTGGTTGCGGCTCATGAACACAGGCCCCCGTGCCAATGTGGCCCACGGCTTTCTTCTTACAGCGCAAAATAATGATTCACGTGGTTGGGGAGAATATAAGTAACTCAATAAATCATCAGACAATATGCCTGATTGAGCCTGACTGCTGACGTGCTATGGAATGTTGAAACTGGTCCAGAGTGCGCTTGTGTTGAACCAATACTGCTCAAATGGTGCACTCCCCGATGGCCCTGGAGGGACATATTTGGGAAGGAGGTGAATTGTCTGCTTATTGATTTAGTTTCTTCTGATTGTGTATGCTATTTTCGATCTCCAGGAATTATCCAGGTCAAATATTTAAATCGGTAAAGTAAAAAATTAATAATAATGGGTACCTGGGTGAGGCCACGCCACAGCGTCATGGTCTGCAGTGTCCCGTGCTTTCAGTCCTCCACCCAGTCCAGGCAGAAGGCAAGAACTATCATCCTCCTTAATATGCGTCGCGGTTGGCACTTGTCCGCTGCAATGTGGAGGTCGTATCCAAGCAGAACCTGACGAACAACAAGACGTAGACAAATGAGGAATGCACATGGATGGACGCACTGCGACTCGCCCTCACGCGTGAATGCGGTGGTAGAAATGTTGCTGGTGAAACAACGCTAAGAGCAATATCCACAGGCAAAGGAGGTCCCTCTAATGCATTCATTAATAAATACGGTTCCTCCCATGCAGTAGATCTCGAGGCGCTAAAACATGGTGGGGGGGACATTTGAGAAAATGACAAAAGATTTAGTCCGTAAAGAAGTGATTTCAGACTACGTATAATTAGCAAAACCAATGTAGTATAGACAATACCCACAAACAACAGCGTGCATACTCCGACGGTGATTCTCAGGGTTGTGCTGCTCCGATGTGTTTTGTGGTTGTACCGCATGTTGTCTGGCACAATGTCCAACATTCTGGGAGCTTCTTCAGAAGCTGAATTGAGCTGCTCACATTCTCTGCCGGTTACAAAGCATCATTGCTGGCTGCTGCTGGTTTCCGATGCAGGCTGTCCGATGTTGTTGATTCACTTCACCTGGGAGGAAACCGAAGGACCCGAAGAAAGGATAACGGCACTTTAAAAGTCCACAATTGTGTTTGTTTATTTCTTCCAGGACTCATGGCCGTGGAGGAGGGTGGCGCAGCACCGTTGGGCCATGAGGTGTGGGCTTCTTGTGCCGTCCGAGGGCCCCAGCGCAAGGTCTCAGCGCAAGCACCGGCCGTCCTGCCACAGTGATGACCCAGCTACCAGCGCGTGCCTCATCGCCGACGCGGGGCGGCACCGGCGGGCGGCTCACGGGCGGCGACGATGAGCAATCGCTGCAGGCGCGACCTCGCATCGTACATCCACGAGCATGACGGCGGCGGCGACACGGACGAGGCGCAATGGCGCGCGGAGGTGCTGTGCCGACGCTGCTCGTCAACGGATGTACGGCGAGCGGAGCATGTGGAGCACGTGGAGCACGTGGGGCGCATGGAACATGCAGCAGCAAGAGACGCCAATGTCTGTCGGGAGGCGACGGCGCACACGCAGGTGGCAAGCGCCGAGTGGGAGAGGGAACGGTGCGACTGCTGCAGGGCCCAGGGGAGGGCCGCTGGCCACGGTGGAGACGCCATACGTGGCCCAACGTCCCCAGAGAAGCACCGGGCGCCGGAGCGAGTGAGGAGGAACAGCCGTGGGGAAGGGACACACGGTGGTCTCTGCAGGAATAAGCCGGGTGGCCCCAAGAGCAACCCTACCATCGGAATTGCCTACCCGCAACAGAAGGCCGTTCCACACAGGAGGGCCCCAGGGCCGCGGCCGCCCGTCAACGGGAGCTACCGCTTCCACGTGCCCCGCATCCCCGAGCGCGAAGCCGAGCTGCAGAAGGAGGACATTGGCCACCGGCAGCGCGGGGAGGCACCGCACTTCCATGCCCGGCCGCCCGTGGGAAAGTGCCCGCCGCTGCCCACGCGTACCGCTCAGCAGCAGCAGCAGCACGATGCAAGCCCGCGGGTCTTCCCGGACGGGCGGACGCAGGGCGGTGCCTTCCGCGAGGAGCTGGGTTCTGTCGGTCACGTCCCGCACTTCCGCCGCGGCACGACTGCCGCCACTCCCTGGGGGTTCGCGAGCGCCGGAGGGGAAGCGGCATCGTCTGACGAGAGCAACTTGCTCCCCGGCGTCGTCGACACCTCGCTCCTCGCACAGTCGCTGCAGGCCGTGTGCGGGCAGCAGCGGCCTCTCCCGCGTGAATCCCCCCCCGAGCCGCTCGCGCAGGGACCCTACTCGCTACAGCCGCCACCGCGCTTCTGCCACGGAGAGCACTCCGTGCACAGGCTACCCTACGGCGAGATGCACTCCGTGCCTTTCCAGTGCACCGCGCAGCTCCCCGTCAAACACTTTCCTCTGCCCCTATTACAGCAATCCACCCTGTACCACCATGGGCCAATAGCACCCTGGGTGGAGTGCACGCACCCATCTGCCCCGTTCAGCCCCATGGAGCCCTCGGATGACGACCCGTCTGGCCCTGCGCAGGCGGCGCCCTTCGGCTTCCAGGGTCCGTGCTTGCCGACGTTCGACGGCAGCGCCACCTCCGACTGCGGCTTCCTGATTCAGAAGCACGGCAGCCTGAAGCAAATGCCAACCAGCTTCTCCGCTGGCAATGCGGCCGAGCAAGTGGCCGGCGATGGCGTGAATGGCACGGACGCATTCCTTCTGCCTCCGTGGGAGCTGCAGGAGGCGCCGTCGCTGTGCGTGGAGGCCGACAAGGGACTACCGTTCCTGTGCGGGCAGGAGCCTCGCTTGGACCAGCTGACACATGGTACCTTTCCCAGCAACAGCAGCAGCATTAGTGGCAGCAGCGTGGGTCATCAGGAGCAGCACATGTCCCTGGGCCCGGTTCCCCTGGGCCTGGCCAAGCTGCCCTGGCAGCAGATCTACCACGCGCCCATCACGACAAACCAGAACCGGATTGAACTGTCGCGCCAGCTGAGCCACCAGCAGCACCTGGTGATGTCGGCATTGGGACCGCACGGCAAGGACTGCGCAGACAGGAAGCGCCCACCACTCCCTTTGGATGAGGTCTCGGCTTGGAGATGCGAGGCGGTTGAGGGCTACTCCGGGGCCCCGCAGGGCCCTGTGCCCGCCTTTCCTCCCCACGAGAGCCAGGAGCCGAGGATTCCGGGTGTTTTCTCTTTGCCGCAAGTTTTCTTCGGTGCTCACGTCGGCAGAGGGAAGGCGGCGCCGGTACCCGTTAATGCGGCGAGCGTGGCCGCTTCCCTGCAGATGTCGCCGTCCTGCACTGGTTCTGGAGGGCCCTGGTCGGGACGGGCGCGCGCAGGGCCCTGGGGCTGCGAGGGGGGCGTGCCACCGAGCGACGCGGGACTCGACTTGCCGGCGCCGGGTGAACGACAGTCTCGGCTGGACGCCGCGGGGCAACTCTTACAGGATTCACTGTGCAGGGTCATGGGAATGCACGTGGCTGCGCAAAACCAGCAGAGCTTCCTCAACTCCCTCAATGGTGCCAGCTTGGATGGTCTGGACGTGTTCTTGACGTGCCGGCAGTGCGACAAGAACTTCGTCGACGTGGCATCGCTGCTGCAGCACCGGCAGACGTGCAGCGTGCCGACCGGGCCGAGTGCCGCTCTGCTGGAAAGCGTGACCTCCTCGCTCGGCGGCGGCTCCTGTCGCTCGGCAACGCAGCGGCCCGTGTCAACGCAGCTTCCCGAGGGCGGAGGTGTGAGAAGCTTCGAGTGCGGCTCGAGGGCCTCCTCCTCCGTCTGCGCCGAGAATATCCCGGCAAAAGCCAACAAGGACGAGCTCTCGGTCAACCCGAGCCAGCTGGTCACAGCTCCGGGCCACCTCGCTCACGCGACGGATTTGGACATGGACGACGCGGCCCGGCTCGACAACCTGATCATCGAGACGCTCAACGGACTGGGCTACCACACGGACGATGGCGAACTGGACAGCAGCTTCATCGAGGCGTTCGCAGATGAAGATGCGCCCGTGCCACGTCGTGCCAGCGACGTCGCAGCGGCGGCCGCGTTGCCACAACCTCCGGAGAGCACAGCGGAGGTGGCCGCAATGGACAACGACGTCGGGAAGGGACGCGAGGAGACGTCGCCCACGGCGACCGCGGGGCGAGGCAGAGCCAGTCGACACCGGGGTAGGCGCGGGCGAGGCAAGGACATGCGGCAGCTGTACCACACCAGCCGGAGGAGCAAGAAGAAGCAGCGAAGGGGACGGTGGGCAGCCCTGCCGACCGGGAAGCGGAATGGCTATAACCTCACGATCACAACACCTGTGGCGTGCGTGCCCACAACACCTGTCTTCTTGAGACGAGACATCCTGGCACCATCACCAGACAGCGCGAGTAGCCCCCTCCGGCCACACCATACATCCTCACACGATGTTGGTGGTGCCACTGGTGGAGGTCTGGGAGATGGCGCTCTTGATGGGAACACGTGTGGAAAGGATGGACTCGGTGCTGACATGGTGGAGTCCCTCGGCTCACGCCCGGAGAAGCCTCTGCCCTCCGTGTACAAACCCATTGCTCACAGGAGCATTAAACATGTGGACGTGCTGAGCCGGAGGGGAGTGAGCGGCCGGCTAAACAAGGAGCTCATTCACAAAATCGTGCTGCAGAAAAACAACTTCTATAAAGTGAGAATGAAGCCATGGAGGTCGCCCCTCGACAAGTTGAAGCTCGTTTTAAACATCCCAAAGTCCGTGGAGAAAGATCAGCCACTCAGCGAGTACGACTACATATCTGATACAGACACGGATTATGATCCCATGGGAGCCAAGGGCATAAAGACCGACCTAAGAGAGGTTCCTTTGAAACAGCCCATCGCACCAAGTGAGAGGTTGAACATCGCCTCTAATACACAAACCACCACAAATTTCTCACTGGGGAAAAACAGACTCCAATCTGATACTGTGCAACAATCAGAATTTCCTGAGCACCAGAAAGAATCACACGCCTGGAAGGAGCAGCACAATGAAGACACAGAGCTGGGCATGGCCACTGAACATTGTAAGCATGACGGTGGCAGTTGTGTCAGTTCCGGCGAGGCGGCAGTGTCAAGGCAAGAGGAATCTCAGCCAGGGATGGATAGGGGGTCCCTTGGGGGCATATGCAGCCCAGGGCTACAGGGAGGGCCCCAGTTCCATGAGGGAGCTTCTCTACAGGCCCTCACCAGTCCCTGCTGGAGACTGGAGGATCATGAAAGGTGGAGCGATGCCGTGAGCTGTGAGTCAGGGAGCAGCAGATATGACCCGACACAGAACTGGGAACCCGGCGCTCAGCACTCGGACTCAACCAGGCCCCTGGAGCATCCGTTGCCGGCAGTCTCTCCTGGCGCCAGCCACTCACTGGCGAGTACTGCCCTCGAGGTATTTGACTTGGGTGGCAGCGCCAGCCCTCAGCTGCCCTTCCCGCCGGGTGGCCACCTGGGCAAGACAGCGGCTCACTTTGACGCAGAGGACATCCTGGAGGCACTGCAGCTCAGCGAGCTGGGCGAGCGGTCGCGGTGTGAACCGATCGAGGCCCGCGGAGTGGCACATGCCACTGACATCGGCCAGGATGGCAGCGCGGCCCACGTGGACACTCTGAGCACCACGGATGCCATGGAGAAGGAGTGGTCCTTCCTAGACGAGATGAGCAGTATTTTCTCGGGGAATTTTGACCTCAACCAAGAGCTGAACTCAAATCTAGCGCAGCCACTGCTGAGTCACGGTGGAAAACTGTCGCTGAATATAGAAAGTAATTTCGAAGAACAGACAGACATCAGCTCTACAGAATTCCACATGACAGACACGTTTCACACCCCGCCTTTAGTCCAGGGTAGCAAGATCAAGAACATAATGGACACCATTAAAAATATCACAGATGTGGAACATCTTAAGAACACAGCTTTGCACAATGACACTTGCATCTGCACTTCAGAGAGCAGCAGCAGCAGTAGCAACAGAAGCAGCCTCGGTGAAGGACAGCCAGCCGAGTGCAGGAGAGGAAAAGCACAGTCGCCCGAGTCTGTTGTAGCAGTGCCGAGTGATGCCAAGCTAGCCAAGACAAAGCCCATCAGCTTCCTGTCGCCAGTGCTGCACTGTGACTTCTGGACAGGCGACTTCCACCCATTCAGCCCTTGCTTCGATGAAGCGCCATCACCGTCCCCGGACTCCCGTGCGCTCACCGTGCTCGAGCGCTATCTGCCCTGCGACAACAGCACAAGCGAAAGTGGTGCTCTAACCATGTCCCCAGTGACCCGGAGCATTGCACCGGGGCTGATGATGAGGACGACGACAACAATGCCACTTGGAGCGAAGTTGCCGCAGGTTGAATTGGGGCAGCTTGGTTCGCAAGCTCCCGAGGACACGAGTTTCCTGCCATCAGCTCCACTAAGCGTCCTCGCTGCATTGTGTCACTCGGGTGAAGATGCTGCAGCAATGGTCGCCCCCTACGGCATGCTGAAACCGTCAGACTCTGAAAAACTAGAGCCTTCACATAATGGTAATGTTACTGTGTGCGAATACACGGGGTCTCTAACAGCTGAGCAGGAAGCAGGAAGAATTTCACTGGGACTGGTAAAGAACTTGGAATGCGATGAGGTCCACACACAGCCTGCAGTTACTTGTGATGAAGCTACATGTCTCTCTGAAAACGCCACACTGAACGGAGTCCCTGAACTCTGTGACGAAGGCCCTGAAGCTGCAGTAGCATGCATCAAGGAGAAGGCCATGGTAGTTTCAAGTTCAGTGCAGGGTGACCCACCCATCTGTTCAGAGTTGGAACCCAGGGACTCACCTTACTTCCCTACAGATGGAGCACCTGGAGTTGGAATACATTCGCCCAAGTGCCAGATGCCCATGAATCCTACCGTGGGCCTTCACGACGTTCTCTACTCCCCTATTTCCCCTGACAGCTTCATCTTCGGTGACGCGGCGAGTTGTGATGGTGGCTCTGAAACTGACATCGTGAGCGGTGCCGAGTGCGGTGGATTTGCAGGTGGAGCCTCTGCCAGGGAGGACATGAAACCAGTTTGCAGAAGCCTTGTGCAAATTAATGAAGATCTCCACGTGAAATCTCTCCTGGACTCTTCTACACTTGAGCACAGCCCAAAAGCAGATCCGGAAATAGAGCTCATGGACAGCATAGTTAAATCTGTTGAATCAAGTTATGCAATAACAAAAGAGAATGTTGAAGCAGTTGGTGAGTGCATCGAGTCCGCAAAACCTCCAGAAATGAAAAGACCAAAGGCCACATGTGAAGGTTTACTCTTTGCAAGCGAGCACATCTCTTTGGGTCATAAGAGCAGCAGTTTCTCAGCCACAACAGAGAGTGTCATGACTTCTTCTCGTGCTTGTCCACACTCCTCTAGTGGTGACCCCTGCCCTGACGAGCCTCAGCAGCAGCAGCCACAAGCAGCTGCGGGAAACAGATGTCATCTCACCAATGCTACCGAGTCGCCTCGTAGAAGGAGAAATTCATGCCCCAGTGAAGGAGCGATGGGTCAGCAGCTGCGCTTCGCAAAAAAAAATGGAGAATGTATCACCTCTCAGTCTGATGCCGTCCCACTGAATATTCTGCACTCATCTAAAATTGAAAGCAAAACTGAACGGGCATTGGAAACCAAGGCAATGAACCCTTCAGGTGAAACTTGCTTGGGGGAGCGTGGGAACCCAGAGGCCGTTTATCTTCATGCCGAACCCCATCGTGGCCTCCCTACCAAATCTGCCGAGCTCCTGGTCACTGTCGTGGCCCACCATGAACAAGAACTCAATCGCACCGCTCAGCACTGGGGCCTGGGTGCCACGCGGCTCCAGGTGGATGAGGATAACAGCGCACATCCGGTGGCCTTCACAACAAGCCGAGGATCACAACCAGCGCAGCTTGTTGACCGGTGTGAGCCAATAGGCGAGCAGGATGCCCCTTCGTGTTTGGGCTCCTCCGTGCTGGAGTTCACTGCTACAGGAGGAGGACGCGGAGGTCACGAAGGAGGCAGAGATCACGGTGGAGCCATCGTCAGCGGGGGCCATGAGCTCCCTCGTTTAAACACGGAGCACACAGGTCCCGACCTTGATCAGCCAGTCGCAGGTTCAGCCACCAAGAGAGAAAACCACTCTCTCGATTACGAAGATGCAGAGACAGTGCCATTGTTGGCGCTGAGTGGCACATTTGGGAAGTCACCTGCAGATGTGGAGGTGAGAGCCCTGAGCAGTGGTGAACCTGAAGCTCTGGAGGAAGAAGAAGCACCACCACTCAAGAAGGGCCCTCACTCCAGCCCTCCTGATCCAGGGTCCAAGATAATGAGCCACCCTTGTCCACATTCGGTAACCCAGGCCCCCAGTTCCCCAAGCATTGAGGTCATCACGGGATGGGGTCCAGAGGAGGCCCCCTCATTGTGCAATGTGTGCCAGGCTTCCTTCAGGTCCCGGGTGGGATTAGTGCGGCACAAGGCCATCAGACACAACGCACAAGTGCAGCTTGATGACATCTCGCACGTGAAGGAGGATGCAGTTGAGGGGGCAGAACCGGTGGTGGCAGAATCAGCGGGGGCAGCACAGGAGGAAATATCGCATCCTAACCTTTCCATGCTCACACACAACTCCGACCTGCGCTGGCCACACAAGCAACCTGTGGCAGACATTGACGGCTGCTCACGTGCCCATATAGCACAACTAGACTCGACCATAACGACCACCAACATCTCGCAGGTGTGCAATGCAGACATGGCCACGACTGTGAACAGTTCCCGACCAGCGCAACCCGAACTATCGCCACCGCAATGTGGTTCTCTCAGCCCGTGCACACCAGTGGTGGAGAACACAGCGCAGGCTTTTGTCGAGAGTTTGTTCAATGAACTGGACCAAATTCCTGCAGCTGCGACACATGAGAGCTCAGGTACTGAGATGGACGGTGCAGACAACAGCCCTAAAAGAGCTGGTGGTGTTGGTGAATCCGTGATGCACACGCACCGGCTGCCGTCGCTGCTTGCGGGAGACGCAATAAGAGATCTACATGCACAAGTGGATGCGAGTGCCGGATTAGTGAAGATGTGGGAACCCCGTGCACAACCGAGAGTGACAGAGGAGGATGCAGATGTGGGTGGACAGAGAACACCGGAGCCCCGAAGCCCCTTCCTCATCGCCACTGCTCCAAGGGTGATGCCTGGCCCCTACGACCAGAATAAAAGTGTGGAGGATGAGGAGGACAAGGAGGAGGAGGAGAACGAAGACAGAGAACGACAGGACATGGCATCACATGGCAGCAGCAGGGAGGAGCCGATGGTGCTGCAGGATCACGGAGCGCGCATCTTTGAGGCCGACCTTTACCAGAGCCCCTGCAGCCTGCAGGCTTCGCTACCCCTACGAGACACGTATCCTGGTAGCCCCAGCGTGGCCATGTTTAGCGGGATTCTGGAGGAGAGGGACGAGAATGGCAGCTGCAATGGTAACAGACATCCCCAATGCATTCCAGAGGTGGCGCCCATGGAGATGATGGGCCAGTGCGAGTTGAACAAAAGCCCGATGCTGGACCTACCCGAGGACCCCTTCATCGAAGCCATCGAGCGGCACCTGAGCACGGTGCGGGCGCACGCGGATGCCCCCCGCGACGTCCCAATGCGCGGCACCGCCGAGCCGAGCGCCGAGGAACCGCACATCTGTGACCTCTCCTCGGCCACAGCAGCCCACGGCGGCCGATGCTCACCGGTGCTGGACGAACAGCTCCTGCCATCCTTCGTGGAGGAACGTCGCCTCTTCTCGCCGTCTCCATCCGACGCGTCCGAGGCTCTGGTGGACGCGCACCTCCTGGCAGAGCCACTGCCACCGGGGTTTCTCGAGGGGGTCCTCCGGGAACTCGCCGACGAAATCAAAACGTGTTCCCGGGGCCGGCACGAGCCGACCGTGAGGAACCGCGACAAGCAGTACAAGTGTCGCGCATGTTTCCAGTGGTTCCTCACGCTGGGCGAGCTGGACTTCCACAAACTGTCACACATCCCGGCGCCGCCCCCCACTTGCTACATGTGCGTGCAGCGCAAGTTCAGCTCCCGCGAGCAGCTGCGCGAGCACCTGCGCGAGAAGCACTGCAAGCAAAGTCAGCAGCGCACGTGGAGCTGCGGAATGTGCCTCAAGGAGCTGTCGGACATGTGGATGTACAACGAGCACCTGCGCGAGCACGCGGCACAGTTCTCCAAGAAGGGCCAGGTGCACAAGATGGCGCTCATGATGGCCGCGTGCAACGACGAGTACGGCGCCCGCGACTCCGACAACGACGAGGAACGGGGTCCGAAGCCGCAGGCGCCGCCGCTGCCCGCGGGGGCCCTTCCCGAGCCGGTGGCCGGAACCGGCGTGGACGCGACATCCGTCTCTCCTGGCCAGGGCCCCAGTGGGGCACGAGAGGGACCGGCAACGAAGGTCGCGACTGCGGGACCCGAACAGGAACCCGAACAGGGACCCAAACAGGGACCCGAACAGGGACCCGCGTGCGAGCTGGCGGCCGCGCGCATCCCCGCCGGGGGGGTCCACCCCGACTGCAAGGACCCTTCGCGCGACTGCCACCACTGCGGCAAGCAGTTCCCCAAGCCCTTCAAGCTGCAGAGGCACCTGGTGGTGCACAGCCTGCAGCGTGCGCACGTGTGCCAGCTGTGTCCCGTCGTCTTCCTCGACGCGTCGGACCTGCGGGCGCACCTGGGCGCGGCTCACGGCGTGGACGAGGAGGAGGCCGAGGTGGTGCGCCACGTCACCATCTACGACTGCGAACAGTGTGCCGACGTCATGCACGTCATCAAGAAGTCCTTCATCTGCAGCGCGTGCAACTACACCTTCTCAAAAAAGGAGCAGTTCGACCGACACATGGACAAGCACCTGACGGCTGGGGGAGCCGTCAGGGCCTTCCGGAGGGCCGTGAGGCCACGGGAGTTGCCCCGTGCCAACACCAGCTCACGTGCACGGACCATGGATTGCGGCCCACGACCGAAGAGGTGCAAACTGGGGGTGGACGAGGGCGAGACACTCGAGATGTTTGCAGAGCGCAGGCGAATGATGTTCGGCGAGGAGCCTGGTGAAATGGACGGAGATGCTAAGGAGAACCCCATGCACTCGGAGACGATAGGGGCAGCCAATGTCTTCACGATGTGTGTGGCGAGGTCACATGGCTTCCAAGCAAGAATCTTCCCTTCTGAAGCACCTGCTGATGATGATGATGATGATGGAGATGATGATGGAGATGATGATGGAGATGATGATAGAGATGATGATGGCGGTGGTGATGATGATG
Organism: Lampetra fluviatilis; assembly: GCF_964198595.1. Taxonomy (NCBI): domain Eukaryota; kingdom Metazoa; phylum Chordata; class Hyperoartia; order Petromyzontiformes; family Petromyzontidae; genus Lampetra; species Lampetra fluviatilis. The sequence goes on from NC_136316.1 coordinate 754,188, forward strand.
ATGATGCTGATGATGAAGTTCTGCAAGGAAACAGCTACTTCACCGTTCCTCATTCCCCGCCTGCACCCCTCACCGAGGGCAATGTGTATGTGGATGAGGTTGCCGTGTCCCGAGAAAGGGTGCTGCTCCGAGGGGTCTCAATCCCCGCGGGGGGGACCAACTACAGCACCAGCAGAGGGGGCACCAATAACAGCAATAACACGAGGGACACCATCCACAGCAATTGCACAGAGGGAAATCATATCAGCAGGACAGGGGGCACAATCAGCAGCACAGGGGGCACAATCAGTTGCAGCAACAGCACGGCTAACGCCAATAATGGCACAAGCGCGGGAGACGTGAGCCACAGCACCGGCACGGGGGATGCCAATTGCAGCAGTAACAGCGGCACAGAGAGCACGAGAAATAATTGCAGCATAGGGGGTATTAACAGCACCAGCAGTAACAGCAATAGCAGCACGATCACCAGCAGCAGTAGCAGCACAGATATCACCAATAACTGGACTAGCATGGGGGGCCCTAATAACACCAGTGCCAGCATGGGGGCCAGCAATAACAGCACTAGCATGGGGGCCACCAATCACAGCACTGGTACCGGGGGCAATGATAGCAGCAGCAGCACGAGGAACACAAGACACAGCGCCAGCAGCAGCAGCAGCAGCACCGATACAGGGGGTGGCACCAACAACAGCTGCAGCATGGGGAGTGCCGACAGCTACAGCACCAGCACATCAGGCACCAGCTACAGCGACAACACGGGGGACACGAAAAGAAGAAACACAGCGGACACCAACATTAGCATCAGCGGAGGGAATACAGATAGCAACAGCATGGGGGACGCGAGCAATGACAGTGGCAGCAGCACATGGGGCACAGGAACCAGCGGTAGCACCAGTACAGGGTCCATCAAGAATAGCATCAGGAACAGCAGCATGGGCATTACCGATAACAGCAGCGACACAAGGGGCATCGGAAACAGCAGCTCCAGAATAGAGGGTTCCAGTGTACGGGGTACCAGGGCAGAGGGTAACGGTGCAGAGGGTACCAGCATGGGGGTCACCAGCGATACCAACATTTCAGAAAGCATCAGCGATAGCAGCAGCATCACACCGGGCATCTCGGGCACGAGCGCGGAAGAGTCTCCCGCAGGGGACGGCACCGCAGGGGTCGCCGTCATGGGGCACACCAGCAGCACCAGCAACAGCAGCAGAAGCAGCAGCAGAACAGGGGGCAACATCACGGAGGGCACCAACACGCGGGGCACCGGCACAGGGGACACTTCACCAGGGGGCACCGGCCAGGGAGGCTCCTATACTCTGACAGAGGGCACCAGCGATAGCAGCAGCGCTGGGTGTACTTTCATGAAGAACATCAGTAACAGCCACGGTACGGGTGGTATTAGCAAGGGAGGTAATAACACGTGGGCCGCCGCCTGCAGCACCACCAGCAGCTACAACCGGAAGAGCTCACCTGATAAGCCCCAGAGAGGCCCCAAGCGGCTCTGTGACAGCGCTGGTCCCACCGGCGGTTGCAGGGAGGCACCCGGCAAGCGCCTCAAGGTGGCGGCAAGGGCCCCCAAGCCCGGCCACCCCAACCAGACCGTACCCCGTCATGGACACCACCTGGGTCTCGCCTGCGGTGGTGGGGGAGGAAATGTCGGTGGAGTCGGCGGTGGAACTGGCGGCAGAGGTGCTGGCGTTGGAAACGTCACCGTAAGCGGCAGTGGAAATGGTGGTACTGGTGGCGGGATTGGTGGAACTGGTGGGGGAAATGTTGGTGGTGGAGTTTCTAGTGAAAAAGTTAACAGTGCCGGAGGTGGAAACATCAGTGGAAAGATTTACGGAGCTAGTGTTGGAAGTGGTGATGGAGTGTCCGGTGGAAAGCTCAATGGTGCTAGTGGCGGAAACGTCAGTGGAACTTTTAGTGGAACGTCCGCTGGCAATGTCAACGGTACGAGCTCGTCTGCTGGCGCAAGCGGCGACCTTGAAGACTCCAGGTCGAGCGTCGGCACCCTCTACACGGCCTTCTTCTCGAGCCACTCCTCCTCGCGCGAAGTGCCGGGGCCCCACAGGAGGCCGCTGCTCGATTCCCTCTGCGGCGGGAGTCGCACGGGGGGCCCTCACACCCCGAGGCCACGGCCGGCGCTGCCCGCCAGCTGCAAGTCGGCCCAGTCGCAGCGGGATCTCCTCAACCAGATGTTCGGCCACCGCCTCACGACCTTCAAGATCCCGCTGAGAAAGGAGTGCAAGGAGCAGCTATCGGAATAACCAGGAGGCTTATCAACTATCGCCACGCAGTGTGGCCCTCTCCTGATATTGTGCAGCCATCACCATCAGCAGTTATCTGTCCACTGCTGGATGAAGGCCTCCCCATGCCATCGCAGTCCAACGCTGCTTCTATGCATCTCACTTATACTCGGGTGATCAAGTACCATGAATTACCAGACCAAAGAAGCCTTTACATTTCTTCTGTCCTGCTGTACCTCTCCAAGATGTGGCAGATTGTATTTTATACAGACGCGTTTGTTGAATTTCCTCTGCCGAGGTGGGCGAGGTGGTGACACTGAAGTCAGTGGCCTAGCTACTGAGTGCGCAGGCAGTGCAACTGCACCGGGGGATTCCCACGGGCCAGAGGGGAGGGCCCGGGCACCAGGAGGGTGACGCTGACAAGGGGGAGGGCCCATTTAATTCCTTGCAACAGCGCCCATGTCAACCACGCCGTGCCACTGGTGTCAGTATTCTGTGTTATCTCCTGTATTTAAATGTTTACAGCTGTAGCGCTGAGCAATCGCTCTCGGACACAACCACGATTTGACGGAAACCGCAACCCAAACACCACGAGCAACTCTTATCCCACCCATCCCAGCCGGCACAATGCTGCATCATTGATTAATATTGATTCTGAAGCTCGCAGCGCACGCGTCGAACTGCGGTGGCGCAGTGGTTAGCGCGCTGCACTATAAGCTCGGCCGCTTGAGTTCAATTCCCAGCGCATGGCTAACATGAGTGCTCACATCTAAATTGGTCCTGCGTCCCCTCCCCCAACCTTCACCAACCTGGACTGAGCCAGCGCGGTGAGGTATGGTCAGACAACACCCCCACGACCGAAATGGCATGGGGAGGCCTTCATCTAGCAGTGGATTGACTATAGGGGGCTGAACATTCTTATTTTACATGTAATGGGCTGACGTTACCCATCGCAGCAGCCACGAGTGGACGTTTAATTCACCAGGCTGTGTTACGGGCTGTCACACACGAGTTTGTGTAGCTTCATCATTGACAAACCAACAAAACAAACCCCTGAAAAGTCACTGTCAGAAGTGCTGCATTGACGTCACTCAACTCCCATGGACATGCGAGCGTTTTACGTCGACATAAGTGCGACGATAAGCGCGATAATTTATATCGTGGCAAATGCCACGTGGCGGCTCTGTCGGCTCTTAGCTACCACCCACAAAGGCAGGCTCATATCGACGGCACGGATGCTAAACATCGGCACCCGTGCCGATCTCGCAAGATTTGAGGTGCTAAGAACCACACATATATAGAAGCCTATATATAGATGTGCAGAATAACACTATATACAGGGTATATATACATAGCACTATGAGTGCAGTATAGACTGCGCATCTGTAGCTTCTACTACATGTGCAGTATGCTGTATGACTATGTAATGGTGTAATACAGTACTATTAGTGCAATAGATGTGTAGTATAAATAGTCTATATACTGTACATACTATAAAAAGTGTGCAGAGAAGGCTATTCACTGATAGGTAAACAAACAATTTAATATCTACATTAATATATGTGCTTTTGTGTATATGTGCCTTCATAGGTGCTCGCTAACAGCACTTGCCCCAACAGTCTGTTAAGGCTATACGGGGGATCTTTGTCCTTGCCGAGTGCAACCTTGGACACATTATGAAGTTAAGACACGGCGATTATGCGGCCGTGGTTCTGTGATCTTTCTTTTTACGCGAATACGGGACGAGCGTGGCCAGCGAAGGGGCAGGAGCCAATGGGAAGTGAGATGAGTGGAGGCCGCGCTTCACCGCGCGTGGAATTCGCGTCGGAGAAAATATTGGATCAGGTGAAGTCGACACAAACACCCACACGTGAAATTCTAGCTGCGCCTCTTGGAGACGGAAACGTAATTTGACGCCTTGTATCGATATAACCAAGTCACGTGGCAAGTTAAGTCGACATCGCTCGTGTCGCATACATAAGCCGTTGTTAATCCTGCCCTCAGTGGGGTCACTGCATCACTGCTGCTGTGACTTCACAGTCCTTTCTCTCGGTAAGAAAGCTTCACACTCGCGTGGGATGGCCCGGGACACTCAGCCCAAACGTGCAGCTACAAGAGAAGAGGTGTTCATTGTTTTATTTGGGTCCCGTATTCCTCTAAGAATGCGAGACCTGGGAGTGAGGGGAGAGACGGGGGGCGGGAGTGACGGGTGGGTTTGCTGCGAAGTCTGGGCCCAGGTCTCCCCTGTGCCGTGTGGCCCTGGGTGGGGGATCAGAGCAGACCTCCATGCCACCACCGCCAGCCCGTGTGCAGCCAAGACAACTTCGATTTGAATACTGTGACAGGTGCACGGGTGGGGGCCGTGCGGCGGTTGTGCGAACGGCTCGCTGGCCCCAGGGTCAAGCCCTTTACTCTGATCCAGCCCTGACGACGCTAACCCCGACAGTATTTCTGAGCCTAACCCTCGCCTTGCCCCTAGCCCTGAGCCTAGCCCTAGACCTAACTTTACCCTCGGAGACCTGAGTCTAACCCTGAGTCTAACCTTACCCCTAACCCTGAGTCTAACCCTGAGTCTAACCTTACCCCTAATCCTGAGCCTAGAAGCAACGTTATCGGTTGCCCTGAGCCTAACTCTGAAGATAACCCTCACACTAATCCTGAGCCTAGCTCTGAGCCTTACCTTACCCCTAACCACGATCTTCACCCTAACCCCGCTATACACCCTACAGGTGACCCCTAAGCTTTGCTCTCACATGAAGCCTTCAACACACGCGTAATTTCTTACCCAAACCCTGATCCCGAGTCTAACTCGAACCCTAAAAGCTTGCTGCCGCCATGTGCAAGCGCTGCATCTCATCGTTCGTCATTGTCTGTGTTGATGTTTTAGTGTTGTGTGGTGGGGGACAGAGGGAGGGGGTCATACCTGCCCCCCCAGGTTCGTTCCCCAGAGTTTAATGTCTGACTAAATATGTTACGGGTCACTGGTAGATTCGACTAGGTGCCACGTGACGAGTAGCCACAGCCATAGCGAGAGGAGGTATACTGGATGTGGTGTGCCAGATGCAGAACTATGGTGTTACCCTCCACTCCTCCTCCTCCTCGATCACCACCACAATACTTGCTGTATACCTGCACGCCTCTCGTCAGTACACAAGTACACGTACACAAGTACAAGCACATGTGTGCTTCCACACACGCACGTACACGTGTGTATAAACAAGGTGCTTGCATTGAGGGGGGTTGGTGGGCCACGTGAGGACGGGAGTCCTTGACTGGCCCGCGACCGCCCTCCTTCCACTCGCAGTGGACCAAACCCCATGGTGCTATCAACTGACACAGGTGTGTTACCTGCAGCGTAGGCGAGAGTGATGTCCGATATGAACACGAGGCTCCACGCGGCGAGGGCCGAGATGGAATCGTGCTCACGGGGACCTGGGACTCCACAGAGATGTTACAATGACAATTATTATTTTAAAAATAAATGAATTATAATTATTATTGATATATTAATGACGAAGGTGATGATGATGATGATGAAATAAATACTCATCGCAGAGATGGTGCCGGCTGCTGCCTGTGTCCTGTTTTACTGCTGTGCGCAGCAAGAGAGATGGAGGCCGGTCGTGTTGGGGTTAGGGCTGTAGGTAGTAAGTGTTGTTTATAATGTTGGGGCTGGAGGAAGCTTTAGTGTTTAGGATAGACGAAGGACTAGGGCTAGGGGGAGTGTATGGGATAGAAGTAGCATGGGTGTTTGGGGTAAGGGGGTGGTGTTGGGGATAGTCAGCTAGTGATAGTTATATTCTCGCACACAGAAAAAGTGTGCTCAAGAGCTAAATGGCAATGTTGAGGACTGCTAGCCACGAGAGGGCTGCGGGAGAGAGAGAGTTCATGTCGCGTTGCTGTTCCTCCTCAATGTAAGGAGCGCAGGCTATAGTAGTTTGCTGCGTGATCTCTAAGCTCGGGTTGCATGCCCACCATCACACTCCTGTGGCTTGTGTCTTTAAGTTTCCATTCATGAAGATGTGCTTATCGGCCTGTTGATGTTCTGATGCAGCTGATCGTTACACCAACGTCTTCAAAAGAATGTCAAAGCCATGGGGTGCGATGTGTGTGTCTCGAATGAGGTGTTTCTTTTGGACGTCTGCGTTGTTCCACTCTGCCCGCCAGTGTTCTTCCAGATCTGGGTGAGATGTTCGGATGGTGAGAGGGTGAGAGGGCGATTCAAGGGGGATCGGGACTTGAGTTGGCGGCGAGGAGCATTGTTAAGGTCTTGCTTGATATTTAAGTGGTTGTCGTTGGCAATAGAACGTGTAAACTACCTTGCAGTTTGCACGGCTTTGCGGGTATTTGGTGGCAAAATGTTCGATAATGGTAGTTTAAGGGGTGTATATATAGGTGGTGCTATTGCTAAGGGAAGAGGCAGTGTTTGTGTTAGTTATAGAGGTGTGTTAGTAGTTCCGGGGTAAAGATGGGGTAGAGTAACAGCGTACTCGCACAGAGGCATGGTGCCCTTGCTCTGCAGGTGATAGGCAGGGGGAGCTCTCACACAGGTGAGAAAGTGGTTGTTACTCTTAGGTTTTTTCCGGTAAAGTCACCTAAGAGTATGAATCCTTGCAGTCACGAAAGCTTCAAATCTAAAGTGGTTGTTGATGATTTTGGTGATTATCACGATGGTATTAGGGAGGATGGTGAGGATGATTTTTGTCGTGATAAAATTAGTGATGATGATGTTGATGGTATTAGGTGATGATATCGATGAAAAATATGCTATTTATTCAGATGATTATATTCGTGAGGATGGTGCCGAGAATATACGTGATAATTATGATGAATACTCCTGATTATGGCGATGGTATGAGTATATTTGTTGATGGCGATGAGTGATGTAGATGAGATGATCTCAAACTGCGGTCTGCGGACCACGCTCCATTCAGGCGGTCCGCGGAAAGGTTTCATAACTAGGGAAAGGAAGTGGCAGCGTGTTTATGATCATATATAGTGCAGCCTTTCACATACTGATAGAGGATGGTTTAGTTATACCCTGACAACTTTTGACACGTATGGTGTTGGAATCAATACAACTAATGTTCGATTTTACGTTTAGCTTGATTACACGTTTTCTCGTCGCACAACTGATTCTGAGCTCATGACGACTCGGTTTGTCCACCACTGGTCACATGGAAAGCATTGTACCAGAATGCAGTGCGTTTTCTAAAAATGCAGTGAGTGCAGTGGGCTCGTATCAGTCGTTAAACATCCAGAAATGGATGTGGCTGAAATGGGATCTTTTCAAACGACAACAACTAATATAGCCAGTGATGACACAGTGAAAAGTCGCGACTCAAGAAAGCGGACATCCACATGCGGAGGACTTGGAGTGCAGGTGCGTGGTGCTGTTGTTGTTGTTGTTTCGTGGTCAGCGCTACGCTGCCCTACGAACCCGGCGACCCGATTTCGATTCCCGTTCACGGCCAACTCCAGTGACGATTATCTGAACCGGTCCTGGTCCTCCCCTAGGTCGACTCGGCCTCAAATGAGTGCCCGGTGCGGTGTGTAAACATCGCCACCGGGGAGACAAAGGCGGCCGAGCGTGGTGCTGGCCACCCACCCCCTCGTGTGCCGTGCCGGCCTTCATAGGTGCTCGCTAACAACACTTGCCCCCTCCAGCCCGTTAAGGCTACACGGGGGATCTTTGTCTTTGGTAAGCAGCACGAGTGGCCGTACCGGGAATGGGCGCGAAATGACCTCCCCAAAACCCAGACATAAAATACGACTCGAGCTGTGTGAACGCAACATGAAATGTAAAAGGTCATGGAAAGTTCATATCACGCCAGCCTTCGAATCGCACAAACAGGGAAGCCACCACACACGATTGACGAACAACCTCCTCTGGCTTGCAAGTAAATAACTTGTCTACAATGCGGGTAAAGAAGCAGAGGAGGCTCGTGAAGGACGCTGCTGCTGCTGCTGGGCATTGGAGGCAGTCGCCCTTCGGCAACAACAGAGGGCAGGGGAGCTACGCTCACAACAACGAGCCGAGCGCCGGGCGGATAAAACGCAGCGAGTTGGCACACGGTGGGTGCATCTGGGAGTCATCTCGGTCAGTCAACCCATGGCACCTGAGCCTGTCCCGTGGCCTCCTGCCAGCGGGCCTGAGAATACTTCACGTGGCCTCAAAGTGCACCTAGCCTGGCACAATCGTCGTTGTGACATCACCGCCAATTAATGGAAAAAGGCGGTTGTTGTTGTTGAAAGTGATGGCGTTGGTGATGTCGGTGAGACTGATTTTGATGGTATTAGTGATGTTGCTGAGGGTGATGTTGATGGTATTAGTGATGTTGCTGAGGGTGATGATGTTTGGTGATGGTGACTGTGATGGTGGACATCACCAAACTCACCCTCACCTTTCCCTCACCTGTGGGTTCCACCAAAATCCGCAACGCGCATGCGCAGCTTCTGTTCACACTTGGTAGTGCTGATAAGCGCCTCTGCGGACACCAACGGTGATGGAAAGCGGCTATACAATTGCCAGTCTGGATACGCGGCCGATTGCCCCGCCCCCTCCGCTGGTATGGGCGGGGCTCGGGAGAGGAAGGCGAGGCCCAAACACCGAGCTGCTCCAATAGGAGGCGTCGAGCTGCCAAGCGGGGGGAGGGGTCGTGGGGGTTGTAGCTGCGCCAATCGGGTTGGGTGAGCACGGCGGTGGGCGTGGCAATCGTGGGGACTCGTAGCCAATCGGCGGCGTTAGGCGAGAGGAGAGGCGTGGTGGGGGGCGTGGCCCGGTCCAGGGGGAGAGGGGGGTGTTGGGGGGTGATGCGGGGGGGGGGAGCGGCTGTCAGTGGGAGCGGAGCGGGCAACGCGGACCCCGGCTTCACGCCGCGCTCTCGCTCGCAACATTCGCGGGGGGCCACCGTGCTGCTGTGCTGGGGGGCACGGGACCTGGGTGACATTGTTTGGAGCGGCGGCCGGGGTGGTGGGGGGGGCGCCTTGCCTGTGGTGGTGGGAGGAGGGAGTGGGGGGGCGCGAAGCGGGGGGCAGGAGACCCGAGACCCCCTCAGTCGGGGTCTGGGGGGTGTTGTCAGAGTTGAGTTCCCGGCGACGCGAAAGCGCAGGTCGCGGGGGGGGGCGGGGGGCTCTCCTCTTCTCCGCGCCTCGCTCCGCCCCCCGCGCACGTGCGGCGCGGCGGGGACAAGTCGGCGGCGGCAGCAGCAGCAGTGGCAGCATCAGCGGCATCAGCGGTGTCGCGGACATCATCATCATCATCGTGACCATCACCATTGCTAACCCCATCACTCTCAGCATCACCTCCCCCGTCGCAAACAACATCACTATCGCGACAACTATCACCACCATCATCATCACCGTTGACACGCGCAACAACAACAACATCACCACCACACTCATCGCCCCCATCGCCCCCATCATCACCATCATTGACGCACGCACCACCATCATCATCGCCATCGCCCGCGGCGCCGGCGGCTTGGCGATGTCCCGGCGCAAGCAGCGCAACCCGCGCCAGATCAAGCGCAGTCGACCCGGAGCCCTGGCGGGTGAGTGACAGAGTGAGCGAGTGAGTGACAGAGTGAGCGAGTGAGCGAGTGAGTGAGTGACAGAATGAGCGAGTGACAGAGTGAGCGAGTGAGTGACAGAGTGAGCGAGTGAGTGAGTGACAGAATGAGCGAGTGAGTGAGTGACAGAATGAGCGAGTGACAGAGCGAGTGAGTGACAGTGAGTGAGTGAGCGGGTGAGTGACAGAGTGAGTGAGTGACAAAGTGAGTGACAGAGTGAGCGAGTGAGTGAGTGACAGAGTGAGTGACAGAGTGAGCGAGTGAGTGACAGAGTGAGTGAGTAACGCGGCACACAGGTGAGTGAGCGGTGCTGGCAAGCGAGTGACGCGGTGAGTGATGTGATGTTGTGAGTAGGTTACTCACTTGGGGAGTGAGATCATTGGTGAGTGAGTGGCAAGTGTGTTCGTGACTTGGTGAGCTCTCGTCGTGAGTAACTTTCCTAGTGAGTGATGAGGTTTTCTTGACGTGGTAAATGAGTGTGTTGACGAGTGAGTGCTGGTGAGCGAGTGGCTGGGAAGATGACTTGGTGAGTGAGTGAGATAATTGGTGAGTGACGTGGTGAGTGAGTGTTTGTGAGCGAGTGACTTGGTGAGTGAGTGAATGTGGTTGGTGGTTGAGTTTGGGAGTGAGTGCCACTGTGAGTGTGGTTGGTGAACGGGTGTCTAGCACACGGGTGGATGTTTCACAGAGTTGGTGACGACATGGTGAGTGTGCCAGCGAATGGACGGGGGTCGTCAGTGTGTGAATGAATGAAGAGCGAGCCGGCGAGTGGTTGATTTGGCGGTCTCTCCGCGAGTTACTGAGAGGGTGAGTGAATGAGTCGATGAGTTTGTGAGTGAGAGGGTGAGTGAATGAGTCGATGAGTTTGTGAGTGACAGGGTGAGTGAGTGAATGAGTCAATGAACTTGTGAGTGAGAGGGTAAGTGAGCGAAAGAGTCAATGAACTTGTGAGTGACAGGGTGAGTGAGTGAATGAGTCGATGAGTTTGTGAGTGACAGGGTGAGTGAGTGAATGAGTCTATGAGCTTGTGAGTGACAGTGAGTGAGTGAATTGGTCGATGAGCTTGTGAGTGACAGGTTGAGTGAGTGAATGAGTCGATGAGTTTGTGAGTAAGAGGGTAAGTGAGCGAATGAATCAATTCACTTGTGAGTGAGAGGGTGAGTGAGTGAGTCCATGAACTTGTGAGTGAGCGGGTGAGTGAGTGTATGAGTCTATGAGCTTGTGAGTGACAGGGTGAGTGAGTGAATGAGTCTATGAGCTTGTGACAGGGTGAGTGAGTGAGTGAATTGGTCGATGAGCTTGTGAGTGACAGGGTGAGTGAGTGAATGCCCTGGTGCGAGAGTTCGGCAACCAAAATAAATAGAGGAGACATTTTTTCGTTCGAGCCGCGGTGCCATGTGGACACGAGACGGCGGTCCTTCATAATTCACACGTCGCGATGCAGCAGCAGCCATCAAGAGCCGCCACATGCGTCTCTGGAGCAGCAAGTTGATGAGCCGAGCGCGAGGTGAGGGCCCAGTGGGTGGGTCAGCGTGAACGAGTGAGTACAAGCGGCTGTAGGTGAGCGAGTGCGGTGAGCTGGTGAGCGAAAGGGTGCGTGGGTGAGTGAGTTGGGAGGTGGGTTGGTGAATGGTCGTGTTTCTCCGGAGTTGTACAGCCGCGCGTGCGCCTGGGAGCGACTCACGCGTGGACACAGGGAGGGAGACGCGGGGTTCAGATGTCCACTGAGACTCGCTGAGACAGACTCAAGGAGACGCGGGGATTTGGATGTTCACTGAGACACATTGAGACGGACGCCGGGAGACAGGCGCGTGGGGACACATTGTACACATTGACAGCGGGAGATACGTGCGTGTGACCTCTGCGTGTGTGATGTGTGTGTGATGTGTGTGTGTGATGTGTGGGTGATGTGTGGGTGATGTGTGATGTGTGGGTGTTGCGTGTGGGTGATGTGTGTGTGTTGTGTGTGTGTTGTGTGGGTGATGTTTGTGTGATGTGTGGGTGATGTGTGTGTGATGTGTGTGATGTGTGTGTGATGTGTGTGTGTTGTGTAGGTGATGCGTAGGTGATGTGTGTGTGTGATGTGTGTGTGATGTGTGTGTGATGTGTGTGTGATGTGTGGGTGATGTGTGTGTGATGTGTGGGTGATGTTTGTGTGATGTGTGGGTGATGTGTGTGTGATGTGTGGGTGATGTGTGGGTGATGTGTGTGTGATGTGTGTGTGATGTGTGTGTGATGTGTGGGTGATGTGTGTGTGTGTGATGTGTGGGTGATGTGTGGGTGATGTGTGTGTGATGTGTGTGTGATGTGTGTGTGATGTGTGTGTGATGTGTGTGTGATGTGTGTGTGATGTGTGTGTGATGTGTGTGTGATGTGTGTGTGATGTGTGGGTGTTGTGTGTGTGATGTGTGGGTGATGTGTGTGTGATGTGTGTGTGATGTGTGGGTGATGTGTGTGTGTGATGTGTGTGTGATGTGTGGGTGATGTGTGGGTGATGTGTGTGGGAGTGGTAATGTAGCAGTTAGCACGCTGCGCTTACGAATCCGTCGACCCGGGGTCGATTCCCGCTCACGGTCAACAACCCCCTCGTGTACCGTGCCGGCATTCATAGGTGCTCGCTAACAGCACTTGCCCCAACAGTCTGCGAAGGCTATACAGGGGATCATTGTTCTTTATTTGTGTGATGTGTGTATGACCACACTGCGCGGTTGAAGTGTGCGTGGGTGATATGTGTATGATGTGTGTGTGAGTACACTGTGTGTGTTGAGTACACTGTGTGTGTGAGTACACTGTGTGTATGATGTGTGTGTGGCCACACTGTGTGACCACGTGCGTGTGTGATGTGTGGGTGACCGCACTATGTGTGTGGTGTGTGTGTGGGTAATGTGTGTATGGTGTGTCTATGATGTGTGTTCAAACACCAAATATATACCTTTTTCAAGGCATCAAGTCCGCATTTATTGCCAGAAAGGGTAAAACCTATTTTTTTTTCATGATTGTTTGATCCTGGCAAAAAGGTCCCATAGATATGATGGGGAGCGGTCGTGTAGTGGTTAGCGCTACGCTGCGCTACGAACCCGGCGACCCGAGTTCGATTCCCGCTCACGGCCAACACCGGTGACGATTATCCGAACCGGTCCTGGGCCTCCCCTAGGTCCACTCAGCCTCAAATGAGTACCTGGTGCGGTGTGTAAACATCGCACGGAGTTAGACTGATTGCTTTAATCTAAGCTGTCTTGTGGTTGTTGTTGTTTGACTTGCATCCCACTGGGATTTTTGCACACAGCGTTAGTGTATGGTTCTTTTTTCTGGAATATTTTTGCTGTTTTTTTTCTGTTTGTGCTAAGTCACTTTAAGATGTTTTCTTGTTCATGTTTTTGATCGTTGCGATTGCACCCGAGTCAAGAGCCGATTGAAATGAAACTGAAAAAAACCCAGAAAAAAAATCGCCACTGGGGAGACAAAGGCGGCCGAGCGTGGTGCTGGCCACCCATCCCCTCGTGTGCCGCTCTGGCCTTCATAGGTGCTCGCTAACAGCACTTGCCCCAACATTGTTACAGGCTATACGGGGGGTCTTTGTCGTGTGCTGTGGGTCTGACTCCCCCATCACTGGCAGCTTGATGGGACTGCGGCAATTAGGCACGGGAGTTCTTCGCCTTGCTGATGGTGATGATGGTGGTGGCAGGAGGAGGCGCGGGGGGGGGGGGCTCTTTGCGTGTGGGATGTGCAAATAGGGAGGCACGCAAAGTGTCGGGGTGAGTTTGTGCACTGTACTCCACAAGTATATCGATTTCCACGCGGTGTCACGTGTGCTCTCCCCATCGCACTGTACGTGTTTACACACAATCAGTGCCACCCGCTGTGTGTGCGTGTGTCAGCTGTGTGTGTGTGTCAGCTGTGTGTGTCGGCTGTGTGCCGGCTGTGTGTGCGTGTAGGGCTGTAGGCTGTGTGTGTGTGTCAGCTGTGTGTGTGTGTCGGGCTGTAAGCTATGGGTGTATGCTGTGTGTGTGTAGTGAGGAGCGGTGGTGCAGCGGTTATCGCGTTGCGCTACGAACCCGGCGACCCGAGTTCGATTCGCGCTCACGGCCAACACCGCTGACGATTATCCGAACCAGTCCTGGGCCTCCCCTAGGTCGAGTCAAACTCAAACGAGTACCTGGTGCGGTGTGTAAAAATCGCTACTGGGGAAACAAAGGCGGCCGGGCGTGGTGCTGGCCACCCACCCCCTCGTGTGTCGTTCCGGCCTTCATAGGTGCTCGCTAACAGCGCTTGCCCCAACAGCCTGTCACAGGCTTTGTAAGCTGTGTGTGTGTAGAATGTTCAGCTCTGAGAGTGTATGAAGTGTCTCCGTGTGAAGGCTGTGTGTAGGCTGTGTGTGCATAGGCTGTGTATATAGCGTGTGTATATGCTGTGTGTGTATATAGGCTGTGTGGTAGGCTGCGCGTGTGTATAGCCTGTGGTGTATAGGCTATGTGTGTGTAGGCTATGTGTGTGTAGGCTATGTGTGTGTAGGCTATGTGTGTGTAGGCTATGTGTGTGTAGGCTATGTGTGTGTAGGCTATGTGTGTGTAGGCTATGTGTGTGTAGGCTATGTGTGTGTAGGCTATGTGTGTGTAGGCTATGTGTGTGTAGGCTATGTGTGTGTAGGCTATGTGTGTGTAGGCTATGTGTGTGTAGGCTATGTGTGTGTAGGCTATGTGTGTGTAGGCTATGTGTGTGGAGGCTATGTGTGTGGAGGCTATGTGTGTGTAGGCTATGTGTGTGGAGGCTATGTGTGTGTAGGCTATGTGTGTGTAGGCTATGTGTGTGTAGGCTATGTGTGTGTAGGCTATGTGTGTGGAGGCTATGTGTGTGTAGGCTATGTGTGTGTAGGCTATGTGTGTGTAGGCTATGTGTGTGGAGGCTATGTGTGTGTAGGCTATGTGTGTGGAGGCTATGTGTGTGTAGGCTATGTGTGTGTAGGCTATGTGTGTGTAGGCTATGTGTGTGTAGGCTATGTGTGTGTAGGCTATGTGTGTGTAGGCTATGTGTGTGTAGGCTGCGCATTGGCCAAGGGGAACGAGTCGCGTTGTGGTTGGGGGGGAGCAGAGGGGGGGGGGAGCAGAGGGATTTCAGAGCGCTGTTGGCTGCTGTTAGCGAGCGCCTATTGAGGCCGGCAAGGGGTACACGAGGCCAGAACCATGCCCGGTCGCCTGCCTGCACCAACCCAGGGGTTTAAAGCTGCTCCTGCTGCTGATGCTGCTGATTCTGCTGCTGATGGCACCGCTGATGCTACTGCTGCTGCCATTGCTGCTGATGATCCATTAATAGTGTGACGGGGAGGTGTGATGCAAGGTGTGATGGGAGGTGTAATGCGAGGTGTGATGCGAGGTGGGCCATCCTGCGGTTTGCGAGAATAACTTTGAGTCACGTGACACTCATACGCGGGCTACGACTGCTGCTGCTGCAATGACTGCTGCTGCTACAATGACTGCTGCTGCTACAATGACTGCTGCTGCTGCTACAATGACTGCTGCTGCTATTGCTGCTGCGGGGAGCTGATTGGCAAAGTGGGAGCTCGCCCTGTTTACTGAGCCACCACCAACATCACCACCACCATCATCACCACTACCATCATCATCATCACCACCACCGTCATCATCACCACCATCATCATCATCATCACCACCATCATCACCACCACCATCATCATCATCACCACCATCATCATCATCACCACCACCATCATCATCACCACCACCATCATCATCACCACCACCACCATCATCATCACCACCACCGTCATCATCACCACCATCATCATCATCACCACCACCATCATCACCACTACCATCATCACCACCACCACCACCGTCATCATCACCACCATCATCATCATCATCACCACCATCATCATCACCACCATCATCATCATCACCACCATCATCATCATCACCACCATCATGATCACCACCATCATCATCACCACCATCATCAGTGTAATCATCATCATCAGCAGCCATTGCGAGTGAGTGAACCCACGGAGTGGTGGTGCAGCAGTTAACACACTGCGCTAGGAACTCGGCTACCCCCCCATTCCCCGTTCGATACCCGAACATAAGTGGCAAGTGATAGGTGACGCGGGGCCTGGGCCTCCCCTTGGTCGGCTCAGCCTCAAACGAATCCCTGATTGCACGTTGCGTGACCATCAGCGCTGGGGAGGCAGGAGCGGCCGTGCGTGGTGCCGGCCACCCACCCCCTCGTGCGCCCTGCCGGCCTTCACGTGATGCGTTGCTCGCTAGCAGCACTTGCCCCTCAAAGTATGTAAGGCTATAAGGGGGATCTTTTGTGTGCCCCCCCCCCCCGCACGGCGCACCCCAGCGCATGCTAACGAGCCCTGACCGCACACGTTAAGTGGGACCGTGGGGGGCCCCTAATGAAGGACGTGCCCCTCCACGCCCGCACCCCCTCCGCGTGAAAATAGACCCCTGGGTAGTTTTCATCTCTCGCGATAAGGGCCCCTCCCCACCCACTCCCACCCACCCACCCACTCCCCCCCACCCACCCACTCCCCCACCCACCCACTCCCCACCCGCTCCCCCCCCACCTGCTCTCCCCCCCCTCCCACTCGTTCTCCCTCCATCCACTCCCTCCCCACCCACTCGCTCCCCCCCACCCACCCACTCCCCCACCCACCCACTCCCCACCCGCTCCCCCCCCACCTGCTCTCCCCCCCCTCCCACTCGTTCTCCCTCCATCCACTCCCTCCCCACCCACTCGCTCCCCCCACACCCGCTCCCCCCACCTGCCCCCCCCGCGCTCTCCCCCTTCCCTCCCTCTCGGCCACGTCTCCTTGCATGACATTGGCCAGGGAATTAGCAGCTTGGAGAGCGCAACTCCTCCTCCTCTCTTGTCTGCTGCCTCCGCTGCCCCCCACTGCCCCCCCCCCCCCCGCTACCCCCCCCCCCAACGCACCCAGGAATATAATAATTATGTTAATCGCTGGGCCGTGTGATTAGAGCCGGGAATGTTAAGTGCTTATCCTGCCAAAATAGATTAACGGTGGGGGGGGGGGGGCGCATGAGGGAGGGGGTACGAGGGGGTTGGGGGGTGGTGAGTGGGTTGGTGAGTGAGTGAGCGTCGGGGTGTTGCGCTGTGTGGTGTGTGAGTGGTGGGGTGATGTGTTTTGGCGTGATGATGGAGTGGTGTTGGGTGAGTGGCTTGGTTGGTGAGTGAGTGTCAGGGTGTTTGGTGGAGCGGTGACGCAGTGGTTGGCCTCGCGCTGGACTTTTTGAGCCTGGACACCACCTGACTCCGAGTCTCGGTCACGGCTAACATCAGTGGCAGCACGTGATATCTCAACCTGTCCGAGGTCCCACCCCTCCACCTTCATCAGCCCGCATCGACCAGCGTGATGGTCAAACAGCCCCTGACACTCGACCGACACGGCGTGGGGCGATCTTCTTCCAGCAGTGGATTGACAAGGAGCTGTGGAAGGTGTTGGACAACTGAGCGAGTCTGTGTCCGGGTGTTGGTGGAGTGAGTGTGGGCGTGAGTGTTGGTGGAGTGAGTGTGGGCGTGAGTGTTGGTGGAGTGAGTGTGGGCGTGAGTGTTGGTGGAGTGAGTGTGGGTGTGAGTGTTGGTGGAGTGAGTGTGGGCGTGAGTGTTGGTGGAGTGAGTGTGGGCGTGAGTGTTGGTGGAGTGAGTGTGGGTGTGAGTGAGGGGGAGCGGTGGCGCGGTGCTTAGCACGCTGCGGTACGAACCCAGCGACCCGAGTCCGATTCCCGCTCACAGCCAACATCGGTGACGAATTTCTCAACCTGGCCTGTGCCTCCCCTAGGTCTACTCAGCCGTAATGATGAGTACCTGGTGCGGTGCGTAAACATGAGCACTGGGAAGACAAAGACGGCCGGGCGTGGTGCTGGACCCCCTCGAGAGCGCCGCGGTGGTCTTTATAGGTGCTCGCTAACAGCGCTTGCCCCAACAATCAGTGCAGGCTACATGGGGGAGCTTTACCTTTTGTGTGTTTTTCAGGTTTAAAGTTTGAAGTTTGTTTAATCAGCTGTGCGCTGGTGAGCGTGGTGAGAGGCCGGCATTTCCGGTCCCGTGTCAGGCCAGGTGTGTGTGCACGCTGTCTGCCTGCCCCGTGTCAGGTGCAGGTGTGTGTGTGTGTGTGCTGTCTGCCTGCCTGCCCCGTGTCAGGCCAGGTGTGTGTGTCTGTGCTGTCTGCCTGCCCCGTGTCAGGCCAGGTGTGTGTGCTGTCTGCCTGCCCCGTGTCAGGCCAGGTGTGTGTTTGTGTGCTGTCTGCCTGCCCCGTGTTAGGCCAGGTGTGTGTGTGTGTGCTGTCTGCCTGCCCCGTGTTAGGTGCAAGTGTATGTGTGTGTGCTGTCTGCCTGTCCCGTGTCAGGCCAGGTGTGTGTGTGTGTGCTGTCTGCCTGAGTGCCAAACGCAGTAATATCCAGAGATTCCTCCCCAAATGCTCACTCCCACACACACAAGTCTCTCCCGAAACGCACACACACACATCTATCCACCGCCTCCTTTACGTATCTTTCTGTTTACATGCAAAGAAAATCCAAGCCTCTGGGAGTGCATAATTGCAGAAGCATTGGTTAAGCTCACCAGTTCTGAACCCACGGGGGGCCCTTCATGGAAGGTGCAGGCTGCGGCATGCATCCCGTGCAGGATCATCAACCCCACGTTGCGTTGACAAAACAGCCTGGTAGACAACATTAAACAAATGCCTTGCTCCCACCACTGTGTAGCCCGCACGTGCTGTTGGAGCGAGTGCTGTTCTCCAGCACCTATGAAAGTGAGCACGGGACACGAGGGGGTGGTGTGGCTAATACCGTGTCAGGCCGCCTTTGTCTTCCCAGTGCTGATGTTTACACACCGCACCGATTACTCATTTGAGGCTGAGTCGACCTCGGGGAGGCCCCGGACCCATCGAGATATTCATCACTGATGTTGACCGTGAGCAGGAATCAATCTCGGGTCGCCGGGTTCGTAGCACGGCGCGCTAACCGCAAGAGCAACGCCAGCCGCCGTTCGCCACCAAGTGGCGGTGACGTCACCAAGTGGCGGTGACGTCACCATGGCACTTGTGCCAAGCAAGGTGCACTTTGAGGCCACGTGAAGTGTCTAAGGCTCGTTGGCAGGAGGTCACGGGACAGACCCAGGTGTCACTCGGGTGACTGGCAGATGCACCACCTGTTCCCCCTACTGTGTCAACTTGCTGCATGTTCGGCCCCCGTACGCTCCGCTCACTGTCACTCATCTGCCCTCCGATGTTGTTCGAGAGCGACTGTCTCCAACTGCCCAGTAGAATCCTTCACGAGCCTCTTCCATAGGGGCCTATCTTGACACGGTTGGTACCAGTCATCGGAAAGTCCACTCATCTCCACATCCTCCTGTATCACATCAGCCTATCTCTTCTCGAGCCAATGCCATGCCTGATTATTTCCCTCTCTGACCAAAAAACAAGCTGCTTGGGCATGCGGTGGCTGGGCATGCAGTGGCTGGGCGTGTGTGTTACATGACCCATCCAACGCAGCTTTGCCTGCTGGAAGGAGCTCTGATGATACTGTGTCCAGATTCACACACTCTATCCTGGTTAAACCCAGCTTGGATTGTAGGCAGGCCAGCCTGGATGATTCTAACCGGCGCAGATGCTCCATTAAAGGGGGCCACGTATTGCAGTCATAGAGAATAGAGGGGATAATTCTAACTGAGAAGACCCAAAGCATTGTGGAACGAAAGACAAGGTAGCTTCCACACAGTGTTAGACAGCCGATGAAAATATAATGGCGCTCGACTGATTTGGAGTGAGACCTCTGATGCTAAACTGGAGCTGGTCATAAGCATGCTACTCAAATATGGAAACTCCTCCACTCTCTCCACAACTGCCCCATCATTCATTGGGAGTTGAGAGGGTGGAGTGTTTGATGACACAAAATAACCAGGCATGTTTTTGTGTCAGTGGGGCTGATGGTAAGGCCCCACCTCTTTAATGGAACGCTCCAGGTTTAGGAGCAGAGCCTCCAACTTTTTCTCAGAGCAGCAATTACCAAATCATCAGCATACGTGACATAGTTGGCCCATAGGGAGCCATCCCTCAACCATACCCGGGCATCGATCATCCTTCCGTAGTATCTGTACCAGATGCAGATTCATCTGGGACAGCCATGTAAAGCTTCTTGAACTACGTCATCGAAAACGATGTTAAATAATGTAGGAGCCAGTTGACATCCCTGTCGCGCACCGCAAGGTGAACAGGGAATGGCCCTGACTCCCGGCCAGGTCGTTTTACCCACGTCTCCCGACTATCGTAAAGGTCCTTGATGATTGTGAGCAAGGAGTCACAGACCCCAGAGCACCAATAACAACCCAGACCTTTTGATGGTTATCAGAGGCCTTGACCAGGTCAATCAAGTCGATCCTACACCTCTGCTGTAGCAGGCGGACAGAGAATATGGCGTCTGCAGAACCGCCCTGGCCTGAAACCACATCGTGGCTCTCAGCGTGCCTAGCAAGGCGATGTTGGATAATCCTTTCCAGGACCTTTCGCGGCACACTGATGAGGAAGATACCCCGGTAATTGTTACCATCATTAGGGTCCCCCTTCTTAAAGAGGGGGACCACCACCAGGGCATCCTTTCAATCCTGCGGAACCCGTCCAGTGCTAACCACCGCAAAAGACAAAGATCTGCCATATAGCCTTAAGAGACTATTAGGGCAAGTGATGTGCATGAGCACCTATGAAAACCGACACGGCACACGATAGGGTGGGTGGCCATCACCACGTCTGGTCGCCTTTGTCTCCCCAGTGGCGATGTTTACACATCGCACCGATTACGCATTTGAGTCGACCTGGGCCTCGGTTCAGATAATCGTCACTGAGGTGGAATGGAACTCGGGTCGCCGGGTTCGCAGCAGCAGCAGCGGCGCGCTAACGGCGACACGACCGCTCCCCATGCACATGGACACACACTCGCACTCATCCCAATCCCAAGCCGTCTCATCCCTCAACTCCCCCCCCAGCGACGACCCCTCCTCCACTTCGCTCAGCACCCCCCCCCCTCCTACCCAACCCACACCGCCCTCGTCTCTCCGCCGCGGCCCTCGGCAAACAGATAAAGGCGCGAGTTAAACCGGGACCCATTAATTTGCAGCGATGTTCGGCGCGATAACAGCCGAGGCGCAGATAATGGGGCCGATAAGACGCCGCCGCCGCCTCGGCCCGGCCCGGCCCGCGGAGTCTGCATCGCCGCTGCTGCTGCTGCTGCCGCCGCCGCCGCCGCCGCTGCTGCTGCTGCCCCCGTGACGGTCTCTGCGCGGCGGGGCGCTCTGCGCGCTCCGATAGGGAGGGCCGCCTCCTCCGTTCCCATCACTTAGCGCGATAAGGGCAACGCCGCGCAGCAGAATACGGCCCCGGCGGTGGCTCTGCCTGATTACAGTGTCTGGATATTCTCGATAATGCGTTGATAAATTATGGCTGTATTAGGCATGAAAAAGAGAGGGAGAGCGGGGGGGGAGTGTGTGAGAGAGAGATCCGGAGAAATGTGACGCTCTGAGATACATACGGCCAGGCACACGTGCAGATATAACGCGGTACAAAGACAAAGGTCCCCCAGCCTTTAACATGCGGGGGCGAGTGGCCATCACCACACCCGGCCGCCTTTGTCTCCCCAGTGGCGATGTTTACACACCGCACCAGGTACTCATTTAAGGCTGAGTCGACCTACGAGAGGCCCAGGACCGGTTCAGATAATCGTCACTGGTGTTGACCGTGAGCGGGAATCGAACCCCGGTCGCCAGGTTCATAGCGCAGAGCGCTAACCACAACACTACCGCTCCCCACCTAGACATACAACACACACAGACAGACACACACAGACACGCACACACACAGACATACAACAACACACAGACGCACACATACAACAACACACACAGACATGCACGCACAGAGAGCATATCCACAGACTCGCACACCGACATACAACACAGAAACACCGACGTGCACACGACGCATAGACACACAAAGACAAAGATTCCCCGTGTAGCCTTACCAGACTGTTGGGGCAAGTGCTGTTAAGCGAGCAGCTATTAAGGCCGGAACGGCACACGAGGGGTGGGTGACCAGCACCACGCCCGGCCGCCTTTGTCTCCCCAGTGGCGATATTAACACACCGCACCAGGTACTCGTTTGAGGCTGAAGCCCAGGACCGGTTTAAGTTCATTGTCACCGGTGTTGGCCGTGAGCGGGAATCGAACTCGGTTCGCTGGGTTCATAGCGCGGCGTAGCGCGAACCGCTCCACCACCGCTCCCCACACACACACAGAGACACTCACAGAGAGACACAGAGACACATACACAGAGACACACACAGAGAGACACAGAGAGAGACGCACATACACAGAGACACACACACAGCCGTACATCCACACAGAGACGCACACACCAACAGAGAGACACACACAGAGAGACACACACAGAGACACACACAGACGCACACACACACACAGCCGTACATCCACACAGAG
This sequence comes from Lampetra fluviatilis, assembly GCF_964198595.1. Classification (NCBI taxonomy): domain Eukaryota; kingdom Metazoa; phylum Chordata; class Hyperoartia; order Petromyzontiformes; family Petromyzontidae; genus Lampetra; species Lampetra fluviatilis. The sequence continues at coordinate 776,530 of NC_136316.1, forward strand.
ACGCACACACCAACAGAGAGACACACAGAGAGACACACACAGAGACACGCACACACACACAGAGACGCACACACACAGCCGCACATCCACACAGACGCACACACAAACAGAGAGACACACACAGACGCACACACAGAGAGACACACACACAGAGACACACACACAGAGACACACACAGAGACACACACACACAGAGACACAGTGAGACACACAGAGACAC
>NC_136316.1:779249-849090 GCF_964198595.1 Lampetra fluviatilis
GTGTGTCTATGTGTCTGTGTGTGTGTGTGTCTGTACGTGTGTGTCTGTGCGTGCGGCTGTGGCACCGTGCACTGTGTGTGTGGGGAGCGGTGGCACAGTTGTTAGCGTGGCTGGACTGCGATACCCGCTCATGGTCACCAGCATCACTGACGATTATCTAAACCGGGCTTGGGCATCCCCTCGGTCGACTCAGCCTCAAATGATTACCTGGCGTGGTTTGTAAACAGCACTGGGGAGACAAAGGCGGTCGGGCGTGGTTCTGATCACTCGCCCCCTTCGGGTACCTTCATAGGTGGGCAATAACAGCACTTGACCCAAACGTGTACGAAGGGTATTAGGGGGATCTTTGTATTTGGTGTGTGTGTGTTGCGCGCCGCACATCAGGAGCAGGGAGCGTGGTGGGTTGTGTGGGTTGACGCGTACGTGTGTGATGGGGTGGGTGGAGGTGTGGTGGGTGGTGTGTGTGGGGGGGGCTGAGAAGGGGGGGGGGCACACCAGGCCCTATCAATGCTATCTCTGAATCTTTTCTCACTCCCTGAACAGGCTGTTGTTTTTAGCCTTATCAGCGCCGCTCCAAATGCGAGTAAATTTGTGTATAGATTGCGCCGTGCCACACGACTATCGCCCAATTTATTACAGAGGCAGAGAGGGGATGGAGTTATGGGCGGCGCGGGCCCTGCTGCACTCCTCTGATAAAATTGTGCTGCTGCTGCTGCTCCTGCTGCTGCTGCTGCCCACGACTAATAATAATCATCATGCCGCTGCTGCTGCTGCCGTGAGCTGAGGGAGCGGTGAGCTGAGGGCGGTGAGCTGAGAAGTGAGCTGAGGGCGGTGAGCAGAGAGGACGGTGAGCTGAGAAGTGAGCTGAGAGGGTGGTGAGCTGAGAGGGTGCTGAGCTGAGAGGGTGGTGAGCTGAGAGGGTGGTGAGCTCGGAGAGAGGGGAGCTGAGAGGGTGGTGAGCTAGGAGAGCTGAGAGGGTGGTGAGCTGAGAGGGCGGTGAGCTGAGAGGGCGGTGAGTTGAGGGAGCGGTGAGTTGAGAGGGTGGTGAGCTGAGAGGGTGGTGAGTTGAGAGGGCGGCGAGCTAGGCGAGAGGAGAGCTGAGAGGGTGGTGAGTTGAGAGGGCGGTGAGCTGAGAGGGCGGTGAGTTGAGGGAGCGGTGAGTTGAGAGGGCGGTGAACTGAGAGGGTGGTGAGCTGAGAGGGTGGTGAGTTGAGAGGGCGGCGAGCTAGGCGAGAGGAGAGCTGAGAGGGTGGTGAGTTGAGAGGGCGGTGAGCTGAGAGGGCGGTGAGCTGAGAGGGTGGTGAGTTGAGGGAGCGGTGAGTTGAGAGGGCGGTGAGCTGAGAGGGTGGTGAGTTGAGGGAGCGGTGAGTTGAGAGGGCGGTGAGCTGAGAGGGCGGTGAGCTGAGAGGGGGGAGCTGAGAGGGTGGTGAGCTTGGAGAGAGGGGAGCTGAGAGGGTGGTGAGCTGAGAGGGTGGTGAGCTGAGAGGGAGGTGAGCTGAGAGGGTGGTGAGCTGAGAGGGCGGTGAGTTGAGGGAAGGTGAGTTGAGAGGGCGGTGAGTTGAGAGGGCGGTGAGCTGAGAGGGCGGTGAGCTGAGAGGGTGGTGAGCTGAGAGGGTGGTGAGCTGAGAGGGAGGTGAGCTGAGAGGGTGGTGAGCTGAGAGGGCGGTGAGTTGAGGGAAGGTGAGTTGAGAGGGCGGTGAGTTGAGGGAGCGGTGAGTTGAGAGGGCGGTGAGCTGAGAGGGCGGTGAGCTGAGAGGGGGGAGCTGAGAGGGTGGTGAGCTCGGAGAGAGGGGAGCTGAGAGGGTGGTGAGCTGAGAGGGTGGTGAGCTGAGAGGGAGGTGAGCTGAGAGGGTGGTGAGCTGAGAGGGCGGTGAGTTGAGGGAAGGTGAGTTGAGAGGGCGGTGAGTTGAGAGGGCGGTGAGCTGAGAGGGCGGTGAGCTGAGAGGGGGGAGCTGAGAGGGTGGTGATTTGAGAGGGCGGTGAGTTGAGAGGGCGGTGAGTTGAGAGGGCGGTGAGTTGAGAGGGCGGTGAGCTGAGAGGGTGGTGAGTTGAGGGAGCGGTGAGTTGAGAGGGCGGTGAGCTGAGAGGGCGGTGAGCTGAGAGCGCGGGACCTCTCACCGGGACCTCCGCCACCCCACCACGGCGAGTGGGAATGGAGAGTTTGTGAGCGTGCGGAGTGGTGGCGCAGCAGATAGCGCGCTGCCCTTTGAACCTGGTGGCCCGGATTCGATTCCCACTCACGGCCAACATCGGTCCTGGGCCTCCACTGGGTCGACTCAGCATTAAATTAGTACCTGATGCGGTACGTAAGGGAGAACAAGGCGCCATCACACAGTGTCAGTTTGCAGTGTCGGTCATCATAGGCGTTTTCTAACAAGCACTTGGCCCAACAGTTTGTGGAGGCTACATGGGGGAATTTTGTCTGAGTGAGTCTGTGTGCGGTGATTGCACATCCAGCCCCATGCCCAACGTGACTCCCCCCTCCTTTCACCCCCCTCGCCCCCCCCCCTCACCCCCCCATCACCCTGGGCCACTCATCCCGACGTGAGTTACAGTCGCATCCCCAACGCCTGTGGGAGCGGAGGGCGCGAGGGAGAGTGCGGAGGAGGATGTGAGAGTGTGAGAGAGCATTTGCGAGTGTGTGGGAGTGAGTGAGAGTGTGAGAGAGAGTGTGTGTGAGTGTGTGAGAGTGTGTGTGAGAGAGTGTGAGTGTGTGAGTGTGAGAGAGTTTGAGAGAGTGAGAGTGTGCGTGTGAGAGTGTGAGTGTGAGAGAGTGTGAGAGTGTGTGAGTTTGAGAGAGCGAGAGTGTGAGAGAGTGTGAGTGTGAGAGAGTGTGAGTGTGAGAGAGTGTGAGTGTGAGAGAGTGTGAGTGTGAGAGAGTGTGAGTGTGAGAGAGTGTGTGTGAGTGTGTGTGAGTGTGTGTGAGTATGTGAGAGTGTGAGAGTGTGAGAGTGTGAGAGTGTGAGTGTGTGTGATTGTGTGAGTCATGTGAAATTTTACTGACACAGTGCCACACACTGACACTGACACACTGACACACACAGACACACTGACACACACTGACACACTTACACACAGACACACTGGGACACTGACACACTGGGACACTGACACACTGACACACTTACACACACTTACACACACTGACACACTTACACACTGGGACACTGACACACTGGGACACTGACACACTGACTGTGTTTACCGTGTGTGTGTTTACCGTGTGTGTGTGTTTACCGTGTGTGTGTTTACCGTGTGTGTGTTTACCAGCTGTGTGTGTTTACCGTGTGTGTGTTTACCGTGTGTGTGTGTTTACCGTGTGTTTGTTTACCGTGTGTGTGTTTACCGTGTGTGTGTTTACCAGCTGTGTGTGTTTACCGTGTGTGTGTTTACCGTGTGTGTGTTTACCGTGTGTGTGTTTACCGTGTGTGTGTTTACCGTGTGTGTGTGTTTACCGTGTGTTTGTTTACCGTGTGTGTGTTTACCGTGTGTGTGTTTACCAGCTGTGTGTGTGTTTACCGTGTGTGTGTTTACCTTGTGTGTGTTTACCGTGTGTTTGTTTACCAGCTGTGTGTGTTTACCGTGTGTGTGTTTACCAGCTGTGTGTGTTTACCGTGTGTGTGTTTACCAGCTGTGTGTGTTTACCGTGTGTGTGTGTTTACCGTGTGTGTGTGTTTACCGTGTGTGTGTTTACCTTGTGTGTGTTTACCGTGTGTTTGTTTACCAGCTGTGTGTGTTTACCGTGTGTGTGTTTACCAGCTGTGTGTGTTTACCGTGTGTGTGTTTACCGTGTGTGTGTGTTTACCGTGTGTGTGTGTTTAGCGTGTGTGTGTTTACCGTGTGTGTGTTTACCGTGTGTGTGTTTACCAGCTGTGTGTGTTTACCGTGTGTGTGTTTACCGTGTGTTTACCGTGTGTGTGTTTACCGTGTGTGTGTTTACCGTGTGTGTGTTTAACAGCTGTGTGTGTTTACCGTGTGTGTGTTTACCGTGTGTTTACCGTGTGTGTGTTTACCGTGTGTGTGTTTACCGTGTGTTTGTTTACCGTGTGTGTGTTTACCTTGTGTGTGTTTACCGTGTGTGTGTTTACCGTGTGTGTGTTTACCGTGTGTTTGTTTACCGTGTGTGTGTTTACCGTGTGTGTGTTTACCGTGTGTGTGTTTACCAGCTGTGTGTGTTTACCGTGTGTGTGTTTACCGTGTGTGTGTGTTTACCGTGTGTGTGTGTTTAGCGTGTGTGTGTTTACCGTGTGTGTGTTTACCAGCTGTGTGTGTTTACCGTGTGTGTGTTTACCGTGTGTTTACCGTGTGTGTGTTTACCGTGTGTGTGTTTACCGTGTGTGTGTTTACCAGCTGTGTGTGTTTACCGTGTGTGTGTTTACCGTGTGTTTACCGTGTGTGTGTTTACCGTGTGTGTGTTTACCGTGTGTTTGTTTACCGTGTGTGTGTTTACCTTGTGTGTGTTTACCGTGTGTTTGTTTACCAGCTGTGTGTGTTTACCGTGTGTGTGTTTACCAGCTGTGTGTGTTTACCGTGTGTGTGTTTACCGTGTGTGTGTGTTTACCGTGTGTGTGTGTTTAGCGTGTGTGTGTTTACCGTGTGTGTGTTTACCAGCTGTGTGTGTTTACCGTGTGTGTGTTTACCGTGTGTTTACCGTGTGTGTGTTTACCGTGTGTGTGTTTACCGTGTGTGTGTTTACCAGCTGTGTGTGTTTACCGTGTGTGTGTTTACCGTGTGTTTACCGTGTGTGTGTTTACCGTGTGTGTGTTTACCGTGTGTGTGTTTACCGTGTGTTTGTTTACCGTGTGTGTGTTTACCTTGTGTGTGTTTACCGTGTGTTTGTTTACCAGCTGTGTGTGTTTACCGTGTGTGTGTTTACCAGCTGTGTGTGTTTACCGTGTGTGTGTTTACCGTGTGTGTGTGTTTACCGTGTGTGTGTGTTTAGCGTGTGTGTGTGTTTACCGTGTGTGTGTTTACCGTGTGTGTGTTTACCAGCTGTGTGTGTTTACCGTGTGTGTGTTTACCGTGTGTTTACCGTGTGTGTGTTTACCGTGTGTGTGTTTACCGTGTGTGTGTTTACCAGCTGTGTGTGTTTACCGTGTGTGTGTTTACCGTGTGTTTACCGTGTGTGTGTTTACCGTGTGTGTGTTTACCGTGTGTTTGTTTACCAGCTGTGTGTGTTTACCGTGTGTTTGTTTACCAGCTGTGTGTGTTTACCGTGTGTGTGTTTACCGTGTGTTTGTTTACCAGCTGTGTGCGCGTGCGGTCTCCTACCCATCGTACCCCCCCACCTCTCGCTTGCGCCCAACAAGGTCAAGAGAAACAAACACCAATCACTCACCAATCACTCACCAATCACTCACTCGCCACCGCACAGATCTCGCGATGAGATGGGCGATAGCGAGCTATGGAAGGAGGGAGGGAGGGCGAGGAAGGCAGCGAGGGAGATCTGGAGTCTGAGCAGATGTGGCGGGGAGATAGCGAGGGATGATGATGCTGCTGCTGATGATGTTTATGACGAGACGCAGGTGTCTGCGAGCCGCGGGGACGTCTCCTCGCCGCTTGTGCTTCGTCAGGGCGCACGCTGCCGCTGCCGCTGCTGCTGCTGCTGCTGCCACTGCCGCTGCTGCCGCTGCTGCTGCTGCCGCTGCTGCCGCTGCTGCTGCTGCTGCCGCTGCTGCCGCTGCTGCTGCTGCTGCCGCTGCTGCTGCCGCTGCCTGCGGAGTGATCGCGCGATTGGCACGGGCTGGGGCCGCTTGCTAGCGGCACAGGCTGGCGGGACGGGATGGTGGGGAATGTGGAAAATTCCACATTCCCCACTATCTGGAGCAGGGAATCACTCGGGACTCCGCTCGCTCTGTTCGCTCCGTGAGCCTCAGTGTCACAGCTGCAATCCCGCCACGAATCACGGGACAAGTCACCCTCGATGCGTGGTGATGCCGCGTGTCTTTCTCTGTGTGTTGAGTGTCTCTGTGTGTCTCTGTGTGTCTCTGTGTGTTGAGTATCTCTGTGTGTCTCTGTGTGTCTCTGTGTGTCTCTGTGTGTCTCTGTGTATCTCTGTGACTCTGTGTGTCTCTGTGTGTTGAGTATATCTGTGTGTCTCTGTGTGTCTGTGTGTGTCTCTGTGTGTTGAGTATCTCTGTGTGTCCCTGTGTGTCTCTGTGTGTCTGTGTGTGTCTCTGTGTGTTGAGTATCTCTGTGTGTCCCTGTGTGTCTCTGTGTGTCTGTGTGTGTCTCTGTGTGTTGAGTATCTCTGTGTGTCCCTGTGTGTCTCTGTGTGTCTGTGTGTGTCTCTGTGTGTTGAGTATCTCTGTGTGTCCCTGTGTGTCTCTGTGTGTCTGTGTGTGTCTCTGTGTGTTGAGTATCTCTGTGTGTCCCTGTGTGTCTCTGTGTGTCTCTGTGTATCTCTGTGTGTCCCTGTGTGTCTCTGTGTGTCTGTGTGTGTTTCTGTGTGTCTGTGTGTGTCTCTGTGTGTTGAGTATCTCTGTGTGTCTGTGTGTGTCTCTGTGTGTCTGTGTGTGTCTCTGTGTGTTGAGTATCTCTGTGTGTCCCTGTGTGTCTCTGTGTGTCTGTGTGTGTCTCTGTGTGTTGAGTATCTCTGTGTGTCCCTGTGTGTCTCTGTGTGTCTGTGTGTGTCTCTGTGTGTTGAGTATCTCTGTGTGTCCCTGTGTGTCTCTGTGTGTCTGTGTGTGTCTCTGTGTGTTGAGTATCTCTGTGTGTCCCTGTGTGTCTCTGTGTGTCTGTGTGTGTCTCTGTGTGTTGAGTATCTCTGTGTGTCCCTGTGTGTCTCTGTGTGTCTCTGTGTATCTCTGTGTGTCCCTGTGTGTCTCTGTGTGTCTGTGTGTGTCTCTGTGTGTCTGTGTGTGTCTCTGTGTGTTGAGTATCTCTGTGTGTCTGTGTGTGTCCCTGTGTGTCTCTGTGTGTCCCTGTGTGTCTCTGTGTGTGTCTGTGTGTGTGGAACGGTTGGCAAACCCGGCACCCGTTATTTGATTCCCGCTCAGGGCGAGCAACACCGGTAACGATTATCTGAACCGTTCCTGGGTCTCCCTTAAGTCGCTTCAGACTCCAACGAGTACCTGGTGCGGTGTGTAAACATCACCACTGCGGAGACAAAGGCGGCCGCGCGCGGTGTAGCCCACCCACCCCCTTGTTTTCCGTGCCAGCCTTAATAGGTGCTCCTCGCAAACAGCACTTGCTCCAACAACCTGTTAAAGGCACAGGGGGCGGGGATCTTTATCTTTGTTTGTCGTGTGTGCGTGTGTGTGACCAGAGTTGTGTAACCTTATTGACAGCGGTCACGCGAGCGCCGTGCAATCCGTTCATCATCATCACCGCCGCCCTTCGCCGCTCTCAGCCTGCGAGCGCTTCTCTGCCGGACGATGATCTCCTCATCGTCCGCCAGGAGAGCGCTCGCACGCTCCTCATTGTCCCCCAGGAGAGCGCTCGCACGCTCCTCATCGTGCGCCACAAGAGCGCTCGCACGCTCCTCATCGTGCGCAGGAAGAGCGCTCGCACGCTCCTCATCGTGCGCCACAAGAGCGCTCGCACGCTCCTCATCGTGCGCAGGAAGAGCGCTCGCACGCTCCTCATCGTGCGCAGGAAGAGCGCTCGCACGCTCCTCATCGTGCGCCACAAGAGCGCTCGCACGCTCCTCATCGTGCGCAGGAAGAGCGCTCGCACGCTCCTCATCGTGCGCCACAAGAGCGCTCGCACGCTCCTCATCGTGCGCAGGAAGAGCGCTCGCACGCTCCTCATCGTCCGCAGGAAGCGGTCGAGTCGGCGGAGCCGGAGCTGTGACGGGCGAGTTTGAGTCGTGCTCCCGAGCGATGGCACGCTCCGCTTCTCCCCGCTCGCCATCCCCCTCTCGCGAGGGGCCGCGTTGCCGATCCACCGCTGGATGGAGGCCTCCTCCTGCCATCGCCGTCCGTCGCTAAGGACGCCGGCGCAGTCAGCCGTCCGGCTCCGGCGCGCGAGCATATTCGCCGCTCCGTCTCCGTGCGTTGTCGAGAACGTGGCCTTCCCCCAAGGGCCCCGCTCGCTTCCCGGAAGTCTGCTGGCCCGCACGAGCCCAGCCCGCTCCTGTGATTGCGGGCGTGCGTCTCTCCCGCTCTCCGTGTTGGCGTGGCCCAGCAGTGCCTCGCGGAGCCTCTCGGTTCCGGTGGCCGCCGCCGGCTCCGACTGCGGCGTGCGGCCTTGACCGGAGCGCAACTCCGAGCCGCCTGCTGCACCCACAGCGGTGTGGACGATCCCCTGACGTCGAGCGCAAGAGTAGGCCGTTGTGTGCCGGTGCCGGGGTCGTCATTTTTGACGTGACAATGGCACCGTCACTCCGTCGGGATCCCACAGCGGCAGCGACAATCAGCGCCCCCCGACCAGCACGCTGATGCCCCCGGGTCGCTCTTGCAAACGAGACTCCACCCCGGGCAGCTCTCGAGGTCTCAGCCCACCCGGCGGTTCAACAAAATCAACGTGAACTCTCTCCGACCTTTGTTCCATGCCGCTCTTTTCGGCAGCGTCTGCATTTCTGCCCCACGCGTCCTGGCGATGGGTGATGATGCCGATCTCTCTCCTCGCGGGGGGGGGGGGGGGGTTTCGCTGCCTGATTTTCCCGAGCGCTGCTCCTCCCTGCGCTCCCTCCACCTCTCCGCGTCTCCGGCGGCGCGATGCCGTGGCTCGTGTCGACCCAGCGTCTCCCTCGTGCCGCGTTAAGACGTGAGCCACGGGGGGTGCGGAACCTGCAGCCCGCGGGTCAACCGCAGGTCAACCGCGGGTCAAACGCGGGTCGAACGTGACTTCATCTCGCACGGCCTGTGGCCAACGTGGGCACCGCCACTTCGAGTGCGGCACGCAGACGACGTCCATCCGTCACCGCACGAGCGCCGGAGCCACGTCGGAGCCGCCCGGAGTTGGGATGGGGGTGGAGATTGTCGACCTGGCAGCAGGGCCGCGTGTCGCGCCGTTGCCCTCTGCCCGCGTTGTGATCGCGTGGCGATGTTGGCGTTGTGATCGCGTGGCGATGTTGGCGTTCGTGCCAAACGTTCGAGCTCCGACGGTGGCGCCCGAAAGTCCTGACGCGGTGCGGGAGAGGTTCGACGCACGGCAGCGATTGGCAGCTGGCAGCAGAGCGCGCAAAGCAGGATCGAGAGGCAGGAAGAGGATTGGACAATGGCATGACCCTCGCTGTGAAGGGAAGTGAACGGGGGGGGGGGGACGCGATGGCCGAGGGTGGAGCGTGACAGCTGAGCTGCAGCCAAGGGATGGAGCGCACCCGAGACACGCGGAGAGAGAGGGAGCCGCACGTCCGGCGCGGAGACGGAGCGATGAGTGAAATCAGCTCGTCGAGCGCTTGGCGGAGGCCTTCATCCAGCAGTGGATTGACCGTGGCTGCTGCTGACGCCGATGACAGTGGCGAGGTGCTGGTGGTGTCTGTGCCGCCGTGGGCCCAGCGTGGTCCCTGCGTAACGGGACGCGCGCGGTAGCGGACGCGGTAGCGGACGCGGGGAGCCATCGCCGCGCGGGGTTTATGGCCCCAGCAGCGAACGCCGCTGCCGCCGCTGGGGCTGTAACTCCGTGACGACACCCGCCCGCCCGCCCGCGGTGCGCTACGCGGCATTCTCACAATGCGAGAGCAGAGTGTGTGCGGCGTGTGTGTGTATGTACGTGTGTGTGTGTGTCCACATGTGTGTGTGTGCGTGCGTGCGTGCGTGCGTGTGAGTCCATGTGTGTATGTGCGTGTGCGTGCGTGCATGTGAGTCCGTGTGTGTGTGTGTGCGTGCGTGTGTGCGTGTAGCGTGCGTGTGTGTACGGGGAGCGGTGGTGCTCTACGAACGTGGCGACCCGGGCTCGATTCCCGCTCAAGGTCAACACCGGTCACGATTATCTGAACCGGTCCTGGGCCTCCCCTAGGTCGACTAAGCCTCAACTGAGTACCTGGCGCGGTGTGTAGTAAACATCGCCACTGGGGAGACAAAGGCGGCCGGGCGTGGTATTGGCCACCCATTCCATCGTGTGCCGCACGTGCCGGCCTGTATAGGTGCTCGCGAACAGCACTTTCCCCTACAGTCTGCTAATGCTATACGGGGGGGGGGGTCTTTGTGTGTGCGTGCACACACACACGTGCACACACACGCGCACACACACACACGCACACACACACCGTGTACACGTAAGCACACACGTGGGGGGGGGCAAGCCGTTGTCACAGATTGCAACACGTGGCCTCGCTATCAGCGAACTCATCTGGGCGACTGAAAATAGTTTTGGCCGCGATAAGGAGGAGGGGAGAGCGGTGCTTCTGAGATAGTGGCGGGCGGCGTGGGTGCTGGGTGAGCGGCAGGGCGAGTGGAGCGAGTGGAGTGCGGAGCGGTGGGTGATGATTGGGAGCGGGGTGGGGGTGGTGAAGTGATGTGAGCTCTGGGTTGGCAAACAGTGCGAGTCACGCAAAGCACGCGGGGCGGGAGGAGGAGGTGGGGGGGGGCAGAGACACGATGGTGCGGGAGCTGCATCGGGGCGTCCCGTGTGTGTGTGTCAGCGTGTGTGTGTGTGTCAGCGTGTGTGTGTGTCAGTGTGTGTGTCAGCGTGTGTGTGTGTGTCTGCCTCGTTTCAGGTTGTACGCGCGTGCGTTGTAGTTTCAGGTTGTACGTGCGTGTGTGTGTGTCAGCGTGTGTGTCAGCGTGTGTGTGTGTCAGCGTGTGTGTGTGTGTGTCAGCGTGTGTGCGTGTCAGCGTGTGTGCGTGTCAGCGTGTGTGTCAGCGTGTGTGTGTGTCAGCGTGTCTGTGTGTCAGCGTGTCTGTGTGTCAGCTACCACGTGTCGCACGAGCGGCTCTCCCCTCGATGATGATGATGAGCGATGTTGACGATGGTGGTGATGGCAGCGATGTGATCTCGGTCAGAATACTATCTCACGGGGGCAGGCTTCGGGTTAGATGTTGGGGTCAGGTTTGGAAAAGGGGGGCATCGATGATCGTGGCAATCCCCCCCTCCCTCCCACCTCCTCCGCGCTGCCCGGGAACTATCGGGGGGATCATTATGCACAAACGAGGCGTGGTATCGGCCCTCTCCATCACGAGCTGTTTGTGTTCTTATCGGGCAAATACAGTGGTGGGAGTCAACAGCGTGGGGTTGTCATGGGGACATCGTAGGAAAAAGGTCAGCGTGGGCCCCTATCGCATCGCGAGCGAGAGGGGGGAAGGAGGAGTGGGAGTGGGAGAGCGGTTGCGAGTGTTGGGGAAGAAGTGCCGATGAGCGACGGAGGAACGAATTCACCCCCCTGCTCCCTTCCCCCAGCCGTCCGTCCCTTCCTCCGTCTCGTTCATCCCGTCAGTCACGTGGCCCCCCCCCCCCGGGGGCCGCGTCTTCTCCGCGTTGTCTCGACGCGAGCTCAAACCCCGGGCCGCTTTCCGACGTTCGCCGTCCCGTCGGCAGAGGCGGCAGGGCTCTGCTCGAAGCCGGGCTCTGCTCGAAGCCGAGCGCCGCTGAACTGCCCAGCGTTTAATAGGCGAGGGGGGGGGGGGGGCCCTCCCCCCTCTCTCCGTGAGGTCTGGGTACTCCTCGTTCGACGCTAAACTCCGCGACACGCAACGCACAAAACTATCGCGGCGAGCGTCGTTGCCGAGAATATTTGGTCGTCCTCAGCGCGGCGGCAAATTCGCCTCCTTCACGGACACTCTGTTCTCCTGTCGACGCGGCGGTGGTCCTTGCGTTCCCGAGGAACACCGCGTAGTGGGAAACATCGCGTTGTAATGAAGCGTGACGCGTGAGATGCGCACGCAGGCCGAACAAAGGCCGAGGCGCGTGGCTAGCAGCCAGAAGCATCCAGCAGCATCCCGCCCCCTCGCCGAGGCAGCCGCACCGCCGCTTGTTCCTGCTCGCGCGACGTCGTTCCGGTCACTCGATGCGCGTTCTGAAAACGCGCTGCAGCAGCAGCAGCACGGACTGCACCTGCCTGTAGGTCCACAACAACAAACACATCCCGCCAGGTCGGCTCTTGGTGCTGCCTGGTTGACGCTCTCCGTGGGTGTTGGGACAAGCGGCTCGGAATACGCGGCTGATGATTCATAGCGTTCATCATCATCGCCGCCATCATCATCATCGCCGCCATCATCATCACCACCATCATCATCGCCGCCATCATCATCATCACCGCCACCATCATCATCATCGCGTTCATCTCATAGCGTTCATCATCATCACCGCCATCATCATCATCATCGCATTCATCATCATCACCGCCATCATCATCATCATCGCATTCATCATCATCACCGCCATCATCATCATGATCGCATTCATCATCATCACCGCCATCATCATCATCGCGTTCATCTCATAGCGTTCATCATCATCACCGCCATCATCATCATCATCATCATCACCGCCATCATCATCATCACCGCCATCATCATCATCATCGCGTTCATCATCATCATCACCGCCATCATCATCGCGTTCATCATCATCGCCGCTATCATCATCATCACGTTCATCTCATCGCGTTCATCATCATCATCATCATCGCTGCCATCATCATCAACATCGCGTTCATCTCATAGCGTTCATCATCATCACCGCCATCATCATAATCACCGCCATCGCTAGCCCCCTGCCCCGCGCGAGTGAATGAGGGCGCGAGTGAATGAGCGGCACACACTCGCTGTGTATAGCTCGTGAGGGCAGATGGCGGAGATCACACGTGGCGCTGCCTGTGTGTTGCATTAACAGCTTCACAGTTTCATCTCCCGGGCGGATATCATCTCTCCCAGCCTGACAGCTCCCCGACTCTCCCATCATCTCCTCCCATCTCTCTTATCGCTCCCAATTCTGCCGTATCTCCCATCTCCTCCCATCTCTCTCATGTCTCGTATCTCTCTCATCCCTCTTCACCTCTCCCATCCCTCCAATCCCTGCCCTGCCTCGCAGCTCTGCTGCTCGCGCCTGAGACCGGGCAGGTGCTCGGCACGCGGCTGCGGCGTGTGGGTGGGTGGGGGTGGGGTAGAGAGTGGGTACCCCAGTAAGAACGTCGCTGACGCAGCGATGGTCATCGGGCGTTCGGTCTTGAGCCCCCTATCTCCAGCCCCCCTCCCCCGCTTCCCCCTTAGAGGGGTGGGTGGTGGTGTGGGGGGGCGGTTGCCGGACGGAATTGAAACCGCGTGGCTCCGGGAACCGGTCGCGAGTCCCGGTCGCGTTGCCTCACTGCGTTGCGTCGTCTCCGGCGGACGCGTGGCGTCACAGTGGGGGGGGGGGCTAGGGGGGTGGTGTCACACTCAGTGGGGGGGCTAGGGGGGGTGGTGTCACACTCAGTGGGGGGGCTAGGGGGGGTAATTATTAGCTGCGGTCTCTCCCCCCTCCTCCCCCCACCAGACGCGGGTGTTGTGCAACTCCAAGGGGCAGGTGCCACGATAGGGAGAGCGATAGGGCCGGGGGCTTGCGTGGGAGGGATGTGGATTACGTCCCGGCCGGATTTGATAGCGGTGATTAGATTGGGTTAGCAACCCCCCTCCCTCCCCCCCCCCCCCCGTGAGGTCACTCCTCGTGCTTCACCCTCCTCCCTCTCCCGGCTCTTCCTCTCTCCACCTCGTCAATCCCCTCCCCGCCTCCCCCTCCTCATCCTCCTCCTCCGCACTATCGCCTCTTCCTCGCACTCCTCTGCATCCTCCTCCATGTCCCCCCCCCCGCTGTTCTCACAGCAGCAGCAGCCTCGTCGAGTCCGGGTGGAGTGAGCGCGCGGTAGGAGGGGGGGTGGAGGGTGGAGGGGGGGGGATGGAGGGGGGGGTGGAGGAGTCTCGCCTGTGAGTGAGACGGTGCGAGCCTGCGTCGTGAAGCGCGCTGCTGCTGGTGGTGGTGCAGCGGTTAGCGCTACGCTGCGCTACGAATCCGGCGACCCCAAGTTCAATTCCCGCTTACGGCCAACACCGGTGACGATTGTCTGAACCGATCCTGGGCCTCCCCTAGGTCGACTCGGCCTCAAATGAATAGCTAATGCTATGTGTAAAAACATCGCCACGAGGGGGAGACAAAGGCGGCCGGGCGTGGTGCGGGTTTAATGGTTCATCATGGCCAGAACCCCAGGTGGGCCTGTTACCCGTGGCTTTTACTCCGGGTTCTCTGCGTCCCTGCCAGAGCTGATCACACCACCGCTAGGCAGCCGCGCCACGTCTCGGAGCCGACACAGCGCGTCGCTGCAATTGGTGATCGCACACGGAGAGCAGCGACATCGCCCCCCCTCCCCCCCTACTGCGAGCACGTGGCAGGAGGGACCCTCGTGAGCAAGGAGTTGTGAGGCTCTGCGAGGCTTTCGCGGGCAAACGAGCTGAGCCATCGGTGACTAGGCACGAGCGGGTGGCACGCTTGGCACACGGGGTCACAAGTCAGGGGTCACAAGTCAGGGGTCACAAGTCAGGTTTCACAAGTCAGGGGGTCACAAGTCAGGGGGTCACAAGTCAGGGGTCACAAGTCAGGGGGTCGCAAGTCGTGGGTCGCAAGTCGGGGGTCGCAAGTCAGGGGTCGCAAGTCAGGGGGTCGCAAGTCAGGGGGTCGCAAGTCAGGGGTCACAAGTCAGGGGTCACAAGTCAGGGGTCACAAGTCAGGGGTCACAAGTCAGGGGTCACAAGTCAGGGGTTACAAGTCAGGGGGTCTCAGTGATTTGCGCCGTGGCCGACTCGCCGGACACTGCACCCCCCCCGCTCAGCACCTCCCCCCATTCTTGTCCCCCCCCTCTTGCCCCCCCCCTCTTGTTCCCCCTCTTGCCCCCCCCAGCCCCCCTCTTGCCCCCCCATTTGCCCCCCCCCAGCCCCCCTCTTGCCCCCCCCCCAGCCCCCCTCTTGCCCCCCCCAGCCCCCCTCTTGCCCACATCCCCCTCGTTCGGGATTTGCATATTAGATTAGGACGTGTCCGTCTCGCGGCGGCGGGGAGGGAGGGAGGGAGGCGAGCGAGCGCTCTGCTCTCCGTGTTATCGTCGCGTCCGCGGGTATAATGAGGTTTTTGTCATATTTGGACGTTGGTCACCCAACTGGCCGATAAGCGCACGGGATAAGAAGAGACACAGGAATTCGCGATATGCGTGGGAGTGTTTTCGCTCCCTCTCCCGCGCTGGTGCAGCGGCCGGGACGCGGGACTGCCCGCTCCATTCGGCAGCATCGCCCCACCGGACTTCACTCCCACGTCCCATCTCATGAACCCTTCCTGTGCGCGCGCCCGCAACGTGTCATGTGGGGAGCGATGGGGGCAGCGGTTAGCGCTACGCTGAGCTACGAACCCGGCGACCCGAGTTCGATTCCCCGCTCGCGGCCAACACCGGTGACGATTGTCTGAACCGGTCCTGGGCCTCCCCTAGGTCGACTCAGCCTCAAATGAGTAACCGTTGCGGTGTGTAAACATCTCCACCGGGGAGACAAAGACGGCCGGGCGTGGTGCTGGCCACCCACCACCCTCGTGTGCCGTGCCGGCCCTCACGGCTGTTCGCTAGCGGCACTTGCCCCAACAGTCTGTAGAAGGCTACATATGTCAGGGGGATCTTTGTCTTTGTGTTATGAAATCTCGCGAGTAGGCGGCTGTGGTGGCGATGTCTGTAACAGCAGCGACGGTAATGCCGCAGTTATCTCTGCCTTGTTCAGTCACCCCAGACCCCCCCTCCTCCTCCTCCCCCCGCCCCAATCCTCCCCCCTCCCAACGTCCTCCCCCTTTAATTCATTCCTGTAAAGTCTTGTGAACGCGACGCGCACGGAATGGTGCGAGTGTGCGCGTGTGTGCTAGAGAGGAGTGCGCGCGTGTGCGCTAGAGAGAGTGTGCCGTATTGTGGGGGGGGGGTATCTGAGCCCATTTCTGGGCATCGCCTAGGTCGACTCAGCCTTAAATGAGCACCCCGTGCCGGTGTTGATAAACATCGGCGCTGGGCGGAGGGGGACAGAGAGCGGAACGCAGCGTGGTAGCTGCGGCTGGCGCCCCCAGCCCCTCCGTGTGCCGTGCCGGCCTTCTTCGTGGGTGCGACCCGCCGCCGGCCCCCGACCCCGACGGCCCCTTGAAGCTCCACGGGGGCGGCGGCGTCTGTCTGTGGCGCAGTGGCCAGCGAGTCGTGCTACAAACCCGAGTGCGGTTCCCGCCCATTGTCAATATCCGTGACCAGTATCTGAGCCTCCCCGAGGTCAACTCAGCCTCACATCGATGGTAGTACCTAGTTAGTAGTACCTAGTTAGTAGTACCTAGTTAGTAGTACCTAGTTAGTAGTACCTAGTTAGTAGTACCTGGTTAGTAGTACCTGGTTAGTAGTACCTGGTTAGTAGTACCTAGTTAGTAGTACCTAGTTAGTAGTACCTAGTTAGTAGTACCTAGTTAGTAGTACCTAGTTAGTAGTACCTAGTTAGCTGTACCTGGCGCGCGGTGCGGTGTCAACACGAGGGACACAGACGCGGCCAGGCGTGGTGCTACCCCCCCGCCCCCCCCCCCCCCCCGTGTGCCGTGCCGGCCTTCGTGGGTGCTCGCTCACGACACTTGCCCCAATAGTCCGCTAAGGCCATCCAGGGGATCCTGGTTTGTTGCGTGTCTGGAGTGACTATCCACGGGGACACGACATCAGCTGTTCCGTGAGCCGCTCCGTCTGCCTGCGACGTAGCGCGTGCTTCCAGAGCTCGTGGCGGCGGGGGGGGCACGCTCCTCACAAAGTCGCTCGGCTGCGGTGGTTCACTCAGCATCCGCCTGCCGTGAGTGTCCCCCTGGACACACGCACGTGTGCGTGCGTGCGTGCGTGTGTACGTGCGTGTGTGTGTGCAACTGCTGCTCCTTAGCCACACACACGCCACCACTCGTCACAGTCAACTACGTGTGTGTGTCTAAGGAGCAGCAGTTACACACACAGTAGCAGTGACACACACACGTGTGTGTGTGTCACTGCTGTCAGTGCCAGCAGCAGCAGCACTGCTGGAGGCTGCCCTGCTCGAGGACGTGGCTACCTGGGTGGGTGGTGGCAGCTGTGATTTAATTATCATCGCCTGCAATGATTTGTTGCAAAACGGGACAGTGCGGTTACCGCAGAGCGCGTATCGCACAGGACACTGCGATATCTACGCATCTCGCTATCTTCCGTGCGCGCGCGCGTGTGTGTGGAGAGCGGTGGCGCAATGGTTAGCACACAGGGCTATAAACACGGCGACCCAAGTTCGATTTCCGGCCGTGACCAACATCGGTGGTTTCGTGATTTTGGACCCGGTCCTGGGCCTCCCCTAGCTCAATTCAGCCTTAAAACAAGTACTTTCAGCAGTAGGTGAACTCTTTAATTACTGGGGAGACAAAGGTGGCCAGCCGGGCGTGGTGCTGGCCAACCTTCCCCGATGCTCGCTAACGGCACTTTCCCCAACAGTCTGTTTCGGCTATACAGGGGACCTTTGTCTGTGTGCAGGTGTATATAATCCATAATAGTCGGTTAGATCGCGTAAAAATATAAATGTGTCATTAAACCCGCCACCACTCGACACAGACAACTCGTAAGGGTTGTCACGTAAACAGAACGTGCAAATTCGTCACTAGTACAGCACACCGGTGTGTTGGAGAGCCAAGCCACAACATTTACAATCTGTATGTGTGTATAACTGCTGCTGTGTACATACGTCTGCAATTAGGTATGTCTATATGTGTCTATATGTGTGTTTGTGTGTCTATATGTGTGTTTGTGTGTGTCTATGTGTCTATATGTGTGTTTGTGTGTGTTTGACTCCCGGCCACACAGTTACACAGTCCTGGCTCCCACATTATTCAACATCATCTTCGACCGTGTCATTCGAGAAGCCTTCCATGGCTGTACCAGTGGCACAGATACAATGGGAGGCTGATTGATGCCCGGATTCGGTCGAGGGATGGCTCCCTACTGGTCAACCATGTTACGGACGCTGATGATCTGGTGGTTGCTGCTCACTCTGAGAATGAGTTGGAGGTTCTGCTGAACCTGGAGCATGCCGATAAAAGGTGGGGCCTTACTATCAGCCCCACCAAAACTAGGCACCAGCCTGGGTATTTTGTATCATCCATTACTCCAACGCCCTCAACTCCCCATTGGCGATCAAGCAGTTGTGGAGAGAGTTGTCCATTTGTGGGCAGTGTGCTTTTGACCTGCTCTGGTTTGACAGCAGAGGTCTCACTCCGAATCAGTCGAGCGGCATTATCTTTTCATCGGCTGCGTAACGCCGCTGTGTGGAGCTACCTACCTGGTCTGTCGCTCGGCACGAAGCTTCGGGTCTTCTCGGCCACGATCATTCCCTCCCTTCTCTACACTTGCGAAACGTAGACCCCCCTAATGGAACATCTTCGCCGGTTAGAAACATTTAGGCTGGCCTGCCTACGATTCCTCCTGGGTTTAACCAGGCTGGATTGTGTGAGCTCACAAATCCTTGAAAGATCTGGATACATTCCCATCACTGAGCTCCTCCAGCAGGCAAGGCTGCATTGGCTGGGTCATGTAGCCCGCATGCCCAGCCACCGAATTCCCAAGCAGCTTCTGTTTGGCCAGATAGAGGGGGATAAAAGGGCACGACATGGGCTGCAGAAGAGATGGACTGATGTGGTACAGGAGGATCTGGAGCTGAGTTGACTTGCCAAAGATTGGTCCCAGCAGTGTCAAGATCGGCCTCTATGGAGGAGGCTCGTGAAGGACGCTACTGGTCACAACGAGTGGAGTGCCAGGGAGCACAGTTGGAGCATCTAGCAATAATCTCAGTCAGTCAACCCATGGCACCTAGACCTCTTCCGGGACCTCCTGTCAGCGAGCCTTCAACACTTCACGTGGCCTCAAAGTGCACCTCGCTTGGCACAGGCGCCCTGGTGACGTCATCACCACTTAGTGGCGAATGGTGGTTGTTGTTGTTGTTGTTGTGTGTGTGTGAGCACTCGTTATCTGATGCTGCTGTTGCTCGGGGAAGTCGCTGCTGCTGTTGCCGCGATCTTGGCGCCCACTCTCAGATTGAGACAAATGCAGAAGTTCCCTTCCGCGCTACCGGGAGGTGAAGAAAGCGCGCACACACACACGTGCACACGCACGCGCACACACACACGTGCACACGCACACACGCACGCACACGTACAAAGACAAAGACCCCCCCGTATAGCCTTGACAGACTGT
Organism: Lampetra fluviatilis; assembly: GCF_964198595.1. Lineage (NCBI taxonomy): Eukaryota > Metazoa > Chordata > Hyperoartia > Petromyzontiformes > Petromyzontidae > Lampetra > Lampetra fluviatilis. The sequence continues at coordinate 798,349 of NC_136316.1, forward strand.
TGGGGTAAGTGCTGTGAGCGAGCACCTAATGAAGGCCATCGCAGGACACGATGGGTTGGATGGCCAACACCACGCCTGGCCACCTTTGTCTCCCAAGGGGGTGATGGTTACACACCGCACCAGGTACTCATTTGAGGCTAAGTCACCGTCTTGGATTCCCAGGACTGGGTCAGATAATTATCGTAACCGGTGTTGGCCGTGAGCGGGAATCGAACTCGTGTCGGCGGGTACGTAGCGCAGCGCGCCAACTGATGCGCCACCACTCCCCACGTACACACACAGACGCGCACACACACGACGCGCACACAGAGACGCGCACACACAGACGTGCACACACAGACGCGCACACAGAGACGTGCACACACAGAGACACACACAGAGACACACACAGAGACACACACAGACGCGCACACACAGAGACACAAACAGAGACGCGCACACACAGAGACACACACAGAGACGCGCACACACAGAGACACACACAGAGACGCGCACACACAGAGACGCGCACACACAGACGCGCACAAACAGGGACGCGCGCACACAGAGACACACAGAGACGCGCACACACAGACACACACACACAGACACACACACACAGAGACACACACACACAGACACACGCACACAGAGACACACGCACACAGAGACACACACACACACAGAGACACACACACAGACACACACAGACACACACACACACACAGACACACACACACACACAGACACACACACAGACACACACAGACACACACACACACAGACACACACACAGACACACACACAGACACACACACACACATAGACACACACACACACAGACACACACACACATACACACACCACACAGACACACACACACAGAGTCTTCTCTGCATGGAGCCGGCTCCGTGGGAATGTCGCCGTCTCTGTTATCACGCGCGACACAGAGAGGAGAGAGAGTGGGGGGGGGGCTTGCTGGTGCCCCCCCCCCACTCTGCTGTCCGCACGATGCCCGTCTCCGTTCGAGCCTTCACCTTGGGAGGGCGAGCGAGCGAGCGAGTGGGGGGGGGGGGTGTCCCCCCGCAGCGGTTCAAGGGGGGGGGGGGTATTGTGTCTCCCTCCGCCAGCCCAATTCAGTTCTCGCGGACTGCGCACTCCGTGGCCCCAGAAGGTGGGGGGTGGGGGGTGGGGGGGGGATCTCGTGATCGCAGTCTCGGGGTTGTTAAGGCACGGCGGCCGGGGGGGGGGGCTGTGGATGTGAGCGGCCAGGGAGGGGGCAGTCGAGCTGGGGAAAGGGGGGGATGGTGGTGGGGATATAAGCTGCCTGGTATGCAAAGCGGGCGGGCGATAGGGATCTGCTTGTCATTATGCTCTCATTTTCATGTCTATTTCCTTAATGAAGAAAGCCCGGATCAGACTTGGCCTCGCCGGGTCTGTGCGGGCCGATAACTCGCTCCCTGCGCCTCTCTCTCTCTCGCACGTTAATCCGCGGCAATTACTACGCCCGCGGGCAATCAGGCCTGATGCTCCACCAGCAGCACCTCCACCACCAGCAGCACCAGGCACGGCGACTCCACCGCGCTCGGTGATGCAAACGGGCAACGGCGCACCTACAGAGACGGGGAGAGTGAGCGGGAGAGAGCGAGAGAGAGAGAGTGAGCGGGAGAGAGCGAGAGAGTGAGAGAGAGAGAGAGCGAGAGAAATGGCATTGCCTCCGCCGCCCTGCATGTTATTCCCACTTTGGGAATGCGTCTATCTGCGGGATGGAGATGATCGGGGTGGGGTGGGGTGCGAGTCAAGTTCTTAGATTTATTTCTCCTTGCTGCCGATGCCGCGACTGGCGTTTTCATCTCCACTTTATTCCACCTCGGATTATGCAAAGCAGATTAACTCGGCCCGAAAAAAAATGAAAGAGAGAGTGATGGAATGGAAATTGCCGTCTTGAGGAGGAGGAGGGGGAGGAGGGGGAATCGGTGAGCGGCGCCGGGAGGGGCCGCGGAGACCGCCGAGGTTCGTCCGTCCGTGATCTCCGTCTCTCACTCGAGACGGACGGAGACACGCGGGGACACGCGGGGACACGCGGGGACACGCGGGGACATGGAGACCCATAGGGGGGCGGGGGGGGGCGACACACGGAGACACCCGGCCCATAGGAACCCCGTCTCTCATGGGAACCCAGCGACGCGACATTTCCACCCACAGGGAACGCTCATCATCATCCCCTTCATCAGCGCCCCCATCATCATCATCCCCATCATCATCACCGCCGTCATTGTGCCTCCGCTCGGGGCAGCAGTGGCGAGAGTAGAGCCGATGAAAACTCGTGAATGCGCGAGACAATGGGCAGCCCCGGGGGGGCATCCAGGGCGCCCAGCCCGGGCACAATGACTCCCCAATGAAGTGTCCACATCCGGAGGAGAGGGGGGGGAGATGGGGGAGCCACTCCCCCACATGAGGAGGGCTGCAGTGAAAACATCCGTGGCGCGGGATGGAGGCAGGGGCAGCAGCAGCCTGCCCTGTCTCCCCACGCTGCCGGCCCTGCTTGAGACGAGACACTGCTGGGCAATAAACAGCGATACGTGAACAAATGCACACGCAAAGACAAAGGTTCCCCGTATAGCCTGAATAGACTATTGGGGCAGCACCACGCCCGGTCGCCTTTATCCCTCACCGGTGTTGGCCGTGAGCGGGAATCGAACTCGGGTCGCCGGGTTCGTAGCGCAGCGTAGCGCAGCGTAGCGCTAACCGCTACATGACCGCTCCCCACACACACGACACAACACACAAAAACAAAGATCCCCGTTGTAGCCTGTAACGGACTGTAGGAGCAAGTGCCGTTAGCGAGCGCCCATGAAGGCCGGCACGGCGCACGAGGGGGAGGGGGGGGGCAGCATCACGACTGGCCGCCTTTGTCTCTCGAGTGGCGATGTTTACACACCGCACCAGGTACTCATTTGAGGCTGAGTCGACCTTGGGGAGGCTCAGAACGGCTCAGATAATCGTCACTGGTGTTGGCCGTGATCAGGAATCGAACTCGGGTCACCGGATTTGTACACTACCACTCCCACCACACACACCACACACACAACACACACAGAACCGCCGTTCACCACTAAGTGGTGGTGACATCAACACAGCGCTCGTGCCAGGCTAGATGCACTTTGAGGCCACTTGAAGTGTCAAAGGCCCGCTCACAGGAGGTCACGGGACAGATCCAGGTGCCATGGGTTGACTGAGATGACTGGCAGATGCACCACCTGTGCCCCCTACTGTGCCAACTCGCTGTGCCTTAGCCGCCCGGCGCTCCGCTCGTTGTTGTGAGCGTCGCTCCCCTGCGCTCCGTTGTTGTTGGAGGGCGACTGCCTCCAACTCCTCCGCAGCGTCCTTCACGAACCTCCTCCACTGAGGCCGATCTTGACACCGCTGGTACCAGTCATCGGCAAGTCCACTCAGCTCCACATCCTCCTGTACCAAATCACTCCATCTCTTCTCTAGCCCGTTCCGTGCCCGTTTAGCCCCCTCCATCCAGCCAAACACACACCACACACATCACACACAACACACACACACATCACACACACACATCACACACAGGTGCATTTTGTTAAGATAATATTGGTATTTGGTCGTTCTTGCCGTGTTTTTGGTGCCGTGTGGTTGGTGGTGGTGCAGTGTGGTTGGTGGTGGTGGTGCAGTGTGGTTGATCGTGGTGGTGGTGGTGTAGTATGATTGTGGTGGTGGTGTAGTATGATTGTGGTGGTGGTGTAGTATGATTGTGGTGGTGGTGTAGTATGATTATGGAGCGGTGGTGTCATAACGGGGTGTGTGGACAGGGCTCACCAGCTCGGACGGTGGTGTGTCGTAGGCGGTGAGGGCAATTCTTTTACCGATAGATAGGTTTGGCGGTGGCGGTGGTTGTTGATGAGGAGCGCTCTCTCATTGACTCATCGGTGGATGAGCTGACACGACACCAATCGGCGCGTCGGCACAACGCTTGTGCACATGCCCATCGAAGTGTTTGGCTGTGCTGGGTGGTGGAGGGTTTATAATCGCAGTGACCACGTGGCATAAACATGTGACTTGCTTGTGACGTCACTGGGGAGGGAGGGGCTTAGCGGCACGTGCTTCCTGTTAAGGTACAGTACATAGTCGATATACAGTAGAGAGCGGTGGCTGCTATCGTGAAAGTTGTCGGCTTTGCTCCCGAAGTTGTCTAAACAAGATTTACATGGGCTAATAAAGCTTCGTTTACCGTTATTTATCGATGCGAGACCACATCCTGAGTGTAAATCACCCTGAGCTGCTTAATTAGTGAGGTGCAGAGGGAGAAAGTTAATTAGACGCCAATCAACATCAAGCGTGAAGCATCGTCTTGGTGGCTTAATCATGTTGAGTGGTTGAGGTGGTGGTGGTGGTGCTCTTTGTGGTTGCGTTAGTGGTTGTGATGGCGATGTCAATGATGTTGATGATGATGATGATGTTGGCGGTGATGGTCATGTCGTCGTCGATCAAGTTTATGTTGATGGTGGTGATGTCGGTGATGTTGATGGTGGTGATGTCGGTGACGTTGATGATGGCGGTGATGTCGGTGATGTTTATTTTTATGGTAGTGATGTCCGTGACGTTGATGATGTGGGTGATGTTCGTGGTGACGGTGCTGCAGGCTGCGTGGGGGAGGAGGATGACGACGGCTCTCTGGCGGAAGTCCCTGACCTGGGGGGCACGGAGGGGGACACGGGGGGCACGGAGGGGGACACGGACACCGATGATCGCGACCCCTGCTCCTCCGACCCCGATGACGATCGAGCCCCGCCCAGCAGCGCTGCCGACTCACCAGGTGAGAGAAGGGGCGGAGAAGTGAGGGCTGCGAAAGAGGGGGGGTAGTAGGGCAGGTGAGGGGGTGGGGGGTAGTGTGGCAGGTGAGAGGGTGTGGCAGTGTGGCAGGTGAGAGGGTGTTATTGATTGTGATGGAGCAGAGCGGCCGTGTCGCGCGGGCCTGGGGCTGCGTGCACAATGAGGGGGAGGGGGAGGGGGCGGCTGAGCTCCAGCCTCCTGCCATAGCAGGAGGCTGGAGCTCAGCCACAGGTGCAGACACAAGGTTCTGTGTCGCCCCACTCTGCACGGCATTCCGTCTATCTGATGAAACCCGCCGGCCGAAACATCACCTAATTAATATATTCCTCCCCCTCGTCTGATACCCAACTCGCCTCTCGGTAACTGATATGGCAGCCCCAGCCCCAGCAGTGGAGCGGTCGCTTGGTCGAAAGCCGCTTTGTGCGGTCCATCGCCGGGTCGGGTCGCTTAGAGGTCACCCTTTTGACCCTTGTGCCGTGGGTGGTCTTTGGCGGAGGAGCCCGGGGACCCCGCACGATCGGGTCGCTTTGCCAACTCCGAAAGCTGCCGCGCAAATTACCCTGGCGTCTTGCCGATTGAACGTGGGTCCTCGTTCGACGCAAACCCCCATAATGCAGCGTGCGCTGTGGAGAATACGACTCCTGTTGTCCGCAACGACTCGCACAGAGACCCCTTAGCCGACGTGTTGAGTTGACCGTTGGGCTTGTGCGCCACTGCCAACCACAGCAGCATCGACAGATAGTTTATTTGATTTCAGAGAGCCCCCCACCGCCCACCGCTCACGTGTAAACTAGCGCTCTCGGACGGGAATTCATTTCCCCCTGAATATTTTCCGGGTCGCTGGGAGCGCCGGAGTCACGTGACCAGAAGCATCCACCGCCACGGCCTCCTGTCTTGCCGTGCCCCCGCCGAGAGAGGTGGGCACGCTAAGCGGCGGGCGCGTGCCTCCGGTGCCGCCGGCAGCGCCGTGCCCATTGCTGGCGGAGACGGGCGGAGCCTCTGGTGTCCGTGCCCTCAGATCGACGGCGGTTGGTCGGCGCGTCGCTGGTCGCGGCCGAACGGGGCGCTCGCGACGAGGGCGCCGAGCTGGCGATGACTCGTTGAGTTCACGTAAATCACTTGCGCCAGTCGGATGTTCAGGCGTGGGTCGGGGAAGTGAGACGCGACGCACACGAGGCCGGCAAAGGCCAGACCGAGAGAAGGGGTTTTTGGAATCGTGGGGATGAATCGGATTTTGCGGGACAAGGGCGGCTCCCAGCATGCGCACTTTGGCCACTCGGGCAACGCGACGATCGCTGCGATTGTCTCGAAACTAACGCGAGCATCGCACGCGCACGCACAGACATACACGCACCCACACAACAACAACAACTGGTTGTGCCGTCAGCATGCAGCTTTTACTAGGCAAGGTGCACCTTGAGACCCCGTGAAGTGCGGAAGGCTTGCTGACAGGAGACCACGGGACAGACCCAGATGTTATGGGTTAACCGACTGAGATGACTGTCAGATGGACCACACATGCTTCCCACTGGGTCATCTTGCAGTGTTTTAGCCGCCCGGTGCTCTGCTCGTTGTTGTGAGCGTCCCTCTTCTGCCCTCCATTGTTGTTGGAAGACGACTGCCTCCAACTGACCAGTGGCGTCCTTCACGAGCCTCCTCCAGAGGCCGACCTTTATACCTGCTGTCATTGGCAAGTCCGCTCAGCTCCACATCCTCCACGCCCGTTTAGCCCCCTCTCTCCGGCCAAACAGAAGCTGCTTCATCATGCGGTGGCTGCACATGCAGATTATATGACCCATCCAGCACAGCCACCATGCCTGGTGGAGGAGCTCACCGATGGGACTGTGTTCAGAGCTTTCAAGAATGTGTAAGCTCCTGGCTCCTGGTTAAGCCCAGGAGGGATTGCAGACAGGCCAGACTTAATGTTTAAAATCAGGGGAGATGCTCCTTCAGAGGGGTCCAGGTTTCACAAGCATACAGAAGGGGGGGCATGACTGACCGAGAAGACCCAGAGCTTTGTATGGAGCGATAGGTCAGGTAGCTTCTACACAGGGTTGCATCCACACAAAGAACCCCCGTATAGCCTGGAACAGACTGTTGGGGCAAGTGCTGTTAGCGAGCACGTATGAAGGCCAGAACGGCACACGACGGGGTGGGTGACAAGCACCACACCCGACCGCCTTTGTCTCCCCGGTGGCGATGTTTACACACCGCACCAGGTCCTCATTTTAGGCCGAGTCGACCTAGGGGAGGCCCAGGAACGGTTCAGATAATCTTCACTGATTTTGGCCGTGAGCGGGAATCAAACTCGGGCCGCCGGGTTCGTAGTGCAGCGTAGCGCTAACCGCTATACCACCGCTCCCCACACACACACACGTACACAAACACACACAACCACGTGTACACAACACACACACACGTACACACACAACCACGTGTACACAACACACACACACCTACACACAAACACAACCACGTGTACACACACGTACACACACACACACTCACGCAGGTGCGTACAAGAGACACGCATCTTTGTATTTGCACGGGGAGAGGATGCGGGCGCGTGGGGCTATTCATGAAGGGTGACCGCAGGGCAGGAGGGGGTGGGGGGGCGCTACTTGCCGGCCCCCCGCCACGGGCGGAACGAAAGCAAAGCAGCCAGCGCTCCGTCACCGCCACCGTTGATCCCACGGCCGGGGAAATTCATCTGCTCCCCCCTCCACCCCTCCACCCCTCCACCCCCGGCCTTGTTCCCCCGCCGCGGCGCGCATCGGAGCCCCGCCGAGGCTTTGGTCGGCCGGACGTAGCGCGGGGTCACGGCTCTGTTGTCGGGACATTCAACACGGCGCACTTTCTGCCAGCAGCAGCAGCAGCGTGTTGAGCGATTGCAGGGCCGCACCTTGTAACCCGCAGGAGCCGCCGCGGGTGAATTGGTCGGCGCGGCAGACTTGCGGTCCACGGTTTTCGCCAGTTCAGCCTCCCATCATCTCCCTTTACCCTTACGGTGCTGTTCGTTGCTGGCCTGCGCTCGGCAATAAAAAAAAAAACCTTTCTTAAATGCCCTGCCCCCACCTCTGTCCACCCAGCGGGACAGCACAGTCTATCGGCAGGTCACGTGCAGTAGGGTGAAGTGTGGGTACTGCCACCTCTGCTAAGACGTGCTGGCCTGCGCATGGAAATGCCATAGCCGTATCAGCCTATGGATCCACTTGTTGTTATTCCGCTTGTTTACCTATAAAAGTCTCACCGAGTCTCAGGACTCTTTTTAAAGAGGGTCCTTCCAAGGGGGGGTGGGGGCGTTGTTGCTATGCAGACTCCCCACGCAGTCCTTTGCAGGTTTGGCCAATTCCCGGAAAACATTGCCTGGCAGAGAGCGACGCCGCGTCTCGACGGACAATCGCAAAGCGGCCCGGGAGGTGTCACGGCCCGGCACCGCTCTGCTCCTCTGCCCCTGCCGCTCCGTTCCTACTCCCCCGCCCCCTCCTCTCCAGCCAGCTTCTCCACCCCGTCCGATGGGATGGGCCGCGATCAGCAGTTTTCTGACGAGGGTTTATCGTACGCGCTGGCTTAAGTACGACTCTTGCGGCGTTTCTCTCCCCCGTTTTGCGAAGGAAAACCGGCAGGGCCTTCCTTGTTAATCCCGTGATGTCAAGGCCTGGTTGTGAGGCCCCGCTGTAGGCCCAGCTGTGAGGCCCCACTGTAGGCCCAGCCGTGAGGCCCCACTGTAGGCCCGGCCGTGAGGCCCCACTGTAGGCCCAGCCGTGAGGCCCCACTGTAGGCCCAGCCGTGAGGCCCCACTGTAGGCCCGGCCGTGAGGCCCCACTGTAGGCCCGGCCGTGAGGCCTCACTGTAGGCCCAGCCGTGAGGCCCCACTGTAGGCCCAGCCGTGAGGCCCCACTGTAGGCCCAGCCGTGAGGCCCCACTGTAGGCCCAGCCGTGAGGCCCCACTGTAGGCCCAGCCGTGAGGCCCCACTGTAGGCCCAGCCGTGAGGCCCCACTGTAGGTCCAGCCGTGAGGCCCCACTGTAGGCCCAGCCGTGAGGCCCCACTGTAGGCCCAGCCGTGAGGCCCCACTGTAGGCCCAGCCGTGAGGCCCCACTGTAGGCCCAGCCGTGAGGCCCCACTGTAGGCCCAGCCGTGAGGCCCCACTGTAGGCCCAGCCGTGAGGCCCCACTGTAGGCCCGGCCGTGAGGCCTCACTGTAGGCCCGGATGGCACCCGTCCCGGCGGCTCGGCCCGGTACTGCGCCCCCCATCGCGGCTTACTTTCGAGCGGCCATGGGAACGCGGTGCTAATTGCTCGGGGGGACCGACGAGAAGAGGAGACGTGGGAACGGGGGGGGGGGAGTGTTTGGGGCGAGCGCCCGGGAGGTGGGGGGGCGGTGAGGGGTGGCTCCCCGGCCCCCCCGTGCCCTGCGTGCCCCGATAGCTGCAGCGCGCCTTGAGGTTGCGATAAGATTAGCGCAGCCCTGGCGCCTCGAGATGAAACAACCAGAAGACAGTTTCAGTGGAAAGAATTACTTCTCCAGCGCCGTGTTCCCACCCTCTTCCCCCCACCCCCCCTTTGCTCATCCCTCCCCCCGCCTCACCCCCTCATCTCCCCCCCCCCATCTCATCCTCAAACCCCGATAAGCCCTGGTGCTCTCGAGAGCTCTGTCTCTGTGCCGCTGTGGTTCACAATTTGCCGGTGTTTGTCTCGGGGTTCGTTTGCTGCTGCTACTGCAGCTGCCGACGCGACTGCCGATGCTACGACTCCTGCTGCCACGGCTGCTTATGCTGCTGAGAATAATGAGCCTGCTGCTGCTGCTGCTGCCGCTGTCACAGCTGCTGATGCTGCCACTGTTGCTGATGTCGCGGGGGCGGCGCGTTTGTCTCTGACCGTGACGGTGTGCGGCGGTTGACCAGGAACGCTGTCCTTGCCGTACGATGACGAGACGAGCGCACGTCCTTTTTTAATGTCCTCAGAAGAGGCTGATTTCCCCTTCTCACTAGTGGGGCCTAGTTAGGCACCGTCAGCTCCTCGTGGACGGCCACAATGGCTCCCATGATCAAGCTGAATGCACACGCGCTCACCTTATACACCTCATACTACCAGGCGAGGGCCCGTGGCTGCCCAGGGGAATCTCGCCGAGCCTCAAGACTCATTCGCAGGAGGGATCCTGCGTCGGGATGTCTTGGGTACCCCGAGTAAAGCCACGCTCGTGCTGGGATAGCGTGGCCCTGCGTGCAGGTTCATGATCCCTGTTGCTCTATTACTGCCTCCGTGAGCGAACTACCGCGCCCCTCGCCCACCCCACCCTCACCCACCGCCGTGGGTGAATGGGGAAGTCTTCGCTGGGCATTGCCACGTCAGTCGGGGCTGATGATTCAAGCCCTTCCAGTGAAGTGTCACAGTTCGTCGGTGGCGGTGTTGTATTGTTTGTCGCAGCTTGGTGATGGTAACAACATTGGTGCTTGGTGGTGATGGTGGTGATGGTGGTGATGGTGGTGATGGTGGTGATGGTGGTGATGATCGTGGTGAAAATTGCAATGATAGTGATGGTGAAGATGGTGATGATGGTGATGGTGGTGGTGATGATGATGGTGGTGGTGATGGTGATGAGGATGGTTGCGAGGACGATGATGATGATTATTATTATTATTTTGACCCCTTTCTGCGCCCCCCCCCCACCCCCCAGTTGCGGTCGATGCCGGGAGACGGTCACCTTCGGAAGACGAGCGCGACCAGGAGTCACCACGTCCACAGCGGTGGGCACTACCGGGTGAGCGTGACCTCGACCTCGCCCCTCACTCACCCACACACAACAAAGACAAAGATCCCCCCTGTAGCCTTAACAGACTGTTGGGGCAAGTGCTGTTAGCGAACACCTATGAAGGCCGGCACGGCACACGAGGGGGTGGGTGGCCAGCACCACGCCCGGCCGTCTTTGTCTCCCTAGTGACGATGTTTGAGGCTGAGTCGACCTAGGGGAGGCCCGGGACCGGTTCAGATAATCGTCACCGGTGTTGGCCGTGAGCGGGAATAGAACTCGAGTCGCCGGATTCGTAGCGCAGCGTGCTGACCGCTGCTACACTACCGCTCCCCACTTTACTCGCTCACAGACACACGCACTGACACACACACTCAGACACGCACTGACACACACATTGACACACACATTGACACACGCACTGAGACACGCACTGACACACGCACTGAGACACGCACTGAGACACGCACTGAGACACGCACTGAGACACACACTGACACACGCACTGACACACACATTGACACACACATTGACACACACTGACACACGCACTGACACACACATTGACACACGCACTGAGACACACACTGACACACGCACTGAGACACGCACTGAGACACGCACTGAGACACGCACTGACACACGCACTGACACACGCACTGACACACACACTGACACACACACTGAGACACTATACTATTGTTGCGTATGATGGCAATGTGTTCAAGATCTTAATGCCAATGTGGAGGACTGCTCACCACGAAAGGGCTTCAGGAGAGAGACGCTGGGTGTCGCTTTGCTGTTACTCCTGCGTTGAAGGAGTGCAGGTCACAGTGGTTGACTGTCTGGTCCAGAGTTCGGGTTGCATGGCCACAATCAGCACTGTGGCTACTCTTTAAATGTTCGTAAATTTTCATTCACGAATAAGATGTGCCCATCGGCCTGTTGATGTTCTGACCCACACACTGATGCACTCACTGACACACTGGCACACACACCGACAGTTAATGTGTGAGAGCGTGTGTGCGTGCTTGCGAGTGCGTGCGTGTGTGAGAGCGTGCGTGCGTGAGCGTGCGTTCGTGGGTGTGAGCGTGCGAGCGCGTTGGTCAGCGAGCCGGTGAGCGTGTGTGACTGTAGGCGTGCGGTTGTGCGTGACCGTGCGTGCGTGCGTACATCAAGATCGGGCGAGCTCAGTAGCCGCGATGGCCGTTGCACCAGGCCACAGGCCTCTCGTGTGGTCACGCAGGGCAGCGAGCGCACGGAAACGAGATCTCGCGTCGCGGTTCGGCGCCATCCACCGGCGTCCTGCACAGTGGCATAGCACAGAGAGAGGCACAGCAGAGAGAGAGTGGTACGAGAGAGTGGCACAGCAGAGAGAGAGTGGTACGAGAGAGTGGCACAGCACAGAGAGTGGCACAGCACAGAGAGAGGCACAGCACAGAGAGTGGCACAGCAGAGAGAGTGGCACAGCACAGAGAGAGTGGCACGGGAGAGTGGCACAGGAGAAGGAGTGGCAAGGGAGAGCGACACGGGAGAATCATACAGGAGAGAGAGTGCCACGGGGGAGGGGTACGGCTGAGTAGCACAGCAGAGGGAGAGAGTGGCACGGGAGAGTGGCACGGGAGAGTGGCACGGTGCCACACAGGGCGTGCACCCAGTGATTGTGCGTTGACCTGATTGGCGGTGTTGTCAGCGCCGGACGCTCACCGGTAGCGGTGATAATGGCAGTCGTGGCGGTGATGGTGGCGGTGGTGGTGGTGGTGGCGATGAAAGCCCCGACCGAGGCTCCGACTCGGTGCCTGCTGTTTTCTTTCGTGGAATATTGCTGGGTGCCTGCGCCAAATATTAAGAAGTGCTGACACAGCGACAAGAAATGTGGAGAGCTCCTAATCTCTGGGGTGGGGGGCGAAGGGGTGGGGGGGGTGGGGGGGCTACCGGGGCGGGGGAGGGAGGGGGTGGCACGGGGGCACCTCTTTGGCATCCTTCTGTGCTCCTCACTCGAGAGCCACGTGAACCGGTGACTTCCGCGCGCCGGGCGTGGTCAATCCGCTGCTGGATGAAGGCCTCCCTCCCCAAGGCGCCGCCGCCACCTCCCACGAGCCTGCGATACAGCGCTCTGCTCGACACACGAGCCGACTTCATCGCTCCATCTCCTCGCAGGTCGTCCTCTCGGATGCGTTCCATTCCTTGCGTTCTAATCGACTATGGTCCCTCATCATCATCATCAGCCGTGGTCAATCCACTGCTGGGTGAAGGCCGTCCTATGCCGTGTCTGTCGTGGAACGAGCGGCTCGGCAGGTTCTGAGTTTTTAAACAATCCTGGTGGTGGGGTTCATTCATCCCACGTGTGTACGTCTCTCGCACCGTACGTGGGCAACCTTGCTCATCGGAGGTGGCGGTTGGTGGGTGAATGGGTTGGTAGTTGGTGGGTGGGTAGGTGGGGTAGTTGGTGGGTGGGTCGGTGTGGGGTGGTAGTTGGTGGGTGGGTAGGTGGGGTAGTTGGTGGGTGGGTCGGTGTGGGGTGGTAGTTGGTGGGTGGGTAGGCGTGGGGTGATAGTTGGTGGGTGGGTAGGTGGGGTAGTTGGTGGGTGGGTCGGTGTGGGGTGGTAGTTGGTGGGTGGGTAGGTGGGGTAGTTGGTGGGTGGGTCGGTGTGGGGTGGTAGTTGGTGGGTGGGTAGGTGGGGTGGTAGTTGGTGGGTGGGTAGGCGTGGTAGTTGGTGGGTGGGTGGGTGTGGTAGTTGGTGGGTGGGTGGGTGGGTAGGCGTGGGGTGGTAGTTGGTGGGTGGGTGGGTGGGCGTGGGGTGTGTGAAGGGGAGTGGGCAGAGAGAGGAGCGGCGTGCGGCGCTCCGTCCGTCACACCGCTGGGAGAACGTTCATTCGGCGTGGAAAAGTCGACGTTTGTGAAACAAAATAAAACTCGCGATGGAGGGGGGAGGGGTCTTGTTTTTTTTAGCGCCTCGATAAGGATCCGGGTGGGGGGGGGCCGAGGAGGGAGATGGCGGCGGTGGCGGCGGCGCTGTTCGGGGTTGCGGTCGCGTTTCCGCGTCGCTCTATAAACTCCAGCGCGCCGCTGATTTATCGCGTCGATGTTGCGTTAGTGGTCGTATCGCCTCTCCTCCCCCCTCCACTACCGCCCCCTTCCCCAACCGCCACCCCCCTGCACCTCCGGCAGTAGTCACGAGGAGGGGGGGCTGCTGGGCGCGTTGGGGGTGAGGGCGACGTTACCCCCCCCACCCCCCCTCACTCTGCGGTCAGCTCTGAGGTTCGCTGGGTCGGCGATGACGGTGGTGGTGGTGGCGATGGCAACGATGGTGTCGCGATGGTGGCCGCGGTGGTGTTAGTGATGATTGCTGATAGTCACGCCGATGGTGAGGCCGAGGGAAATAGCGTCACGATCATGATGGTACGGTGATGATGGTACGGTGATGATGGTGGGGATGATATTGAGCCCTGATAACGCGACGGTGGTGGTGGCGATGATGATGTCGCGACGAGCTATCGCTTGGATAGAATCGTCGCGCGTGATCGCCCCCGACGAGCGTGGTCCCCCCCCCCCCGCGGCCGATGGCGACGGCGCTGGCGACGGCGCTGGTGACGAGCGCTCGCGCCGGAGGAGCGGTAGGGAAGCGGCGACGAAGCCAAACAAGCGCTGGGCGGTTGTGTCTGGCTCCGCTCCAGAGCCCCGGGACCTGCGGCCGCTTCCCCCGGCGGCGGCAAGGCTCTTGTTCCCGGAGTTGTGCTCCCAGCTGCCTGCCGGCGGAACTCTCGACCGACCGGAGGCTCTAAAGCGCGCCGTCCGTCCGCGCGTGTGCCCGTGCGTGCGACCTGGACGCGCGTGTGCCCGTGTGCGCGCGTGTTTTTTGGTGTTAGGTTTCACTTTTTTAAGGAAATTCTATCAAAGGGTTTGGTGAGCAGGAAGGGGATGCGATTCACCACTGCTGTGTGCGTGTCTGTGTGTGTGTCTTTGTGTGTGTGTCTGTGTTTGTCTGTGAGGAGCGGTAGTGCAGTGGTTCGCGCGCTGCATTGCGAACAAGGAGACCGAGTTCGATTCACTGCCAACACCGGTGACGGTTGCCTGAACCGGTCCTAGGCCTCCCCTAGGACGACTCAGTCTCAAATGAGTGCCTGGTGCGGTGCGTAAACATCGACACTCCGGAGACAGAGGCGGCTGGGCGTGGTTCTGGCCACCAATCTCTTTGTGTGCCGTGCCAGGCTTCAAGGGTGTTCGCTAACAGAATGTTAAGGCTATACGGGGGATCTGTGCGTGTCCGTGTGTGTACGTGCGTGCGTGTGTATCTGTACGTCTGCATGCATTTCTCGCATCAGTAGCAGGGACCCCCCAGGAGTGAACGCGCAGGGGGAGTAGCGCACTCCCAGGGCAGCCGTGCCGATCGCGCGCCCAGCGGGTCGATCGGCGGTACGGGAGACGCGCAGCGGCACCCGCAGGGACGTGCGCCCTTGGCCGCCCGTGGTGCCGTCTCACGGCAGAGCCGGCCATTGTGAGCCCCCCCCCCCCCCCCCCGTTAACCACGAGTCGCTCGCCGTGCGGCGGAGCGGAGAGCACGCCGTGCCACCCGTGTGGCGACGTGGGCACCCGTGCCCTTGGACTCACCGCGCGCTCCCACCCCGCCACCCCCCCCCCGTCCCCGCCGCGGTGTCCGCTTACCATCAGATCGCGTCTCTGTGGCTGCCGCTGCCCGGACAGGAGGCCGCTGTCTCCGGAAGACAATGGCCAAGGCCGTGCGCCGCCATCCCCGCCATGCCCACCGTGCCCCGGCCACGTCCTGCCCGCGCGTGAGCGCGTGCGTGCACGTGCATGCACGTGCGTGCGCGTGCGTACACGTGCGCGTGCGTGTGTGCGTGCACGCGTACACGTGCACAAGTGCGTGTTTACGTGCGTGTGTGTGCGTGTGTGTGCGTGTGTGTGCGCGTACACGTACGTACACGCTTGTGCGTGCGTGCGCACGCAAGTGCACGTGCATGAATGTTACTAATCGTAACGCCGTGACACGCAGTGTAATGCCATACGATGCCGTATAATACCGTGTTCACATTACGACCGCTGCCACCACGGCGTTAGTGGTCAGCAGCAGCAGCAGCGCTGGGTTCGCAATGCAGAGGTCGCCGGTTCGACTCCATTCCCCGGCCCGGGTGGCTGAAACAGACGCTGCGAGTTTCTTAAATCCCCGCTCCTGCCTCTCCTGGCGCTGTCCACCCAGCGAGCAAAGCTGAGCTCCACCGCAGTTTGGGGGGCGTCAGCAGATGGCGCGCGGTGGGGGGGGGGTGAAGCGTGGCTACTCCCGCCTCTTCCAACGAGCGCTGGGACAAGTGCTCTTGATTGGGGGGGAGGGGCCCATACCAAAGAGGTTGAGAATCCCTGCTGGACACGATCGACGGTGATTTAACTCGCAACGAATTGCCACGATTCAGGTCGATGATTCGGGGCCAGCGATTCGAGTCCCGTTGCCTCACAGGGGGAGGGAGGCGGGGGGAGGGAGGCGGGGGAGACAAAGGCTGCCGGGCGTGGTGCTGGCCACCCACCTCCTCGTGTGTCGTTCTGGCCTTCATAGGTGCTCGCTAACAGCACTTGGCCCAACAGTCTGTTAAGGCTATACAGGGGATCTTTGTCTTTGGTGTGAGTGTGGGATCGGGGTGTGTGTGATGAGTGTCATGTGGTGGCTGTAGAGAGTGGAACGATCGCACTGCCCACGTAAAGGTCTCATTCCCAATGAGTTGAGTGGCACTTTTCATCTGTCACGTAACGCTGTGCGGAAGATACCTCGCCTGTCTCTCCACGTTCGTGCCCTCTCCTCTCTATGCTTTTGAAAACGTGGCCCCTTTTGAGGAAATATCTGCACCGTTTTGAAATATTCCGGCTGGTCTGCCCACAATCCATCCTTTGGTTAAACCAGACTGGATTGTATGAGGAGCTCACAGATCAATGAAAGATCTGGACACAGTCCCATCAGTGAGTTCCTACGTAAGGTTAGGCTGCGTTGGCTGGGTCACGTAGCCCGCACGCCCAGCCACCGCATGCTCAAGCGGCTTCTGTTCGGCCGGATCAAGGGGGCTAAACGGGCGCGGCACGGGCTAGAGAAGAGATGGAGTGATTTGGTACAGGAGGATGTGAAGCTGAGTGGACTTTCCGATGATCGGTACCAGCGGTGTCAAGATCGGTCTCTGTGGAGGAGGCTCGTGAAGGACGCTGCTGGACAGTTGGAGGCAGTCGCCCTTTTACACTTCACATGGCCTCAGAGTGCACCTAGCTTGGCACTTTGAGATCGAGATCTCTCAGCTCGCGATCCGTATTTTCA
Organism: Lampetra fluviatilis; assembly: GCF_964198595.1. Classification (NCBI taxonomy): domain Eukaryota; kingdom Metazoa; phylum Chordata; class Hyperoartia; order Petromyzontiformes; family Petromyzontidae; genus Lampetra; species Lampetra fluviatilis. Next base: position 815,249 of record NC_136316.1, read on the forward strand.
CTATCGGCAGGGCCCAAAAAAAGCGAAACGTGTCAACCCCAGCCTCGCACCGGGCAGGCACATGCGTGCGCCTGTGTGTGTGCATGAATGTGTGTGCCTGAGCGCGCGCGTGTGCGTGTGTGTGCGAGCGTGTGCTATTTTTTGTTTTTGTTATAATTAGGGGGGGAAAGTTAACGATCTAATTTTATTTTTTTTCCGAACTCTCCCTGCAAGAATTTATCTTATCGAACAGAATCTGCAATCTAGAGCAAACATTTCCTGTTGTGACTGGCACCGCGCGGAGATTTCAGCTGAGTGCAGCCGAATCGAGCCGAGCTGAGCAGAGACCCCGCTTCCTGCTCCCCCCCACACCAACCCCCTACCCGCCCCCACCCCCACCGGACTGCCTACCCCCCACAATCATCACCTTCCTAAGCACCCACCTGCCTACCCACCTCCCGGTTAGCCTACCCAATCGCCTGCCTACCTAATCGCCAGCCTATCCATTCGGCTGCCAACCCACCTGCCTACTCGCCCACCTACCTACTCGCCCACCTACCCATTGGCCAGCCACCACACATAGCTGCTGCTGCCCTTTCTCCACTGAGCTGTCCTCACCCCTACCCCCCACCGTCTCACTCACCCCCCCACTCACCTGTCATCTCACTCGGTCACCCACACTCACCAACTCACCCACCCACCGCTCACCCCCCCCCCTCGTCACCCTCCCTCCCCGTGTCGCTGGGACACGTGGAGCGGTCAACGCTGCGTGGTTTCCACGCTGCCACCGCCTGTTCCCAGAGCCCCCCCCAATCCCGTGCCCCCCACCCCCTCCCCCCCCTCGCGGTCTCTGCTGGCCGTGCTCGCGGTCGCCCGGAGTGGGATCCGTGGACACGGCGGCGGTGACACAAACCCGAGGGGCTCGGCGAGAACAGGAGAAGGAGCTCGGGGCAGTCGCTGGTCCTCTGTGTGGAAGGTGCCATCCTCCTCCTGCTGCTGCTGCCACTGCTGCTGCCACTGCTGCTGCCACTGCTGCTGCCACTGCTGCTGTCACTGCTGCTGTCACTGCTGCTGTCACTGCTGCTCATTCTTCTGCTGCTGTCACCGCTGATGTTACTGCCGCTGCCGCTGCTGAATAATCATCGACATGGCACGGTGCTCGTGCTGCCATAATCACGTTCACGCACATTGGTTCCCCGTAATAGCCTCAGCAGGCACTCGCTGGGACTAAGACAAAACGAAGATCCCCCGTGTAGCCTGCACAGACTGCAGGGGCAAGTGCTGTTAGCGAGCATGGCGCACCGGAGGGGTGGATGGCCGGCGCCACGCCCGGCCGCCTTTGTCTCTCCAACGCTGATGTTTACGCACCGCGCCAGCCGTTCATTTACGGCCGAGTTGACCTCGGGGTCAGCGGTTCAGATATATTCGCCACCGTTATTGGTTCTTGAGCGAGAATTGACCTCGGTAGCCCAGCGCGCTAACCACTGCGCCTCCGCTCCCCGCGCACGTACTCCCACGCGCTCCCCCTCTCTCTCTTGCGCTCGCCACAGGGAGCCGCGCTCTCCCCGCACGCTCGCAGATGTTCCGTCAGATCCCCGCAGCCCCACAATCATCCGCGCTCTCTCCTCGCAAAATCCGTCTCGGCGCTATCGCGCGCCGTGACAAATGAGCGCCGCGCTGTCTCCCGCCGCCGCCGCCACGCCGCGCCGTTTTGTTTATTTTATGCGTTATTTACAAATTGCATCGACGACAACAACAACAACAACGGCGGCAGCACGACGGGAGCGGCGAAAAGACAGCGGGATGGGAGCACGGCCCCCCCCTGCCCCTCCTGCCGCATCCGCTGCAAGCTGAGACAGACAAACACAATGATGGGGGGCCGGTGGGGAGGGGGGGCGGTCGGGAAGGGGGGCGGTGGGGAGGGGGGGCGGTGGGGAGGGGGACCGGTGGGGAGGGGGGGCGGTGGGGAGGGGGGGCGGTGGGGAGGGGGGGCCGGTGGGGAGGGGGGCCGGTGGGGAGGGGGGGCGGTGGGGATGGGGGGCGGTGGGGATGGGGGGCGGTGGGGATGGGGGGCGGTGGGGATGGGGGGCGGTGGGGAGGGGGGACGGTGGGGAGGGGGGGTCGGTGGGGATGGGGGGCGGTGGGGAGGGGGGGCGGTGGGGATGGGGGGCGGTGGGGAGGGGGGGCGGTGGGGAGGGGGGGTCGGTGGGGATGGGGGGCGGTGGGGAGGGGGGGCGGTGGGGATGGGGGGCGGTGGGGAGGGGGGGGCGGTGGGGAGGGGGGGCGGTGGGGAGGGGGGCGGTGGGGAGGGGGGGCGGTGGGGAGGGGGGGCGGTGGGGAGGGGGGGCGGTGGGGATGGGGGGCGGTGGGGAGGGGGGGCGGTGGGGAGGGGGGGCGGTGGGGAGGGGGGCGGTGGGGAGGGGGGGCGGTGGGGAGGGGGGGCGGTGGGGATGGGGGGCGGTGGGGAGGGGGGGCGGTGGGGAGGGGGGGCGGTGGGGAGGGGGGGCGGTGGGGAGGGGGGGCGGTGGGGAGGGGGGGCGGTGGGGATGGGGGGCGGTGGGGAGGGGGGGCGGTGGGGAGGGGGGCGGTGGGGAGGGGGGCGGTGGGGATGGGGGGCGGTGGGGAGGGGGGGCGGTGGGGAGGGGGGGCGGTGGGGATGGGGGGCGGTGGGGAGGGGGGGCGGTGGGGAGGGGGGCGGTGGGGAGGGGGGGCGGTGGGGAGGGGGGGCGGTGGGGATGGGGGGCGGTGGGGAGGGGGGGCGGTGGGGAGGGGGGCGGTGGGGAGGGGGGGCGGTGGGGATGGGGGGCGGTGGGGAGGGGGGGCGGTGGGGATGGGGGGCGGTGGGGAGGGGGGCGGTGGGGAGGGGGGGCGGTGGGGATGGGGGGCGGTGGGGAGGGGGGGCGGTGGGGATGGGGGGCGGTGGGGAGGGGGGGCGGTGGGGATGGGGGGCGGTGGGGAGGGGGGCGGTGGGGAGGGGGGGCGGTGGGGAGGGGGGCGGTGGGGAGGGGGGGAAAGGAAAGGGGCAGCCGGATGGTGGAGCGACATCGCAGGATGTGGGGGGTGGGGGGGGAGTCAGAACGAGTCGACGCTCACCGTTCGGTGGCGTTGCCGTGCGTGTGGGTTCAGGTGTAGTGGCGGGTGGTTGCTGTGGTGGTGGTTGCTGTGGTGGTGGTGGCGGTGGTGTTTGTGGTGGTGGTTGCTGTGGTGGTGGTGGCGGTGGTGTTTGTGGTGGTGGTTGCTGTGGTGGTGGTGGCGGTGGTGTTTGTGGTGGTGGTTGCTGTGGTGGTGGTGTTTGTGGTGGTCGCGGCGTTGGTCGTATTTGTTGTGGTCGTGTGGAGGCTTTGTTTCAGGTGGTGCCTGCGTTTCCGCTGTTGGCGGTGACGGTGGTTGTGATGGCGGTGGTGGCGGTAGTGCCCGTGTGTTTAAGTTGGTGGCGGGCCGCGCCAGGCATCTGCGGCTGCTCGCCTCGTCGCCATGGCGAGCTAATCTCTGTTTTGACAATGTGTGCTCGCCTGCCGCTTGCGCAGACTTTATCTGCGTGGTGTTTTGAGACGATGGTTCTGCGCAGACACCCCTGGTATTAAACAAACACGTCCCTCCTCCTGCGTCCCGTCCGGGACACGCGCCGTTTCAGCTCGCGCCCGCGGGCGCATTAGCGCAGTTGCCGAGAGCGGGCCGCATCTGTACGCCGAGCAGGGCAGGAACGAGCGGCGCTCTGTCGAAGTGCGTAATAGATGGAGCGAGGTTGTGAGGCGCTTTGAGATGCCCCGGGTGTAATGGGCGCTCTCTCGAAAAACAACGAAGTGCTAACTTGGGGAGAAGAGACGGCGATGATGGGAGGGAGGGAATTCCAACGTGGAGAGGAGCAGTGCAAGGGAAGAAGTGTGTGAGTTAGTGGGTGGGTGAGTGAGTAGGCGGGTGAGTGGGTGAGTGAGTAGGCGGGTGAGTGTGTGAGACGGTGAGTGAGTGGGTGAGTGGGTGAGTGGGTGGTGTTGTGACCTGCAGTGTGGTGGTTGAACACCGTACGGTGGATAAGGCGACACTCTCGGTGTCTGATCACGACCGAGTCCTCAAAATGCGTGGAGGAATCAATGATTGACATGCACAGGAACGGTCACCATGGCAGTAGCGATAGGCGAGCGATAAGGAGGCGACGGACCGCCGGTGAGCGACTGGAGGGAGTCGGCGCTGGACCATCAGTGGCCCCTGATGTTGGGTCTGCACGTGAGCACGAGGTCACGGGTGGGCGTGCGTGCCAGGCTAGGTGCGGGTGACGTCTGTGCGTCGCAGCTGCCGGGGAGGGTGGTGGTTGCTTCTCACCACGGTTGAAAGGGAAGAGGGACGTCACTTGAGACGGTGGAGGGGGGGGGGGAGTGGGGGGGGTGGGGGAGTGGGGGGGGTGGGGGGGTGGGGCGGGGGGGGGCAGCCCCCCGCAGCCCCCGCAGCCCCCCGCAGTTTAAACAAACACAGCAGCACTGCTGCTGCGGGTCACGTGACAAGTGCTGCGATTGCCTGTGTGGTCGAGCAGGGGTCAGGACCCCCACAGGGGGTGAGAGGTCACTCGTCTGTGACTCGACCCGTCATCCCACTGGGGTCGATAAAATAGGTACCAATCTGTGGGGAACTCAACAGTGGTTGTCCTGTAGATAGACTGGCCCCTGCCATCGGAACGTGGAATTGCCACCACTGGCTTTGCCGGGCTGTAAGCAAGAAGATGATTAGCCAATGCCTCAAGTGGATGAATGTTGAGATGTCACTTGACTGATGGCATCCAATCGCAGAGCGAGGGTCACAGCAACAGCTGCGTGTAAAATCGCAGGCAACAGTGGCCTCTCGTCGTCGTCGTCGTCATGGCGCTCATCATCAGCAGCCACGATCCAACCACTGCTGGATGACGGCCTCCCCAAGCTGCTGCCACCTCTCGCAGGCTTGCAATGTGACGACCCATCTAACACCGGCGCACGGGCGGAATCCCTCGCCCCATCTCCTCGGTGGAGGTCCCCTGGTTGCCCTCTCGGGCCGTGCCACGGCAACTCCGTTCTGGAGGAGGGTAGAGGTTCGTCGAGACAATTTAATTTTTGGGTACAAATCTGCCACTCAAAGCGTCGTCGTCGCCACATTAATATTCAAGTGTAAAGAATTGTATACAATGAGAGAAAAATCTACTATCTATAGTTACCGCACTAACGAATGAGTGACTCTCTCAGACACACACACGGTGTAGCCGGCATTGGCCACACACCCCAGTGCCAAACATCATCTGCAGTTCACTCGGTTGGGATCACACGCAGCAGCAACGGTGCCCCTTCGGCGAAAACTGGGCAGGACTCTCCTGAAACTCGTCCTGAGACTCGGCGAGGCTGTGCCGGGTGAACGAGCTCGGGAACGCCTCACGTGAATGAGCGAGCACGTCACGTGAACGAGCTTGCGTGCACGTCACGTGAACGAGCGTGCGTGCACGTCACGTGAACGAGCGTGCGTGCACGTCACGTGAACGAGCGTGCGTGCACGTCACGTGAACGAGCGTGCGAATGCCTCACGTGAACGCGCGAGCGTGCAAGTCACGTGAACGAGCGTGCGTGCACCACGGCTAAGTTAAGAAATGCATTGGGAGTGACACACACTGCTTTTTTAATGTCTGCCTTGATATTTATCTAATAAAGCGTGGTCCGTTATGGGAGTGGCGCCTTGGCTCCCCCATGTCTCCGTGCTGCCGTGTCTCCTTCTCCCCATGTCTCCCCCCTGTGTCTCCCCCAGGTCTGTCTCCAGGTATCCATGAGATGCGGATGAGTTGAGCACTAACGACCGCCGTGTCTCTGTCTGCAGAGGAGCTGAGCGCCAGCGAGGTTCCGCTGGAGCGGTGCCGCGTTCGCAGTCGGCGCCAGCTGCTGCCGGGGGTCACGTGGGGGCCCTACCCTGGGGTCATGCGACACGGGGGGCACGGGGGGCATGGGGGCGACGGCACGGAGGTGACTGCCTGCACCCACACCCCGCACGTGTGTGTGGGGTGTGGTATTGTGTCCGTGTGGCACGTGTGCGCGACTATGGCATTGTGTCCGTGTGGCCGCGTGTCCGTCTGGCGGTGTGTTTGGGGTTCTGTCTCTATGTGGTTGTGTGTGTGTGCAGTTGTGTGTGTGTGTAGTTGTGTGTGTGTGTAGTTGTGTGTGTGTAGTTGTAGGTGTGTGTGTGGTTGTGTGTGTTTGTTTCTTGATGACGGTTGCTGAGGACTGGCCCAGAATGCCAAGCAGCCAGCAACAATCAGCACCCTTGAAGGTGTAATTCGTTAGAGTGTAACACATTTCTTGATTTGAGTGAGGTTGTTATAAGAACCTGAGAAGAGAGAGACGATGATGGGAGGAGGGAATTCCAGAGTGGAGCAGTGTGAGGGAATGAGCAGAGAAAGAAGTGTTGTGACCTGCATTGCGGTGAGTGGACGAGTGGGGGAGTTGGTGGATGGGTGAGTGAGTGGGTGAGTGTTGTTGTGATGCACAGTGTGGTGGTGTAACACTCTGTAGATATAACAGACTCGTCTGGCACCCACGAGACTCGTTGAGTCTCAATCACGGCCGAGCCAGCCCCCCCGGGGCCCCCCCAGGGCTCCCCGGGGCCCCCCAGGGCCCCCCAGGGCCGTGTGTATAGATCTCTGCTCGATGGAGGCGGCGGTCCGATCCCCGCGGTGCGAGTCCCGAGCGCAGACCGAGTTGGCACGAGACGCAGCGCAGCTGTAACCCCGCGAGCGTGCCGCGCGGGGTGACGGGGCCGACCTGCGGGGGGGGGCGGGGGGTAGAGGGAGGGGGCTCTCTGTCTCGCTCTCCCTTTCGTTGTGTGTCTCCCTTTCGTGCCAAGAATGCGATTCCTCCGTAATCTTTTCCACTGGATAGCCGCGCTGGAGTTATCATTACAACTGTGGCCCTTCTCACGGTGATAGCCGGGTGCTGGCTCGTGGCGGGCGGGCTGGAGAGAGAGGGAGGGAGAGCGTCGCATCAGCCATAGATAAATAAATCTGCGTGTTTTTGTCGTTTGTGTCTGTTACCCCCGCTCACCCGATCTAAGCAGCGACCGCCCCCCCCCCGAAAAAAAAACGCTCGCAGAATCTCTCGCTGTCCACGCGACCCCTCGCTCATTCCCGCCGAGTTGTCCGTGCGTCGCCCCGCCGCGGCGGCGGTGGCGGCGGGGCGCTCGGCACGGAGAGGGGAGGAGCGGCGAGGAATCCGCGTCGTGGGCGCGGCTGGAAGTTTGCGAGGGCGGGGGGGGAGTGGAGGCCCGCGCGGATCTCTCTGTGACTAACTCTGCCCGGCCGCTATCAATTATTTCATTCTATTATTCTGATTTGGCTTCGGAGCGGTGGTGGCGGGTTGCGGGGGGGGGGTAGATAGGGATAAATGTGGCCGATAACGAGGGAGACGGGACGGTCCGTCCGCCTGCCCGCCGGGGTCTGGAGTTCGTCATGGCCAGCGCAGGGGGCTCACACGTCCGCCACGCCGGCAGGGTCCCCTTGGCGGGGTCCTGCCGACTACCGGGGTCCGATAGTCGGGTCTGATCGCCGTGGTCTGGCTCATGGGGTCTGGCTAACGGGGTCTGGCTCACGGGGTCTGGCTCACGGGGTCTGGCTCACGGGGTCTGGCTCACGGGGTCTGGCTCACGGGGTCTGGCTCACGGGGTCTGACTAACGGGGTCTGACTAACGGGGTCTGGCTCACGGGGTCTGGCTCACGGGGTCTGGCTCACGGGGTCTGGCTAACGGGGTCTGACTAACGGGGTCTGGCTCACGGGGTCTGACTAACGGGGTCTGACTAACGGGGTCTGGCTCACGGGGTCTGGCTCACGGGGTCTGGCTAACGGGGTCTGACTAACGGGGTCTGACTAACGGGGTCTGGCTCACGGGGTCTGGCTCACGGGGTCTGGCTCACGGGGTCTGTCCAAGGCCGTCCGAAGGCGTCGGCGCTATCGGTACGTGGCTGGCGCGTCGCCGCGTCTGGAGTCGTGGAACCCGGGCAGCGTTGAGAACCGGCGAGCAGACCTTGAGGAGAGCGATGCAGCGCTGTGGTCAGAGTCACGGGACCGAGGAGGGGGAGGAGCAGGAGGAGTCTTCGCTCATGGGAATTCAGAATGGAGCTACGGAGTAAAGGGGGGGGGGGGGGGTGTTAGGTGGGCGGAGGGGTGTGGTGGAAATCAGAGGGAATTTAGGAGGGGGGGGCAGGGAGGCAGGCAGAGGTGGGGTGTGGGTGGGGGGGTGGCCTTGGTACCACACCAGCTGATAAGGGCTCCCCTCTCCTCCCACTGAACTAAAGGTGGGGTGCGGAGAGAGAGGAGAGAAAGCATGAGACACACACACGTACAAAGACAAAGGTCCTCTGTATAGCTTTTGCAAGTGCTGTTAGCGAGCACCTATTAAGACCGGCTACTATCTCCGTCCGCCTTTGTCTCCCCAGTGGTGATGTTTACACACCACACCAGGTACTCACTTGAGGTTAAGTCGACCTAGGGGAGGCCCAGGACCGGTGCATATAATCGTCACTGGTGTTGGCCATGAGCGAGAATAAAACTCTCGTCACTGCGTTCGTAGAACAGGCAGTGGCGAGTCGACCACACACATACATACAAAGACAAAGATCCCCGTATAGCCTTAACATACTGTAGGGGCAAGTGGTGTTTGCGAGCACCTATGAAGGCCGGCACGTCACACGAGGGGGTGGGTGGCCAGCACCACGCCCGACCGCCTTTGTCTCCCCAGTGGCGATGTTTACACACCGCACCAGGTACTCATTTGAGGCTGAGTCGACCTAGGGGAGGCCCAGGACCGGTTCAGATAATTGTCACTGGTGTTGACCGTTAACCGCTACACTACCGCTCCACCCACACATACATACCACACTCACGTACACACTCCCACACTCGCACAGGCACACACACACGCACGTGCCGCCACGGACACAAAATCATCTCCGTAAGAAACATCAAAAACATTTCCTCAGAGCAACAGGTCTGTGGCGTCATCTCTCGCTGCACTAATGCATCTCGCTCCGCCCACTCTGCCCGCTCCGCCCACTCTGCCCGACCCTCCCACTGACGGTGGTGGTCGTGGCAGCGGTGGCGGCGAAGGTGGTGATGGTTCCTTTAAAAGGAGTCCACGTTTTGCGTGCACAGGGAAGGAAGGGCATAACCGCGGCCGAGACGACCCAGGAGCTTCGTGCGGAGCGACAGGCCGGCCAGCTTCGACGCGGCGGCGTTAGGCGGCTGATGAAGAGACAATGCCGCTCGACTGATTCGGAGCGAGATCTCCGCTTCCAAACCGGAGTTTGTCATAATCACACTGCCCGTGTTCAGAAACTTCCCTCCATAATTGCCCCCCTCACTCGTGGGGTGGAGTATTTGATGACATGAAGTCCCGAGGCAGGTGCTTTGTTTTGTGAGACTGATGGTCAGGCTCCCATCCCGAAGTAGCACGTGTCAGGTTCAGCAGCAGAGTCGTCACCATTCTGTCTGAGAGTGACCAGTCATTATACTACCAATCATCGGCCATTTTGGGAGCCATTCCTGGACCGCACCCCGGAATCGGATGTACCTGTACCAGATGTACCTGTGCCAGATGGAAACTCCTCCGGTACAGCCATAGAAAGTGTCTCAAATTACGGAGGCAGAAAATAAGTTAAATAATGTGGCAGCCAGAGGACATCCCTGTCGCACCCCTAGGTGAACAGCAAATGCAGCTTTACGCGTGCCTGCCCACCATCATGAAGGTCCTCATTGACTGTGAGCAGAGGATCAGGGACCCCGAAAGTACAAAAGTGGTGGTGGTTAAAAACTAATTTCTTTAGAACTGATGTTTGTGTTTCGTTTGTTGTCCTTCCCTGCACCTCCGATTAGCACGGTTGGCTACGTACAGTGCAAAAGACGTTCAACATACAAACATACATGGTGGCTGCTGGAGTGGCAGTGATCTTGTTGTTGGTGGCGGAGGCGGTGGTGGTGCTGGTGGTGGTGCTGGTGGTGGTGTTGGTGTTGGTTGTGGCGGTGCTTAAGGGGTTGGCGGCAGTTGCGATAGTGGACGGTAGTGGCGGTGATAGTGGGTCATAGTGGTGGTGGCGGTGTGGGTGGTAGTGGGTGGTAGTGGTGGTGGTGTGGTGTGCAGTGTGCAGTGTGCGTCAACTACACGGGGGGGTGGATCTTTGTCTCGCGTGCGGTGTGCAGCGGGCGGCGCTGGCGCGCCTGCCGGTGCCGGGCGACTGCTGGCTCCGCGCGCTCGAGGTCACGGACGCGGAGGAGCGGAGCAACTGCGTCGTCTTCGGGAAAGGTCGGTCCCGCACGTCACGTGACCCGGCAGCCCCCTCCTCCCACCATGGAGCACCCCCTCCCCTCCCCCCGCCCCACCCACCCTCCTCCGCCCCCTCCCACAATCCCCTTCCTTTCTCACTTTCAAAGGACTCTTGTTTTCCGTGTCTGTCATAGTGAGGGAGGAGGGCTGGAGGGCTGGAGGAAGGGAGGAAGGGAGGAAGGGAGAGGAGGGTGTTTGTTTTGAGAGCTGTCTGCTGCGCTAGCACGAGGGCCGGGCCCTGATAACGCAGCAGCGGCAACGATCGCGGATCTCTGGGGCTGGAATCGTTGAGACATTATCAACGTTCATCACGACCCGAGGGGGTGAAGTCTAATGTACACTTTTTTAATCACTGGGGGGGGCATGACGGGAAAACGTACAATGTACCCTGTGTCGGGGTCAAGAGGTCATCGTGGCCAGTGCCGTCATCGCCTCCTTCCACCTGCCAGGTGCCGCATTCGTTAAAACAAAATAACTGAGCGGGCGATTCTCCTCCTTCGCATGCGTGGGGTGCCACGGTGGCTAGGAGATGTTATCTACCTCGCCTGGTATACAGGAGGTCGTGGGTCCAATGCCGACCCTGACGCCTGTTGTGAATTTGAAGTTTGAATGTTCTCTCTCCCTGTGGTTGTGTGGATTTATCTCCAGGCCCTCCACGTTTAGAATCAACATGCGTTGGCTGCCATACATTCCCACGTGATGATGAGAAGCCACTTCGTTGAGCTGTCGTTTGGGGCCAGGTCGCTTCTGAAAAAGAGGCAAGATAACTCAGTGGGGCCTTATCTGGCAAAATAAAAATAGAAGTAAATCGTAAAGAATATCTGATCCTCCATACCTAGAACAATAAAAGTGTTTCTGTACACAGCCCATCAGCCACCGCCGCCTTCTGGGAGTTTCGGTCGTCTTGGTGCAACCCAGGCAACGGTTTTCGACATTCAGCGTCTCATCGGCATTTCTCACTCGCCAATTGCACGCCGCCACGGGTGAGGAGCGCGCTGGACTTGCAGTCCAGATTTTGATCTCCCGGCGCGACAGTTGTAGCAATGGGGCAGGCTGCATCCCCCCAGCGGTGTAAATGGGTCACACCACAGATAGCCGCCCAGCAAGCCGCGTGCGGTGGGGTAAAGTCTGGGAACTGCCACCTCTTCCAAGGCAGTCTGGCAAACGTGGAAGTGAGAATCAAAGTGATCTGCTGCTGCTCAAATGAGCTCGGTGCTCATCGTCTGTTCATAGCCCTGAGCCAGTGGTGGAAATTCCACGTTCCCATGGCGGGGAATGAAAAGAGTTGGTGAAACACTACTCTCTAGAGGGGCCCCCTAGAGCTCCCTGTAGTGCAGGCCGCTCCGCTAGCGGAGACGTGAGCAGGGAATTGCAGCGCTTCTCCTTTACCCCCTTCGTCCGAGCGGTGTGGCGCGGTGTGGCACTGCGTGGCGCGGCGTGGTGTTATTGTGCCCGCAGCACACCGCGCTCCGGCTTGCGATACCTAAGCCGCTGCGGCGGCAGGGCACGTTTCCCAGCGGCGATAAGCGGAGCTTGAGTCTGAAGTTTCTGCTGCTGCATCCGTTCCAAAACAAACACAGAGAGTGACTGGAATTGTGCGCTGAATTCAGCGCTTTCCGGACTAAGAGGTTCACTCCTGTTTCCTTGATTTGACGCGGATAAGCCTAAGCTGCTCTTGTAAGAGGGGGCGCTCCGAGTTGTAAACCGGAGTCGTTACGAGGATTTTTTCACTGTTTTCTCTCCAAGCGTTGTTCGTTTTCTTTGGCCGGCTGTCGCGAGCGATAGCCGGCGAGCGAGCAGCGCGGACCAACGCGCGCTCCACCCTCCACAGCGCGCCCACAGCAGCTCCCTAACCCAAACCCTCGCCTGAAACCCAAACCCTCGCCTTGAACCCAAACCCTCACCTTGAACCCAAACCCTAGCCTCAAACCCCAACCCTAGCCTTGAACCCAAACCCTAGCCTCAAACCCCAACCTCAAACCCCAACCCTAGCCTTGAACCCAAACCCTAACCTCAAACCCCAACCTCAAGCCCAAACCCTAGCCTCAAACCCAAACCCTAGCCTCAAACACAAACCCTAGCCTCGAACCAAAACCCTCACCTCAAGCCCAAACCCTAACCTCAAAGCCTAGCCTCAAACCCCAACCTCAAACCCAAACCCTAGCCTCAAACCCAAACCCTAGCCTCAAACCCAAACCCTAGCCTCAAACCCTCACCATAGCCCAAACCCTAACCTCAAAGCCTAGCCTCAAACCCCAACCTCAAACCCAAACCCTAGCCTCAAACCCAAACCCTAGCCTCAAACCCTCACCATAGCCCAAACCCTAACCTCAAAGCCTAGCCTCAAACCCCAACCTCAAACCCAAACCCTAGCCTCAAACCGAAACCTAATGTCTAACCCTTACTCTGATCTCTAACCTTTTCCCTAACTCTGACTCTTACCAGTAACCCTAAACTCTACCCCTAATCCTAAACCAAATCTTAACCCAAACTCTCATCCTAACCCTAACCTCTGACCCTTGCCCTGAGGGAGAGGCAGCGGCGAGTGGCGGGGCGCAAGGAGACACCAGCCTGGGTGGCCTCAGCCAGCGTTTAATCTGCGAAGGCCCCAGGCTGTAGGAGGAGGGGGAGGGGGGGGGGCGACTCGTGCACGTGAACAAGTGTTAACGGCACCCCCTCCCCCCCGTGACCCTCACCCTGCCCAACCCTCACCCTCCCTTGACTCTCACGCCCACGCTGGTGAATTTGCACTGAGAATTATTCTCCCAGGGTAGAGAGGGGAGATGAGCTAGACGGGGAGCAGTGGAGGGAGGGGAGGGGAGGGGGGGAGCATGGTGTAGGAGATGGAGGAGGCAGGGAGGGAGAGTAGGGAGGGAGAGGAGCGGGACCTGCTGTAGGGCAGGAGACAAATCTCTTTGGTTTGTGTGAGTGGGAGGAGAGAGCAAGTGGATGCCGTTGCGATGAGCCAGCAGCGGGAGATGCTGATAAGTGGATCACGTATCCCAGCGCGCAGAGGGAGGAGGCCAGGGGTTAAACGCTCCGCTCGCTGATAATGCTCGGCCCGAGTCAACAGCTCGTGCCCCCCCCCCTCCTCTGTAAACCGTGGTCCCCTCCGTAACGAAGAGCCGGGTCCGCGGTTAATTGTCACGGTGGCTGGCCGTGCCACGGCATCTCTCTTGGGAAGGGGGGGAGGGGGGCGGTGAATCTGTGTCGCGACACCATGAGTCGGCGTCACGGCCGTCACAGGTGAGAGGAGGGCCTCTTTGTCAGCGGACACCTGGGCCATGACAGCGACGCCTCCGGGCATGAGAATCCACTTCCAAAACAACCCACGTGCCGTGACCCCTCCTTCCCAACCCCTCACCCCGACCCCACACCCCGACCCCTCACCCCGACCCCTCACCCCGACCCCTCACCCCAACCCCTCACCCCGACCCCTCACCCCGACCCGAATGTGGCTCTTTGTGAAGCGTCATGTGATGAGGTCCCATTTCTCCTCTGTGTAAATTCAAATTACTGCTGCTCGTCACGAGTTGAGCGTGTACCCTCGTGTACCCGCGTGTGCCCACGTGTAACCTGGTGTTACCCGCGTGTAACCTGGTGTTACCCGTGTGTGTCCGCACAGGAGGGCAGCTGTGGTGCTCTCTGACGCGAGCCGTAGCCGGCGGAGAGGAGCTCGTGAGCTACCGGTTCGGCGGGGCCCGCGGGGGTCCGACCGGCAACGGCGCGTGGGACGGGGGGCCCACCGTGAGGCCGCCCGTGGAGGCTGCGGTGGTGGCGGCGGCACCGGCGTCATACCCTGAGCTGCGCGCGCCGCACACGGTGGTGCTGCTGCCCCAGCAGGCCTGCCTGGCATCGCTGATGCCCACCGCCATCATCAACAGTACGCGCCCCGCACCACGAATTCGCTCACCCGCTCACTCGTTCGGCCACTCACTCACTCAACTATTAACCCAATCACTCGCCCACCCACCCACCCGCCCACCTACTAGCTCACCCACCCAGTAGCTCAACCACCCACTAACTCACCCACTCACTCACTCACCCACTCACTAACCTACCCACTCGCTCACCCACTCCTTCGCTCATCCACCCACCCGCGTGTCTAGCACCTATTAAAACATTTTTAAGTGCGGCCGGGAAATGTGGGATTCATAGTGGCCGTGTCGGAAACGCCGAGCCAGCACCGCCGATTGCCTGGGCGTGAATCCGCATTTCGGCTGCCCGTCATGACACCGCGTAGCGAGTTGATGGTCTCAGCCTGGTCGGCCATTGGCTGTGAAACAACCCCCAATAGGAGTCACTTGTGCCTCTTCACCCCGTTCTGTGAACCTTCCCACGTCGCCTCCGAGTGAGTGGATACGAGAGGTCACGGGAAGGGGCCACCCGCAAAGCCGAGTCGTCAACAAATCCACCGCGGTCGGCACTCGCACCGCCTCCCGACAAGCCAACAGAGCGAGTAATTGGCCAACGTTTCGGGCAGCGGCCCTTGTGCACGGCGGAGAACGGAGCTCCGCGCACCGACCGAGGTCGGGGCGGCACGAGCGGCGGCGCATTTCGCCGCCCGCCGTCCACGGCCACTCCTGCCTGGACAGTCTCCTCCACTTGGCCGTCAGACTCGTGGAGACCGCTCTGAAGCCCATCTCGGCAACCGCCACTCCTCCCCCCGCCCTGTCCAATCGCATCTCCGGCACGCTCGCCCGCCACGTTCTCTCGCTTTACCCCGGTGCTCCCCGTCACACTCGTCCCACACGTTTGCGGAATCCCACCTCTCGGCTCTCTCCCGCACGCCTGCGTGGCTTCTCGCGTCTCCGCCACGACGTCGGTTCGCTCTAAAACAGAAGTGCCCTGCGCGCCATCTGCTTCGCAAGCAAGCATTTCAGATTTTCGTGAGGACGTTCAACCAGATTAGGCCATCGTGTGCGATGGTTAAAATTTGCAAAAATTACACCGCACACAGAAACTGGGAGTGCAGGGCTGCGATTGGCTGGGTTCGTGGTGGTTTTGGTGGTGACACTGCTGTGTGTGGTTTGTGGTGGTGGTGACACTGCTGTGTGTGGTTTGTGGCTCTGCAGAAGACCTCTTCCCGTGCAAGTTCTGCGGGATCTGGTACCGCAACGAGCGCAACCTGCAGGCGCACCTCACCTACTACTGCGCCGGGCGCAACAAGACGGGAGGAGGCAGAGCGGCCTCCGACGGGGGCAGTCCCCCCACGTCGCCCACGCACGGGGGAACCCACGCGGGCGCGCCCACGCACACGCCCACGACCGTGCACACGCCCGCTCACACGCCCACGCACGTGCACGCGGGCGCGCCCGCTCACACGCCCGTGCACACGCCTACGCACCCGCCCACGCACGTGCCCGCTCACGCGCCCGCTCACACGCCCACGCACACGCCCACACACGCGCCCAGCCGCTCGCCCACGCACGCGTCTGTGCCCGCCGCCACACGCAAGGCGGAGCCCTCCCCCGCTCGCTCGCCAGCAGCTTCGCACGTGGGCACGCACGTGGGCACGCACGTGGGGACGCACGCGCCTTCCCCTGCGTGCAGCCCCCTCTGCTCTCCCGGCCGCTCGCCGCCGGCCGCGACCCCGCCCGCGACCCCGCCCGCGACCCCGCCCGTGACCCCGCCCGTGACCCCGCCCGTGACCCCGCTCGCGACCCCGCCCGCGACCCCGCCTACCGCCACATCCCCGGCCGCCCCTGCCCGGGTCACCCCGGCCACTGGGAGCTGCCCCCCGGGGACGCCGCCCTCCGTGGGCCCCGGCCAACACAGGGACTCCGACCCCGGCGCAGGTGAGCAGCGTAGACTCGCACACAGAGACCCATAGACTCACACACAGAGACCCATAGACTCACACACAGAGACCCATAGACTCGCACACAGAGACCCATAGACTCGCACACAGAGACCCATAGACTTACACACAGAGACCCATAGACTCACATACAGAGACCCATAGACTCACACAGAGACCCATAGACTCACACAGAGACCCATAGACTCACACAGAGACCCATAGACTCACACAGAGACCCATAGACTCACACAGAGACCCATAGACTCACACAGAGACCCATAGATATATACCCGAACGGTCTCTCACCATCTGCTCTTCCACTTGGTCATCAGACTCGTGGAGGCTACCCTCCTGCCCCCGCCCAGCCCAATCGCGGCACGCTCGCCCGCCACGTTCTCTCGCCGGCCTCCGAGTTGCTTTTTCCGGTCCTCCCCCGCCACACTCGTCCCACTCGTTTGCGGAATCCCACCTCTCCGCTCCTCCCCGCACGCCTGCGTGGATTTCTCCCGTCCCCGCCACGACGTCCCCAGCGGGAAATTTGGTTCCCCGTAAACCAGGACACGCGCGGGCCGAGCGAGGAGACGGGACTGTTTATCTCGTGGCGTCGTGTCTACTTGTGTTTGTTTTCCACGGCAGTCGGTTGCGGTTGTCGTGTCCATCGGCCGGCGAGCGTGTGGTTTGCGAAGCGCGTCGTGTAATCGGGCAGGGGTGGGGAATTGCGCCACGTGGGAGGCCGCGGTTCTCAAAGCGCCGCACGTCGCATCCCACCCCAACCGCTTGCCCTGCTGCGGTCTGGCCTAGGGGACCCCAAGTGGCAGCCATCCCCGCGCGGCTTTAGGTGGGGTACATTGGCACAGGCCTACGAACGGGTAGATTCCGCTGGCGTGGTCTGATGTTGCGGATTTCCCAACCAAGGAAATGAATAACGGCCGGGGGTTCATTAGCGACGTCTCCACCGAGTTCTCCGGAGTCTAAGACGCACGTTGCCCTACCCGGCAAAAGCCTGGCCGGGGGGGGAGGTTGCGGCTTATAATCTGGTATCTGCGCGTTGGGACCCCAGATCCGTGTAGAACTGACACCAGGCGCGTAGATTTGATGTGCATCTCACTCTCTGGAGAACACGGCGCTTGGCAGCAATAATGGAGCGCGGTGGTCGAGAGTGAGGTCATTTCCACGCCCCCCCAGCGGGCAGGAGTGCGATGGCCGGTACTGAACCCCCCCCCCCCCGCCGCGCTGTTTTCCCCCCCGCAGGGGCGGTGGAAGCGGAATGGAAGATCAAGGGCCCCTCCCCTCGTCCCGCGTCGCCGAGCGCCGGCTTCCGGCCTCAGCCGCGCCCTCCGGCCACGCCGCCGGCCACGGGCGATCCGGGCCGGCCTGACCCCCATGCGGGGGCCGGCGACCTCGGCGACCCCGGCGACCCCGGGGTCGGCCTCCTCGCGACCCCCGGCTGCGCGGTGCCAGACCGCGGGACGATGCGCGGCGGCGGCGACGACGAGGCTCGGCGGGGAACGCCGGGCGTGGACCGGCGGGCGGCGGGCACCAGCGGAGGGGGACGAGGCGAAGGCAACAGAGACGGCGCCGGCCACGAGGGCGGCGCCGGGTTCGCGGGAGACGAAGCGGGTCGCGGGTTTAAGCGAAGGCGCGGCGACGAGGAAGAGGAGGAGGGCGCGGAGGAAAGTCGGCTCGCGGACGACGTGAACCGGCGCGCCTGGGACGCTCAAACGGGCGGCGGCGGAGCCGATACAGCGACCGGCGCCATCCGCGTGGTGAAGAGGGAGGCGGGGGCGACGCCTAAAGGCAGCGACGCGGAGGACGATTGTGCGCGAGCGCCGTCCCGCTCGTCCCCGTCAGCCATCCCCACCGTGAAGCTGGAGCCGCTGAGTCCGCAGCCGGTGGCGTCGCCGGTGCAGCAGCAGGCCAAGGGGCCGAGCGGCGGCGTCGCCCTGGCCTCCGTCTTCCCGCCTCACTACTTCTTCATGCCGCACCTACAGACCACGGACGCGCAGGCCTCGGAGATGCTGGCGCGCATTTCGGAGTTGGCGCACCACCGCCTGCAGCGGCAGGCGTCCGTCGCTTTCCCGGCGCAGACCCATCCGGGCGCCATCGCCGCCGCCGCCGCTGGCGGCCCCTTCTTCGCGGCCCGCGGGGCCGGCGGGGGCGTGACGTGCGTCGAGTGCAACATCAGCTTCAGCAGCCTCGACAACTTCATGGTGCACAAGCAGCTCTACTGCGCCTACAGGCAGCAGCGCCAGCAGCAGCCCGTGGGGAACGGCACGGCGAGGGACAGGCCGGGCCGGCAAGCCGGCAAGCCGGCGCACTGCTCCCCCGCCGACAAGAGCGGCTCCCCCAGCCCGACGGTGCCCGCCCGGCAGTCGGCGCCGGCGGTCGCGGACGGAGGCGGCGTCGCCCCCGCCCCGGCGAAGGCGATCAAGGCGGAGCGGGCGGAGGAGCCGGCGCGGGCATCGGGGGACGAGGGGAGGGGCCCCGAGGGGTCGCCCCCCTCCGGGGCGGACACGGCCGCCGATGACCCCGCGCGGACGACGTGCGACGCCTGCAACATCACGTTCAGCCGGCGCGAGAACTACGCCGTGCACAAGCGCTACTACTGCGCCACGCGGCACGACCCCCCGCCCAAGCGGCAGGCCCACGGCGGACGGGCCGCGGCCGCCGTGGCGCCAGCGGCGGCGACGGTCGTGGCCGTCTCGCAGAACCAGCAGCAGCAGCAGCGAACGCGCAAGAGGCGGCGGGTGTGCGGCGCCGCGCACCCCGAGGCGGCGCCGGGCGGCAGGAGGCTCGCGGACGCGGCCAGCCCGCCCGGCGAGGACGCGGCTAAGCGGCGCCGAGAGGAGCGGACTCCGTCCTCCTGCTCGTCCTCCACGTCGCCGGCAGCCTCCACCGCCTCCTCATCCTGCAGCCCCCCGCGGTCCACCGCCTCCGCCGCCGCCCCGGGGGTCGGCGCCCACGGGGCGGCGGGGAGCGCCGGCGTCGCCCGCCGATCCCCGTACCCATCGCCGCCTCCGCCGCAGGACGCCGACGCCCCCATGGACCTGAGCAGAAAGACGGCGGCGCCGGCGGAGCAGCCCGCGGCTCCGCAACGCTCGCCGGAGACGCCCGCCCGGCTCAGCGACTACCATAAGTGCGCGTCGTGCCAGATCACGTTCAGCCGCCTCGAGAACTACCTGGCGCACAAGCGCTACTACTGTTCCGCCACCACCGCCCGGCAGCCGGCGGCCGCCGCCACGCCCGGCGGACCGCCGCCGCTGGCGGCCGCGCTGCTGACCGGCAACGGCGCGTCCCCATTGGGCCCCGGCGTGCCGGTCCTACCGTTCGCTCTGAACTCGGTCGTCGCCGCTCCGGCCGGCAGAACCGCGCCGCGGGGAACGCCGGCGGCGGCGTCGGGAGGAGGAGGAGGAGCGCACGGTTGCCTGCTGTGCCCGGAGGTCCCGACGGACCTGGCTCGCTTCCCGGGCCTCGCGCCGCTCGCCGAGACGAAGCCGGCGCTGTGCCCGTACTGCGCCTACGCCTGCGGCTCGGGCGACGGCATGGAGGAGCACCGGCGCCGGCACCACGGGGCCGCCACGCCGGGGCCGCCGCCCGAGGCCCGCGGCTCGCGGTCGCCCACGCCGCCGGGACGCGGCGCGGACGGGGCCGCGGGAGACGACGCGGACGGCGCCGCGGAGGGGCCCGCGATCGCCGGCGCCGCCGCCTCGCCCGGACCGCTCGCGCCCAGCCCGCGCCCAGCCCCGGCCGGGCGGGGCGGCTCGCCGGCGCCGGCGCTCGGCCCCCCGCACGCGCCGGGCAAGGCGGCGGCCGAGCCGCCGGCGCTGGCGAACGGCGGCGGCGGCAAGTACTGCCGCCTGTGCGACATCCAGTTCAGTAGCTTGTCCAACTTCATCGCTCACAAGAAGTTCTACTGCGCCTCTCACGCCGCCGAGCACCACGCCGTCAAGTGAGGGCCCGCGCCGGCGGCGCCGACCGCGCCAAGCCGTTCCGCCGGGGCCCCGGGGCGCCCGATCGACGGTGGCGGGGAGGAGGGGCGCGGGGGTCGACGGGCGGCGGAGGGGGAAGCCCTCTCGCCACGGGGAGCGATTATTTATTTGTCTCCGCGCGCTCCCCGGACGCGCCGCCTCCCGACGGACGCGCACGCCGATGGCAAGATTCTGCCGAGTCGTTGTGAGCGGGCGGGGGGGGGGCAAGAGGAGGGGGAAAGAGCGGGAGGCTCCCACGGCGATCGATACGTGCGGCGGCGGCGGTGACAGCGCCGTCGCAGCTGACGCGGCCGCCAGATAAGAGGTCACCACGCGGCGTCCATCGCTAGGGGGGTGGGGGCCACGTCCACCGCCGAGGTCGATACGTCCACCCGTGGCGAGCGTTGGCGTCCATCGGCGTGTGGAGCTGTGGCCGCCGGAGCCGAGTGGAGGAGGCCGGCGCCGGTCTCTGACCGGACCCCGTGCTGCCCCCCTTGGCTCGCACGGGATGAGTCCATCACCCTCTCGCTGAGCAGACTAACATTGGACTAGCCACCTTGGCCTAGGGCTCAAGGTGAGGGTTTAGAGCTCGGGGCTTAGGGCTGTGATTTGCCCAGGGCTGGAGTTAGAGTTTAGAGTTGGAGCGTGGGATGTTGGCAGGGGTAAGTTGTGGTCATGGCTAGGTTAGGGTTATGATTAGCGGCTAGGGTTATGATTAGCAGTAGGGTTAGCGGTTAGGATTAACGGTTAGGGTTATGATTAGCAGTAGGGTTAGCGGTTAGGATTAGCGGCTAGGGTTATGATTAGCAGTAGGATTGTCGGGTAGGGTTAGCGGTGAGGGAGTGCTCACACAGGCCTTGCTGGGTACCCGCGTGAGAGGCTGGAGCCTTCGCTCGGCCTAACCCAGCACTCTGAGGCGGCGTGCCGGCGTGAGGGGACGAGAGCACGATGGGCACGGGAGAGACGCCTCCGGAGTGGGGTACAAGAGGTATTCTCGTGTCCGTCGGACCGATTCATTTTTCACAACTTTGTGGGTTTTTTGTTGTTCCACTTGCATGAAGAGCGCTTATTTGAGCCACAAATAATCACTGGAAACCAGCGACACCCCCCCCCCCTCCCCCATGAATTACACAGCCCCCCCCCCCTCTTGGATTGACAAGCCCCCCCCCCTCACCCGCTCGCGCCCCGCTCGGAGGCTCTCGGGAAGAGGCGGGACGGAGCCGTTTCACGGCGGACGCGAATGACCAATGCACTGACGATGCGGTACCGGCCGTGCCGGGGGGACCGGGGTAGTCCGGCTCCCAGTGGACTGGCTCCGCGCCGGGGTTTCTTCATCGCCGCAGCACAGGCAGCAGCAGCGTACCCCCCCCCCCCACTACAGACTGCCGGTGCAGTGAACAACACGCGACCCGGACTTTGGCTCCAGATGGACCAGGATCCACAAGCAAAAGCCTGCCACCTCACGGCCTCTTCCTGGAGCTGGCCATGGTGAGCCGAGGGCACGAGGCAGAGTTCAGCGGGAGCTCTGCTCATCTCGACTTGCTCACACGGAATACGGAGAGAGAGGTTCGAAGAAGAAGAAGCTGTGACGATGGCGATGGCGACGGTGGTGGTGGTGGTGGTGTCAGGCCTGGGTCTGAGCTGCATCCCAACCCAGGGACGCGTCTTTGTGTCCACGCCCGGGTGGGTGGGTGGGTGTCTGAACCCTGGGTCTGGTGTTGAACCCGGAGTTATTTTGCTGCTGGAGCCCCATTCGAGTCCTCGTGTGTCTCCCCCTCTCGCTGTCGTTCCCCGCGGGTTCTCCACAGCCGGCGGGCAGCCTGTGTCGGGTTGTTGAATGCGTCTGGGAGTGAGTGCGGAATTCCATATCTGTGGAAGCTTAACGGATAGTGGTTGATTGTGTGTATATGCGTGTGTGTGTATGTGTGTATGGTGGGGAGTAGTGTAGCGGTTAGCGCGCTGCGCTATGAACCCGGCAACCCGGGTTCGATTCCCGCTCACGGCCAACATCAGTGCAGTGACGATTATCTGAACCGGTCCTGGGCCTCCCCTAGGTTGACTCAGTCTCAAATGACTACCTGGAGTGGTGTGTAAACATCGCCACTGGGGAGACAAAGGCGGTCGGGCGTGGTGCTGGCCACCCACCCCCTTTGTACCGTTTTGGCCTTCATAGGTGCTCGCTAACAGCACTTGTCCTTACAGTCTGACACGGGAGATCTTTGTCTTTGTTTTGTGTATGCGCGTGCATGTTGTTTGTGTATTTGTGTGTATGCGCGTGCGCGTTGTGTGTATATATGCGCACGTGTGTGTGTATATATGTGTGTGCGTGTTGTGTGTATTTTGTGCGTATGTGAGTGTTTATGTTATTGTACGGTATTTTGTGCCATAAAACACTCCACCCCCTCAACTCCCCATTGATGTTGGGGAAATTGCGGAGAGAGTGGAGAATTTTCCATACTTGGGCAGTGTGCTTATGACTCGCTCTGGTTTTACAGCAGAGGTCTCACTCCGAATCAGTCAAGCGGCATCTTTTCATCAGCTGCGCATTGCTTTGTGGAAGCTACCTGGTCTGTCGCTCCGCACGAAGCTCCGGGTCTTTTCGGCCACGGTCATTCCCTCCCTTTTCTGTGCTTGCAAAACTTTGACTACCCCCCCCTCCAATGGAACATCTCCGCCAGTAAGAAACATTGAGGCTGACCTGTCTACCGTCCATCCTTTGGTTTAACCAGACTGGATTGTGTGAGGAGCTCGCAGATCAATGAAAGATCTGGACAAAGTCCCATCGGTGAGCGGCAGGCAAGGCTGCGTTGGCTGGGTCATGTAGCCCGCATGCCCAGCCACCGCATGCCTAAACAGCTTTTGTTCGGCCAGATAGAGGGGGCTAAATGGGCGCGGCACGGGCTAGAGGAGAGATGGAGTGATGTGGTACAGGAGGACGTGGAGCTGAGTGGACTGGCCGATGACTGGTACCAGTCGTGTCAAGATCGGCCTCTGTGGAGGAGGCTCGTGAAGGACGCTACTGGCAAGTTGGAGGCAGGAGCAGTGCTCACAACAACGAGCGGAGCGCCGGGCAGCTAAAACACAGCATGGTTAGCACAGTAGGGGGCACAGGTGGTGCATCGGCCAGCCATCTCAGTCGACCCGTGTCACCTGGGTCTGTCCCGTGACCTGCCAGCGGGCGTTCGACACTTCACGTGGCCTTAAAGTGCACGGAGGCCGGCACAAGCGCCGTGGTGACGTCACTTCTACTTAGTGATGAATGGCGGTTGTGTGTATGTGTGTGTATGTATGAGTGTGTATGTTGAGTGTGTGTGTATGTGAGTATGTGAGTGTGTATGTGCGTGTATGTGTGTGAGTGATGTTGCTGTCTGCCCCCCAGCCTGTGTTTTTTGTCTTCACGCAGAGTCAGGCGCCCCCTTGTGCCGGCAGCCAGAGACCCCCCCGCCCTCCCTCCCCCCCCGCCCTCCCTCCCCCTACCGGGCCCCTAAACCACGGAGTCTGGGGGGGGTCATCACTTGACCTTCACCCCCCCTGCCCCTCCCTACAGCACTTGCGCGGCACAAGCCGCCTCCTCCCCCCCGTCCCCCTGCACCCCCCGCACGGACGCACGTGTGGTCGCCTCTCCTCTTTGTATACAAAAACCCTTTACACGTAAATAAACACCTCTGTGCCAGGCACCGTCGCTGTCTCGGCGTCTGTCTCGCTGTCCGCGCGGGGGGGGTGGAGTTGGTGAGGGTGTGTGGGGGGTGGTGGTGGTGAGGGTGTGTGGGGGGGTGTGTGGGGTGGTGGTGGTGGGGGTGGAGGTGGTGAGGGTGTGGGGGAGGTGTGGGGGGTGGTGGTGAGGGTGTGGGGGGTGTGTGGGGGGGGTTGGATGGTGGGGGTGGAGGTGGTGAGGGTGTGGGGGGGGGGTGTGTGGGGTGGGGGTGGAGGTGGTGAGGGTGTGTGGGGTGGTGGTGGTGAGGGTGTGTGGGGTGGTGGTGGTGGGGGTGGAGGTGGTGAGGGTGTGTGGGGTGGTGGTGGTGAGGGTGTGTGGGGTGGTGGTGGTGGGGGTGGAGTTGGTGAGGGTGTGGTGGGGTGTGTGGGTTGGTGGTGGTGGTGGTGGGGGTGTGGGGGGGTGTGTGGGTTGGTGGTGGTGGGGGTGTGGGGGGGTGTGTGGGTTGGTGGTGGTGGGGGTGTGTGGGTTGGTGGTGGTGGTGATGGGGGTGTGGGGGGGGGCACGCTGCCCCCTCGTGCTGCAGGAGGCCGCTGGCTCTCGTCGAGCTCCCTCACCTGGGGGAGCGGGAACCCCACGTGACTTCGAGAACCCCACGTGACTTCGCATCTAAACTCGCTGAACACGTTTTTATTGATTATTTGACCAGGTAAGGCCCCCAACGGAGCTGTTATTGCTCTTTTTTTCAGAAGCGACCTGGCCACAAATGATAGCCCAACGAAGTGGCGTATCGCGTGGACATTTATAGCAGAAGCTAAATACTGTAGACGCGTGGTGATGTGGATTCTAAATGTGGAGGGGAAATCCGGAGGACCCGGAGAAAAACCCACACGACCACGGGGGAGATCTCCGAATCTACAGCAGCAGGCGTCAGGGTCGGGATCGAACCCACGACTTGCTGTACACCAGGCGAGTCCATTAACATCTCGCCACCGTGGCGCCCGACAATCGCCGGCGGAGGGGGCGAGCGATGCCCACGGGACGTCTCCGTCGGCCCAGACCCAGCGTGGCGCAGCAGCGTGGAGCAGCAGCCCCGGAGCGCACTGCGGCTTCCCCCACCTCTCCCCGTTCTGCTCGGGCTCACTGGGGGAGATCTCGGGCTCACTGGGGGAGATCTCGGGCTCACTGGGGGAGATCTCGGGCTCACTGGGGGAGATCTCGGGCTCACTGGGGGAGATCTCGGGCTCACTGGGGGAGATCTCGGGCTCACTGGGGGAGATCTCGGGCTCACTGGGGGAGATCTCGGGCTCACTGGGGGAGATCTCGGGCTCACTGGGGGAGATCTCGGGTTCACTGGGGGAGATCTCGGGCTCACTGGGGGAGATCTCGGGCTCACTGGGGGAGATCTCGGGCTCACTGGGGGAGATTCCGACCCCCCCCCCCCTGCGGTAGGCGCGGCTTTAACGTCTCGCGCCTCGCAGCAAGAAGAGCCTGGGTTCGATTCCCCCGACTCGAACGCCTTTGTGCGTGGAGTGTCCGTGTCTGCCCCCCAACCGCTCCCCTGTTCTGCGTGTGACTGAGCGTTGAGTGTGAAGAGAGCGGTGGCGCAGTGGTTGCCGTGCCGCGCTATGAACACCGGACACCCGAGTTCGATTCCCCGCTAACGGCCAACAGCTCCTGGGTCTCCCCCTAGGTCGACTCAGCCTCAGATGAGTTCGTGGTGCGATGTGTAAATATCAGCAAATGGTGAGAAAGGCAGTCGGGCGTGATGCCATGTGGGTCTTCATAGGCGCTGCTCGCTCACAGCACTTGCTTCCAGAGCCTTTGTCTTTGAGTGAGTGTAAGGAGTTTGTGTTCTTGCATGGGTTTCCTCTGGGTTCTCCAGTTTCCTCCCATAGCTCTACCACACAATGTAACTGCAAATTGGGCTAAACAACATCGCAGTGCTGAAAACATGTTACCTGCAAATCACTCATTTGGCGTCGCACACAGCAGCAGCAGCAGCAACAACAAACCCCCTACCCGCTCCACGACGAAATGATTGGCAAGACTCCCCTGACAAGGCCCTGAGACTCGGCGAGGCTTTCCCGGGTGAGCACGAGGAATCATAAATCATGAATGCCTCGTGGAACCTGGGACCACGGGCTCCCGCAGTGTCGGCAACCTTCACCAACACCAGAGGGCGCCCTCACCGCACGCTCTCTCTCTCTCTCTCACCCCACGCTCTCTCTCTCACCCCACGCTCCCTCTCTCACCCCACGCTCCCTCTCTCACCCCACGCTCTCTCTCACCCCACGCTCTCTCTCTCACCCCACGCTCTCTCTCTCACCCCACGCTCCCTCTCTCACCCCACGCTCTCTCTCTCACCCCACGCTCTCTCTCTCTCTCACCCCACGCTCTCTCTCTCACCCCACGCTCTCTCTCTCACCCCACGCCCTCTCTCTCACCCCACGCTCTCTCTCACCCACGCTCTCTCTCTCACCCCACGCTCTCTCACTCACCCCACGCTCTCTCTCTCACCCCACGCTCTCTCTCTCACCCCACGCTCTCTCTCTCACCCCACGCTCTCTCTCTCACCCCACGCTCTCTCTCACCCCACGCTCTCTCACTCACCCCACGCTCTCTCTCTCTCACCCCACGCTCTCTCTCTCTCTCACCCCACGCTCTCTCTCTCACCCCACGCTCTCTCTCTCACCCCACGCTCCCTCTCTCACCCCACGCTCCCTCTCTCACCCCACGCTCTCTCTCTCTCTCACCCCACGCTCTCTCTCTCACCCCACGCTCTCTCTCTCACCCCACGCCCTCTCTCTCACCCCACGCTCTCTCTCACCCCACGCTCTCTCTCTCACCCCACGCTCTCTCACTCACCCCACGCTCTCTCTCTCACCCCACGCTCTCTCTCTCACCCCACGCCCTCTCTCTCACCCCACGCTCTCTCACTCACCCCACGCTCTCTCTCTCACCCCACGCTCCCTCTCTCACCCCACGCTCTCTCTCTCACCCCACGGTCCCTCTCTCACCCCACGCTCTCTCTCTCTCTCTCTCACCCCACGCTCTCTCTCTCTCTCTCTCACCCCACGCCCTCTCTCTCACCCCACGCTCTCTCTCTCACCCCACGCCCTCTCTCTCACCCCACGCTCTCTCACTCACCCCACGCTCTCTCACTCACCCCACGCTCCCTCTCTCACCCCACGCTCTCTCTCTCTCACCCCACGCTCTCTCACTCACCCCACGCTCTCTCTCTCTCACCCCACGCTCTCTCTCTCACCCCACGCTCCCTCTCTCACCCCACGCTCCCTCTCTCACCCCACGCTCTCTCTCTCTCTCTCACCCCACGCTCTCTCTCTCACCAAACGCTCTCTCTCTCACCAAACGCTCTCTCTCTCACCCCACGCTCTCTCTCTCACCCCACGCTCTCTCTCTCACCAAACGCTCTCTCTCTCACCCCACGCTCCCTCTCTCACCCCACGCTCTCTCTCTCACCCCACGCTCTCTCTCTCACCCCACGCTCTCTCTCTCACCCCACGCTCTCTCACTCACCCCACGCCTTCTCTCTCACCCCACGCTCTCTCTCTCACCCCACGCTCTCTCACTCACCCCACGCTCTCTCTCTCACCCCACGCCTTCTCTCTCACCCCACGCTCTCTCTCTCACCCCACGCTCTCTCACCAAACGCTCTCTCTCTCACCCCACGCTCTCTCTCTCACCCCACGCTCTCTCTCTCTCACCCCACGCTCTCTCTCTCTAACCCCACGCTCTCTCACTCACCCCACGCTCTCTCTCTCACCAAACGCTCTCTCACTCACCCCACGCTCCCTCTCTCACCCCACGCTCTCTCACTCACCCCACGCTCTCTCACTCACCCCACGCTCCCTCTCTCACCCCACGCTCTCTCTCTCACCAAACGCTCTCTCACTCACCCCACGCTCTCTCACTCACCCCACGCTCTCTCTCTCTCACCCCACGCTCTCTCTCTCACCCCACGCTCTCTCTCTCTCACCCCACGCTCTCTCTCTCTAACCCCACGCTCTCTCACTCACCCCACGCTCTCTCTCTCACCAAACGCTCTCTCACTCACCCCACGCTCCCTCTCTCACCCCACGCTCTCTCACTCACCCCACGCTCTCTCACTCACCCACGCTCTCTTACTCACCCCACGCTCTCTCTCTCACCCCACGCTCTCTCACTCACCCCACGCTCTCTCTCTCCCCCCACGCTCTCTCTCTCACCCCACGCTCTCTCACTCACCCCACGCTCTCTCACTCACCCCACGCGCTCTCACTCACCCCACGCTCTCTCTCACCCCACGCTCTCTCTCACCCCACGCTCTCCCCCCACGCTCTCTCTCTCACCCCACGCTCTCTCACTCACCCCACGCTCTCTCTCTCACCCCACGCTCTCTCTCACCCCACGCTCTCCCCCCACGCTCTCTCTCTCACCCCACGCTCTCTCACTCACCCCACGCTCTCTCACTCACCCCACGCTCTCTCTCACCCCACGCCCTCTCACTCACCCCACGCTCTCTCACTCACCCCACGCTCTCTCTCACCCCACGCTCTCTCTCACCCCACGCTCTCTCACTCACCCCACGCTCTCTCTCTCACCCCACGCTCTCTCTCTCACCCCCACGCTCTCTCACTCACCCCACGCTCTCTCTCTCACCCCACGCTCTCTTTCTCACCCCACGCTCTCTCACTCACCCCACGCTCTCTCTCTCACCCCACGCTCTCTCACTCACCCCACGCTCTCTCTCTCTCACCCCACGCTCTCTCACTCACCCCACGCTCTCTCTCTCTCACCCCACGCTCTCTCTCACCCCACGCTCTCTCTCTCACCCCACGCTCTCTCACTCACCCCACGCTCTCTCTCTCACCCCACGCTCTCCCTCTCACCCCACGCTCTCTCTCTCTCACCCCACGCTCTCTCTCTCACCCCACGCTCTCTCACTCACCCCACGCTCTCTCTCTCTCACCCCACGCTCTCTCACTCACCCCACGCTCTCTCACTCACCCCACGCTCTCTCACTCACCCCACGCTCTCTCACTCACCCCACGCTCTCTCACTCACCCCACGCTCTCTCTCTCACCCCACGCTCTCTCTCTCTCACCCCACGCTCTCTCTCTCACCCCACGCTCTCTCTCTCACCCCACGCTCTCTCTCTCACCCCACGCTCTCTCTCTCACCCCACGCTCTCTCACTCACCCCACGCTCTCTCACTCACCCCACGCTCTCTCTCTCACCCCACGCTCTCTCACTCACCCCACGCTCTCTCTCTCACCCCACGCTCTCTCTCTCACCCCACGCTCTCTCTCTCACCCCACGCTCTCTCTCTCACCCACGCTCTCTCTCTCACCCCACGCTCTCTCTCTCACCCCACGCTCTCTCTCTCACCCCACGCTCTCTCTCTCACCCCACGCTCTCTCTCTCACCCCACGCTCTCTCTCTCTCACCCCACGCTCTCTCTCTCTCACCCCACGCTCTCTCTCTCACCCCACGCTCTCTCTCTCACCCCACGCTCTCTCACTCACCCCACGCTCTCTCTCTCACCCCACGCTCTCTCACTCACCCCACGCTCTCTCACTCACCCCACGCTCTCTCACTCACCCCACGCTCTCTCACTCACCCCACGCTCTCTCACTCACCCCACGCTCTCTCACTCACCCCACGCTCTTTCTCTCACCCCACGCTCTCTCACTCACCCCACGCTCTCTCACTCACCCCACGCTCTCTCACTCACCCCACGCTCTTTCTCTCACCCCACGCTCTCTCACTCACCCCACGCTCTCTCACTCACCCCACGCTCTCTCACTCACCCCACGCTCTCTCTCTCACCCCACGCTCTCTCACTCACCCCACGCTCTCTCTCTCACCCCACGCCTTCTCTCTCACCCCACGCTCTCTCACTCACCCCACGCTCTCTCACTCACCCCACGCTCTCTCTCTCACCCCACGCCTTCTCTCTCACCCCACGCTCTCTCTCTCACCCCACGCTCTCTCACTCACCCCACGCTCTCTCTCTCACCCACGCCTTCTCTCTCACCCCACGCTCTCTCACTCACCCCACGCCCTTTCTCTCACCCCACGCTCTCTCACTCACCCCACGCTCTCTCTCTCACCCCACGCTCTCTCACTCACCCCACGCTCTCTCACTCACCCACGCTCTCTCACTCACCCCACGCCCTTTCTCTCACCCCACGCTCTCTCACTCACCCCACGCTCTCTCTCTCTCACCCACGCTCTCTCACTCACCCCACGCCCTCTCTCTCTCCCCACGCTCTCACCCCACGCTCTCTCACTCACCCCACGCTCTCTCTCTCACCCCACGCCTTCTCTCTCACCCACGCCTTCTCTCTCACCCCACGCTCTCTTACTCACTCCACGCTCTCACTCACCCCACGCTCTCTCTCTCACCCCACGCTCTCTCACTCACCCCACGCTCTCTCTCTCACCCCACGCTCTCTCACTCACCCCACGCTCTCTCTCTCTCACCCCACGCTCTCTCTCTCACCCCACGCCTTCTCTCTCACCCACGCTCTCTCTCTCACCCCACGCTCTCTCACTCACCCTACGCCCTCTCTCTCTCCCCACGCTCTCACCCCACGCTCTCTCCCCACGTTCTCACCCCACGCTCTCTCACTCACCCCACGCTCTCTCTCTCACCCCACGCTCTCTCACTCACCCCACGCTCTCTCTCTCACCCCACGCTCTCTCTCTCACCCCACGCTCTCTCACTCACCCCACGCTCTCTCACTCACCCCACACTCTCTCTCTCACCCACGCTCTCTCACTCACCCCACGCTCTCTCACTCACCCCACGCTCTCTCTCTCACCCCACGCTCTCCCCCCACGCTCTCTCACTCACCCCACGCTCTCTCACTCACCCCACGCTCTCTCACTCACCCCACGCTCTCTCTCTCACCCCACGCCCTCTCACTCACCCCACGCTCTCTCACTCACCCCACGCTCTCTCTCTCACCCCACGCTCTCTCTCTCACCCCACGCTCTCTCACTCACCCCACGCTCTCTCTCTCACCCCACGCTCTCTCTCTCACCCCACGCTCTCTCACTCACCCCACGCTCTCTCTCTCACCCCACGCTCTCTCTCTCACCCCACGCTCTCCCCCCACGCTCTCTCACTCACCCCACGCTCTCTCACTCACCCCACGCTCTCTCACTCACCCCACGCTCTCTCTCTCACCCCACGCCCTCTCACTCACCCCACGCTCTCTCACTCACCCCACGCTCTCTCTCTCACCCACGCTCTCTCTCTCACCCCACGCTCTCTCACTCACCCCACGCTCTCTCTCTCACCCCACGCTCTCTCTCTCACCCCACGCTCTCTCTCTCACCCCACGCTCTCTCTCTCACCCCACGCTCTCTCACTCACCCCACGCTCTCTCTCTCACCCCACGCTCTCTCACTCACCCCACGCTCTCTCACTCACCCCACGCTCTCTCACTCACCCCACGCTCTCTCACTCACCCCACGCTCTCTCACTCACCCCACGCTCTCTCACTCACCCCACGCTCTTTCTCTCACCCCACGTTCTCTCACTCACCCCACGCTCTCTCACTCACCCCACGCTCTCTCACTCACCCCACGCTCTCTCACTCACCCCACGCTCTCTCACTCACCCCACGCTCTCTCTCTCACCCCACGCTCTCTCACTCACCCCCACGCTATCTCTCTCACCCCACGCTCTCTCTCTCACCCCACGCCTTCTCTCTCACCCCACGCTCTCTCTCTCACCCCACGCTCTCTCACTCACCCCACGCCCTCTCTCTCACCCCACGCTCTCTCACTCACCCCACGCTCTCTCACTCACCCCACGCCCTCTCTCTCTCCCCACGCTCTCACCCCACGCTCTCTCCCCACGTTCTCACCCCACGCTCTCTCACTCACCCCACGCTCTCTCACTCACCCCACGCCCTCTCTCTCTCCCCACGCTCTCACCCCACGCTCTCTCCCCACGCTCTCACCCCACGCTCTCTCACTCACCCCACGCTCTTTCTCTCACCCCACGCTCTCACTCACCCCACGCTCTCTCTCTCACCCCACGCTCTCTCTCACCCCACGCCTTCTCTCTCTCCCCACGCTCTCTCTCTCACCCCACGCTCTCTCCCCACGCTCTCTCCCCACGCTCTCCCCACGCTCTCTTCCCACGCTCTCTCCCCACGCTCTCCCCCCCCCGCTCTCCCCCCACGCTCTCTCCCCACGCTCTCCCCCCACGCTCTCTCCCCACGCTCTCCCCCCCCCCCGCTCTCTCCCCACGCTCTCTCCCCACGCTCTCTCCCCACGCTCTCTCCCCACGCTCTCTCCCACGCTCTCTCCCCACGCTCTCTCTCCCCACGCTCTCCCCCCACGCTCTCTCTCCCCACGCTCTCTCCCCACGCTCTCTCTCCTCTCCTCGTGGTCCCTGCCGCACCGGCCACCGGCTGTGAGCGCACGTGGAGCCGCGTCGAGTGCACGAACCGACCAATCCACTGCTGGATGAAGGCTCCCCCCCCCCCCCGCCCAACGAGTCGCCGTGTCTTACGGTCCAGCCAACCCCACCTCGCACCCGATCTCATTTCGTCGCTCCATCTCTGCGGCGCGCGTTCTCTGTCGGGCCGAGTTGTTCGTCTCGGCCAATCGGCTGTCGGCATCTCTTCTGGCCGTGACGAGTCCTGCCCAAACCAACTCGCTTCTCTTCACACCCTGCGCGATGTTTGAACCCTCTAATCCACGTCTTCCTCTAATCCACGTGTTCCTTTAAAACCACGTGCTCACACCTACGTGTCTCGGTGTCATTCCAAGCACGCGCCTCTGCGTGGTGGCGAGGGGAGTGAGAGACTCACTGGCGGGAGGGGTCCCCGCGTCAAGACTCTTTGGCAGATTCGCTTCGCAGGGAGCGATGTGCGCGCGACAGGAAACCCGCGCACCCGGAGAAGTCTCGCCGCGCACAGCGAGATGACCAACTATCGACGGTCTGCTAGCTCCGCAGACGGGAGCACGAGCCCGCTTGCTGTACTGCCATCTTCGCGGTCCCTTTGCCGCCCAGAGCTTGACCGGTGTCCACGTGATCCACCGACACTTGCATCCGCGGCGCTGGAGGTGTCCCCTCCTCTTAACTCTTAAACCGTCACTCCACATTCCCATGGCGACTAACAGGTAGCAGGCCCCGATCGGGAGTAGTCGTCCCGGAAAGCGCTGCGAGATGCGGGGTGGTCCCTCGGGCGCTGCGGTGGCGAGATGCGGACAACTTCGCCTGGTGTCGAGGAGGTCATGGGTTTGTTCCCGACCCTGACGCCTGTTGTCATTTTGAAGTTTGCGAGTCTCCTCTCTCTCCCCGTGGTCGCATGGATTTTTTTTTCCGGGTCCTCCCTTCACATTGAGAATCGTGCGTTTAGAGTATTTGGCCGCTTTTATTCTCCACACGCTGATGATGAGCTGCTGCCGCTTCATTGGGCTGTCATTTGTGGCCAGGTCGCTTCTGGAAAAGGCCGTAGAGCTCAGTACGCAAAACATTGTCTCGTAGTTTAATAATCCAGCTTTGATCGTGATGCGTGGAGCTTAGTTATTCATTCAATCATCATCAAGTGCACGTCATCAAACACCTTATCGTGCCATTTTCGATCATTATCATCAGTCTTTACCATCTGTCATCGTATTGTCGCTTCATCACCATCACTACATCGTCAGCATCGTTTCGTAATCTTCATCAAACGTCACCATTGGCCATCATCGTAATCACACCCTCGTCATCGACACCACCGTAATCGTGTTGCCATGTCCATCAATCATCACCAATCATATCATCAGTAATCCTTATCATCATCGAGTCATCAATCACCTCACCATCATCACCAACACCATCATCACCTCACCATCATCACCAACACCATCATCGTCTCGCTCTCGTCAGGTGAACTCCTCATGAGTCCGTGGTCCTCCCAGAGGGGGTCACCGCCGCTCATTTCGAATGCGCCGGGCGCTCTGTCGCTTCGCGCCCCTACTAAGATATTGGGGGGGGGGGGGGTTATTGTGGTGCGCCCCGGGTCCCTGAGTCATGTACCGGCCCCCCGCTGTGCGCATGCGCGGCCCGGCTCTTTATTGGAGCGCGGCGTGAGCGGCGCGCGCCGCACTT